>NC_138903.1:23795470-24249126 GCF_965194825.1 Balaenoptera physalus | reverse complement strand
GAGATACATATTAAGGGATTCATTGCAAGCAATTGGCTTATGCAGTTGTGGTGCTGGCTAGTTTAGTCTGAAATCTGTCTGACAGGCCACCTGAAAAAGGTTGCCTGGAAATTTTTTCTTAAATTTTGGCTCTTCTCTTAAGGCCTTTCAACAAATTGAATTAGGGCTACCGAGAGGTCAAGCATAATCTCCTTTACTTAACATCACCTTATTATGGACTTTAATTACTACTACAAAATAACTTTGCAGAAATATTTATAAGTGTTTGAATGAATACTAAGCGACTGTATCCTAGTCAAGTTGACACATAAAACTGGCCATCATGGGACTTCCCTGGTGGCGCAGTGGTTGAGAGTCTGCCTGCCAGTGCAGGGGACACGGGTTCGAGCCCTGGTCTGGGAAGATCCCACATGCCGCGGAGCAACTAAGCCCGTGAGCCACAACTACTGAGCCTGCGCGTCTGGAGCCTGTGCTCCGCAACGGGAGAGGCCGCGACAGTGAGAGGCCCGCGCACCGCGATGAAGAGTGGCCCCCGCTCGCCGCAACTGGAGAAAGCCCTCGCACAGAAACGAAGACCCAACACAGCCAAAAATAAATAAATAAATAAATAAATTTATAAAAAAAAAACAAAAAAAAACTGGCCATCACAATGTATTACTTATTAATTTGGCACTCGGTGTGTTAAATAGTGCCTAGACTAAGTTAACACGCTGTACACCCAAGTATATACTATTTATTCCCATGACTGTACTAGTCTAGATTGTTCCAAACCCCAGGTGTCAGCAAAATTTTCCCATAAAGAGATAGAGAATAGATATTTTAGGTTTGCAGACCATATGGTTTCCGTCATAACAAAAGTACATAAATGAATGAGTGTGTTCCAATAAAACTTTAGTTATAGAAATACGTGATCTTCCCTTGGGCTACAGTTTACTTACCCTCTGCTCTAAACAAGCATTTAAATTCTTAATATCATCATGGCTTATGGAACACTTGTGAACAAGACCTTGTGTTGGGGCCTATACAAGCTGGAAGTAGCATAAACATCTTAACATCTAGCTGGAAGAATGGATATGCAGATAATGGGATATAAGTCAAGGTTAAAATTGATGAAGTTCAATTTACAGTGTTCTGGGAAGACAGATAAGACTGTCTTTAAATATACCTGTGGGGTTTAGGTAGGGTTTCCCCAAATAGTTGACCTCTGATTTGGCCCTAAGGTGGTCTCTAAATAGAGGGGGTAAGGAGAAAAGGACAGATTCACAGGAAAGTTTTTGGAGTCAGAAAACTGAATATGCTTGACGGGCAGTGAATAATCCAGTGTCACCAGAGGATGTGTGGAAAGAGGATGAATTTTAAAATGCAGGCCAGGGTGTTATTGGAAAAAGACTGGATTTTATACTAGGAAGTTGAGCAATTATCCTATAGGAAATGGGGAGGCCATAAATTATATTTGAAGAGAATATATAGTTGCTTACAAAGCTCCTTTGAATCTCATTACAAACAAGCAAAATCCAAGTTACCTTCAAGGTATTCTTGATTACCTGCCTGGTACTTATTTCTCCCTTTCCTTGAGTACTCCAATTCTCTTTTAAATATGAATCTCTTACAAAGTGAGAGAGTGGCATGGACATATACACACTACCAAATGTAAAATAGATAGCTAGTGGGAAGCAGCCACATAGCATAGGGAGATCAGCTCAGTGCTTTGTGACCACCTAGAGGGGTGGGATAGGGAGGGTGGGAGGGAGGGAGATGAAAGAGGGAAGAGATATAGGGATATATCTATATGTATAACTGATTCACTTTGTTATAAAGCAGAAACTAACACACCATTGTAAAGCAATTATACTCCAATAAAGATGTTAAAAAGAAAAAAAAAAAAAAGAGAAAAAAAAATATGAATCTCTTCCCATGCAGACCACATACTTTGAGGAGAACAGTTCCAGGAGTAATCCTGAATGTTCTAAGAATAATCTCCTCTGCCTTACTATGGGTACAAAACAAATAAAGATGCTTTATTCTATGAGAAAGGAAAATGAAGATATATATATATATATATATATATATATATATATATATATATTTATTTAGTTTGCAAAACTCTCCATTTGCAGATAGTTTCTATGACACCTAAAGCCCAAGTTATTAAATATTTTATTAGTATAGAGATACAGATGTAGAGAACAAACGTAAGGACACCAAGGGGGGAAGGTGGCCGGGGGGGGTGGTGGTTGTGTGATGAATTGGGAGATTGGGATTGACATGTATACACTAATATGTATAAAATGGATAACTAATAAGAACCTGCTGTATACAAAAATAAATAAAATAAAATTCAAAAAGAACTGTATGAGTTTTGTACTAGATATAAAATTGGGAAGTAGATTTAAAACATTTAAAATATCTGTGGAAATTAAATAACCCAGTTAAACTAAGACAGGGCTTAAATAGGAGTGTAAAATAGAGGTTGTGCTGTATCCCTGTTTGGTAGTTTCATGTTTCTACTATAATGCTAAAATGTAAATTTTATTTTAAAAGTTAGACCCTCATGTGAAGCAATCCAATAGGGACATATTTATAGAGAAAAGTTGTTTTCATTTTCTAGATATTCACTGTGGTTCTGTTCTGTTCTTTTTTTTTTTTTTTTTTTTTTACTACAGGGAATGAATGTCTATATCCAGGAAAAATAAATTATGCTGCTATAAACTGTATGCAGCAAATGATTTATTTAAGGTATACTTTGAAAAGTGTACACGAAATGCTAAGGAGGCAAATAGCTATGGAGTGTCTTAGCCCCTTCTCAAGAAATTATGCATCTTGTAAATTTAGTGTACCTGCTGGTGTCTGTTTGCAGTTTATATTTAGCTTTTCGAGGACCAAAAAGAGCTGCTTTTGATCTCCTAACATTGGTAATTAATCATAGGAAGAGTTCTCTTTGCGTGTGTCAAACAGCCCACGATTTTTTTCATTTCTGCTGGTTGCACATTTTAACTTGCGCTGTGCTTCTGAGCATCTGTTGGATTTAGATCATTAGCATCTCCACCAATACAGCAGTCAAGGAGACCACAAGAGTGGTTTGCCTGCTGATAACCATGAGGAGAAAAAACCCCACCAAGTCATTAGTTTTCCCAATTTTCAGTTATAATCCTTTCAGTGAAAGTTCGATTAATGTTCAGTCACAGAATCTACACTATTACAAAGGAAAACATGCAAAGTTAAGTTCAGGATAAATTACTATTGAGTCTGGATGCGTTTTCTCCAGATATACTACTCTGAAAATTGCAGAAATGCTATTTGGGTTATGTTTTCGTTCAGCAGATGCACATTCCATTGATACACCAAAATCCAGAAAATATGAATGTTTCCTCATCTTGGAAATAGCTGGTGTTTTTAAGAGCTGTCAAAATAAAGATTCCATAGCTTACTAAAGTAGAGGTGAAAGGCATAAGAGTAGGTAGTCAGGGGTTGAGTGGGACATCTCACCACCACCGATGTCACAATTTAGCCTCAGTTCACAATGAGGGCTTCGTCAGCTTACCTCCTTCCCTGGCTTCTCCACTGTAGTGCTTGGGCCTAAACTTCCTCACTATTCCAAGATTTACAAGACCATTTACTCTGTCTGGGCATTGCTGATACAACTCAAAGCGGAACCATGTTACCTCTTGAAGGACCAACAATTTTTTAAGTTTAAACATCAGAATTAAAATACATATTCCACACAAAAAAATTCAGGTACACTTTCAGTAAACTGTCTTCCAACCATCAAGTTGGTCTGGTTATATATACTTTCCTGTGTGTTGGAATTAGTGCATTAATGGCTGCATTCATTCGCTCCTCCTCCTACCTACCCATGCCCTGTAGTATTCTCCAACTCTGGCACTGGGCTTGGCCACGTGTTTTGCTTTAGTCAAAAGTATGTTCGCAAGTACGTTGCAAGAAGATTTTTGGAAGGCATTCGTGTTTTTCTGCTTGCTGTTTTCTGTCCTCTGTCATCATCATGAGAAGGTCTTGCCTGGGGTAGCTTGTTGCGGGATGAGACCCGGGAAGCTAACCCGAGTTGTCCTGTCATCCCAGCCAAGGCTCTCCTAAGATGATTCAACAGCCAGCCAACCTCCAGCAATGCTCATGATCCCAACCAAGGTCAGCAGATCTTCCTAGCCAACTCGCAGCTTTTCACAGACAGAGGGACAAGTTCAGTCAAGATATGCTGAGTCCAGATCAGATTATCCCTGCAGACGCCTGAGCTGAACTCGTGTTTATATTTGTTTGACACTGAAGTTTTGTGGCTGTTTGTTATATTATTGTAGCAGTGGAGACGGTACGGATCATGCCCAGAAGACTTCCTGCATGCTGAATTCTCCATCTGGCTACTAGTCTTTATGTGGGCTCTGTATGAATTTTTTAAATGTGTAGACATACCTGGATGAATATCTCACTGGAGGCTTTACTCTTGCCTGATCACCCATCCCTGGAAAGATGATCTGCATATTGCACAAATGACATTCATATTCTAAACTCACCCACACTGCCCTCTCTAACCCCAGTTAACATGACTGTGCAATTCTGAGACAGGTGGTTGGAGGCCTTATGTCTTTAGCAGCTGCTGGCAGACAAGAGAAAGTTTGTAGGGAATCTTCAGAGCAGGACCTGGATAGAATGTGACTGTGTGCACATGTGTATATTTTAGTTGGTAACTATGTGTGTGCTTTCTAGAGGGTGTGTAGTACCCTGTGAGGATTAGAGTAGGCTCCAGAATTCTGGTGGGAGACCATGAATCTCCATGTCTTCATTCTCATTTAGTTCAGAATAAGTTCTGTGGTTGTGAATTGTGTCCTGGAAATGTGGAAGCCATATGCAATACACAGATTGAGAGACTGGTATATCGCGGGCTACTTGTGAATCCTATGATTTCATAATTGGTGAGGTATTTCTCAGAATGTCCTTAAAGTTTTTCGTTATTCTGCCCAGATTTATCGATCTTCTGTTGTGTACCATGGGGGTACAAAGATAACTAAGGCACCCTCTCAGCCCTCAAGAGTTTCAAAGCCTAGACGAAAGGCACACGCAAAAAAGTATTTTTTTATAGTATTCTAGTATTTATAGTGTTTTCAGCAATGATTAAGGTACTATGGAGAAACACAGTGAGAGTCGTTAGGCACAGGAGTATAGTCAGAGCTCATGGAAGGCTTCACAGAATATAATTTTATAAACGAGTAGGTTAAGTAGAAGTTCTTAGAAGAGAGGAGGAAGGAGATAAAACCTCCTAGAGAAAGGGAACAGCAAGAATATTTGAAGAACTGTAGAGAGATACAACGTCACTAGATTGAAGATCAGTAAACTTGCTGGCAACATGAGTCAGGACTTAACAAATGAGGAAAGAACAGAAAGGTATGGGAATATAGAGGATTATGGGAGACAGGAAAAGAAGGTTTGACTTTATCCTATAAGCCGTGGGTAAATATATGGAACATAGAAGTATAAAGATCAGATTTGCATGTTAGAAATGTCCCTCCAGTAGTAGTATTGTGGAGGATGGGCCTGGAGGTGGAGAAGCAATTCCAATAGTTTAGATATATGCTGTCCATATGGTAGCCCCCAGCCACATTTGGATACTGAGTACCTGAAATGCCTCAGTCAGAATTGAGATATATGTGCCGACCAGTGTAAAATATACACTGGATGTCAATGAAACAATTTAAATAGAGAATGTAAAATATCCTATTAATAATCTTTGATACTGACTGTATTTTGAAAATGATAATATTTTGAATATATTGAGTTAAACAAAATGTACTATTAAAAGTAATTTCATCTGTTTCCTTTTAACTTGTTTAATGTGGCTACCAAAGTTTTTTAAAATTATGAATGTGGCTTGCATTATATTTCTATTGGACATCCCTGCTCTAGGTGATACAAGACTGATGATCTAGGCTGTGACTGTAGCATAAAGACAGGGAGAAGATTTGACAGCTATTAAAGGAGGGGAAACTGGCAAGGATACACGTGGCATTGGAAGAGCTGGAGAGGTCTAGAATTGCTCTGAGAGTTCTGACTTGATTGACAGAGACAAAGCTGAGTTCAATAAGCAGGATACAGAACCTAAGAAGAATAGGAGCAAAAAAATGAGTTTAGTATTCAATGTATCGAGTGTAGTATTCTGGTTTCTAATGGGTAAAAAGTGGCAAATAAATAACAACTTAAATATTTCTGGCATTGAGAACCAAGATTGTGCCTAGAAAAAAAGACTTATGAGTTATTAGCCTATAGAAGAGAAAGGAAATCATAATCATCAATGATATTGTTTCAGAAAACAAGGATGGAGGGAAAGAAATACAAAGCATGGGATCTGGGGAAAGCAAATACAGTCAGCCCCCTGTATCTGCAGATTCAGCCAACCATGGATTGAAAATATTTGGGAAAAAAAATCCAGAAATTTCCAAAGAGCAAAACTTGAATTTTCCATGTGCCAGCAACTATTTACATAACATTTACATTGTATTAAGTATTATAAGTAATCTAGAGATGATTTAAACTGTACGGGATGATGTGCGTAGGTTATATGGAATACTACACCATTTTATATAAGGGACTTGACCATCTGCAGATTTTGCTATCTATGGCTGCCCTGGAATCAATCCCCCGTAGATACCAAGAGATGACTGTATTCTAAAAGAGAACGAGGCAGCAGAAGCCATTAAAGAGCTAAGTCAGAGAGATGGGGGAAACTTCAAAGACTGTGGTCTATGAAATTTATGGGAGAGAACATCAAGAATAAGGGAAACTGAACATTGTTTTTTGGCAAAGAAGAAGTCATGGAAAATAAGACCTGGTCTTTGGATTAAAAAATTAGCACTTCATTCTTGACCTTATTCTGGTTCTGAGGATTTTTATCAGCATCCAAAATATTCTGTTAATTCAGTGTTAGTAATAGCTTCAACAGTCTTATCAGCTTCAGTCCATATGTCTTCCTCTCAATTGCTGTAATTGTAGCTAGAATTTGAAAACACAGATTCTGATGATCTATTTTAATAACTTGATTTGGGGGGTACAGCATTCAAGAATTTAACATTATTCCTGTTACCAGTTTGGATATTTCTTTGATTTACACAAATTCTCTATAATTTCTATTTCTGTCTATTTCTGTCCAAATTTGAGGATTTTTAAAAATTGAAGTAGAGTTGATTTACAATGTTGTGTTGGTTTTATTTATACATATATTTTTTTTCAGACTCTTTTCCATTAAAGGTTATTACAGGATATTGAACATAGTTCCCTGTGCTATACCGTAGGTCGTTGTTGTTTATTTTATACAGGGTGTGTGTAGTAGTGAGGATGAGTAAGTTGGGAAAAGCATTTGCAGGAAATGAGATAGTTTGTCCAAGAAAAAGAAGGAGCTACAGAGGACTGAAACCACTTTATTATGACTAGAAGATTCTTTGGATGTAATTAGGTCTCCTCTAAGGTACTCTTCCTCTTAAAACTGAAGTGTAGGCTACTTATTTTTTCACAGTCCCCAACACTCTCCTCGATGTCGCTTCCCCACCATTATTATGTCATCTTCTCAGAAGAAAGCCTGCTCCTTGTTCTCACCTGCTAAGCACCTCGCCATCCTCTCAAATCAAGATTTTGACCCTGGATCACAACTTCCCTCTCATCCCCTAGGTCTGTGATCATTCTGGGAAAGTTTAATGAACATGTGCTTATCCACCCAGCACACAGGCCTCTCAGCTATCAACTAATGTTCAAGAATCTTTCTTTCTTATGAGCCCTACTATTAAAAGAGTTCTTTTAATTTCAAGAATAGTAACTCCCCCAAGTACAGGTTTCTGGTAACTGACTGTACTGCTGAACTGAATGAATAAGCATTTGCAGAACTCTGATGAAAAACTGATGAACTCATAAAAGTGCTAACAAAAGATCAAGATGAAAAAAAAAAAAACAACAATTAATTACATGGGACTGAGTGAACTGATGAGGATGAGTATAATTTTTGTGACTTTCTGTCTGAATTTAAAAAAAAAAAAAAAATCCCACAAGGACTCAGAGGCAGGGAATATACAAATCAATTTTCACTGCAAAGTAAAGGAGCTGTTACAGTGGGAAAAAAAAAAAAAAAAAAAAAAAAAAAAAAAAAAAAAAAAAAAAAGAATAGTAACTCCCCCAACTGTGGGAATCTTATTTCTCAGAGTATAGTAGAGCTGTCAGTATATTTTCCTTCATTGCCCTCAGCTTCTACTCAGGAAATTTATTTAAACTAGAATGGCTTTGATTTTGGCATCAGGTCACATGACGCTACCCTTTCTGATTATGACTGTTTTGAATGGGGAGAAACTAACTCAAAGCCAGGCAATCCGTTGCCAGCCAGCGGGCAATCAGAATCTCTGATTAAGGGATAGTCATTGTAGCTGGGAGACAGTGAACACCCAAACTGAAAGATCTGGTAAAGTAAGATCCAGAATCTGACAAGCCAGAAAATGTGCACATGTCAAATGTATGAAGGAGCAAACATTAAAAACTTTTCAGACATGAGCAGTCTTCAGAGAGGGCAGTGGAACAGATGTAATAAAGAAGCACAGATGGAAAACTGTGGTCAGAAAGAGAGAGAAATTGAGAGAATACATCTTTGATGATTTTATATTCCCCATGAGGCTCAGTTATAGTTTCTACAATTTTCTCTTCAGTGTGATTCTCCTATATTTTTATGATGAACTCTTTGTTTATTTGAACTTGCTTGACTGTACTTCTGCATTTTCCTCAAAATAACCAGTACAGATACTACCTCTGTTTGTTTCTACCACTACACCCAGGCTTGTGAAATATACATGTAAGTGATCCAGAGCCTTTCCCATTACCGTTTATGCTAGAAGGAAAAGCAATCAAAATCAGTTGTGAAATTTCAGCCTTACAACTCCTGAAAAAATTTATTTTTTCTTGTTCACTCCTAAAACTAAGGAGTAATATTTATCAGTTTGATCATTTGGACAGTAAAACTGTCATCGTGTAAAAGATTAAATAAATCTTTTTCAAATCATGCAATGACTTCATGTTTTGCAAGGATGTCTGATATATGAGAGTGCTAAATTATACTAGTAATACAATTTTCACGTTTATAATATAAAAATAATTTCATGGGTAAACATTTTCTCATTTTATTTCGAAACAGGAAATAATATTTACAGAAAAAATTATGAAATATTAGATATTGTAGAATAGGGATCGGCAAATTGTGGACCAAATCTATTTTAAAAAGGTGACAGACTGAAGTTTTATTGGACCTACACCCACACCCATTCTGTGTATTGTCTGTGGCTTTCATTCTACAATGGCAGGATCGAGTAGTTGCAACAGAGACCATATAGCTCACAAAACCTAAAATGCTTCCTCTTTATTCCTTCCCAGAAAAAAAAGAAGTTACTTACCCCTGTTGTAGAAATAGAGGACACATTATTTACCAACTTAACAGCCTAAACACTAGATAGAAAACATAAGTGACTTAAGTGGGGCTTAATTTTCTATATGTTTTCTGGGTTATGAATTCACAAAATGCTCTACCTTCTAGGGAATAACTGGAATAATTTTTTTTTTTTTCTGCACAGAATCATGATAAACAGGGAAGGATTGTTTGGTGATTTTAAATACAAAGCATCTTTAATAAAATGATAAGAAACAGATGGTATTTTATTATCTGGAATGAATAAAGTTAAAACAAAGAAATCAGTTCAAAGAAATGGAATTCACTAGGGAAATTAAGAAGATTGGGATTGACATATATACACTAATATGTATAAAATGGGTAACTAATAAGAACCTACTGTATAAAAAATAAATAAAAATTCAAAAAAAATTAAGAATTAGTAGTGAAGTATAAATTATAACCATTTTAAACAGTTTATGAAGCAAAACCAAAATTCGGGCACACATTGATACACATTTGTTAATCAATGTCTGTTTTGTATGTAATTCATATGTAATTCTTTATTCACGTTATCGTGAAAACCTAGAAACAATAAAAAAAAAAGAAATAGAAAAAAATGGGATTGTATTTAAAAGTATAGGGTGGCTTCAAAGAAGTAGGCAAAATAATAAAATTACAGTGATCTAAAATTCAACTGGAAGTATCCGTTGGATGGAAAGTAGGCTAGGCCATTATAAAGGAGAGCAAAGATATTTCACAATTAAAATTAAGGTTAACTTGTTTAAAAATACAGAGTTGTGAAACTGAAGAGACAAACTAAAATATGAACTTTATATATCTCAAATCGTAAATAGCATCAGAAAATATCCATTGAAGAAAACGTACATTAACATGATATTAAATAAAGCACACCATTATAAGCGAAACTGTTCTTTAAGTATGACGTATTACAATGTTCTACTAATTGTTCTCTTTTCCTCCAGACTCCCTCCTCCACCATACAGACTATATGCTTGCCATTTCTTTCTCACGTCCCTCTCCCCAATCAAAACCTCTAGTGATTTACTGTTGAACTGTGGTATTTTAGAGCTGAAAACGTAACACACGAGGACAATGAGAAACGTAAGGTGAAACAGTTTTCCCTTGTGGTATATCTGAGCAACAAATGGATGTTCAGATCGAACCCCGATGTCCCTGACAACTAGATCAGTGTTTGCGTACCATACTGAGCTTTCTTGTATACAATTTTGTTTGATCTTTATTTTTACTGGTCTGTTACTTGAAAATCATGCTCTTGATAGACTGCTTTTTTAGTCTGCTGCTTACCTCAAATTTGGCTATAAGAGTCATGTCCAATCTCTGTTTTTCTGTATTTCTATCAAGGTAATAAAAAGTGGTGGATAGCTTTGCACAATGTTCATTACATAGAAAGCACTGGTAAAGTTAACTGTATTTAAGGGCAAAATAGGAAGCTGCTTTCTTCTTCTATGAAGCATAGTTATCTCCTTCCTCTGAGTTGCTTTAGAACATATGACCTGATGTACTCATTTGGCTTTTGGCACCTTCTCCCCGTGTTGTTCTTTATTTTTCTCTGTACTTACAAGTATGGTGTTATCCAAATACAGTGTGAGCCCTTAAAGGCAAAGATGATCTGTAACACTCTGAACATAATAATTGCTCAATAAATGCTTATTAAATACAGTAGAGATTAAAAGTACAGTTTTAAACTTCGTAAGTTCCACAACACAGTCAGTTGTGACAGTTTGATAATGAATTAGAATATAAGGAATTATCCAAGGAACACTCTAAGGGTCTATATTTAACCATACAAAAAATTTAAATCTTTATGTTTGAAAGTAATAAAACCACAAAATGGTTCTGTTCATTAGATTAGAATGTTATTTGTAATATATTTGTGTTAGTGCTTTGGAGCTCAGTCTTACTTTTAGAATAAAATATGGGCTAATTTTAAGTAAGATTAACAATGCTCATATTTTCTGAAAAATATAAAATTTATTAGATTTAAATTATTAAGGCCTTCTGTATGAGAGTGGGGAGAATCACTACTTGATCATAATTCACTTATTTCAAAGCCCCCAACTTAAGTGAATTATGTTAAGAAATAAGTTTATTTCAAAGCCCTGACTTAAGAAACTGATTGGATTAGAAGAAAAAACAGCATGTCAGAGAGCGGCATGTAATGAAAAGTATTCAATGCAATCCAGTACCACCACACTTATAGGTCAGGATCTTAATCTAGACTTTGTGGTTAAATAACATTTCTGTATCCTTTAGCCCATTTAAACCACACTTTCAAATGTCTAAATTTAAACAATTAAATTTAAGGCTAAAGTAAGCATACATACTTGTATGCAAACAAGCGATGTCACATTTTATATCTTTTTACCTTGTGTATTCCTTAACTAATTATTGTAAACATAGCTATTTTTACTACTTTTGTCTTTTGTCCTTTATACTAGCTTTAAAAGTGATTAATTCACTACCTTAACTATATATTTGCCTTTCCAGTGAGATTTATTCTTTCATAGGTTACTAGTTAGCACCCTTTCTTGTCAACTCAAAGAATCTGTTTAACATTTCTTGTAAGACCAGTTAAGAGGTGATGAAATCCTTTAGCTTTTGCTTGTCTGGAAAACTTTTCATCTCCTCTTCTCTACTGAGTGATAACCTTACTAGGTAGAGTATTCTTGATTGGAAGTTTTTTCCTTTCATCACTTTTAATATATCAGGCCACTCCTTCTGGCCTGCAAAGTTTCTGCTGAAGAATCTGCTGCTAGTCTTAAAGGGGTTCTCTTGTATATAACAAGTTATTTTTCTCTTCCTGCTTTTAATGTTCTCTCCTTGTCTTTATCTTTTGACATTTTAGTTATAATGTGTCTTGGTGTGGGTCTCTTTGGGTTCCTCTTATGTGGAACTGTCTGGGCTTCCTGGATCTGGATGTGTTTCTTTCCCCAGGTTTAAGAAGTTTTCAGTCATTATTCCTTCACATAAGATTTCTGCTCCTTTGTCTCTTTCTCCTCCTTCTGGGAGCCCTACGATGCAAATCTTAGTTCAATTGATATTGTTCCATAAGTCCCTTAAGCTATCTTCACTTTTTAAAATTCTTTTTTTCTTTTTACTACTCTAGTTGAGTTCCACTGCCTTGTCTTTGAGTTGACTGATTTTTTTCTCCAGCTCCAGCTAGTGTGCTATTGAACCCCTCTGGTGTATTTTTCAGTTCAGTTATTGTATCTTTCAGCTCTGTGACTTCTGTTTGATACTTTCTTACATTTTCCATCTCTTTGTTGAAGTTCTCAGTGTGTTCATTCTTCTTCCCAGTTTGGTGAGCAGCTTTATGAGTGTTACTTATCTTTATTTCATTAAGGCTTTTTTTCTGAGGTTTTATTTTGTGCTTTCATTTGGAAAATATTCTGTTTCTTCATTTTACCTGACTCTCTGTGTTGGTTTCTATATAGTAGATGAAACAACCACCTCTCCCAGTCTTGAAGGAGTGGGCTCATGTAAGAGATGAGCCTTGTTATCCAACCCTCCCTCAGCTCCTTGTTGTCTCTTAAACCCCTCTGCTTGTCCTAGCAGCCTATGATAGATTTAATTGTTCCCAGTAGTTGAGGATGTGCCAAAACCTGTCAGTGCCCCATGGGAGGATCTCAGCACGTAGAGTCAGGCTGACTAGAAGCCAGACCCACAAGGTATAAGCTTTTAAATCTATGCAAATATATACAGTCCTGTGGTACCACAAACTTAAGCCCTGCTCGCCACCAGAGCCAGGCGATCTGGAGGTGCCCCCTGAGCAGCAGTCACAGAAATCAAGGCTCCAGATGAGTGTATAAGCTGTCTTCTGGGTGATACTGGCAAACCGCAGCAGGGCAGAGGGAGAGCGCCAAGATGGTGTCTGCTGCCTATGTTCTTTGAAAGCAGCTCTGTAGGCCACTGTGTGTCAAACCTGACCTGCCCCTCAGGCTGAAGCTCCAGGGCAAGCAAATTCCTTCACAGAAAGCCTAGGAATATGCCCCAGCTCACTGTCTGTGCAGTGCCCTGGGGGTGGTAGCTGTTTAACAGCTCTCGCTCCCTTGGTTACAGTCCTATGGGATCCGCGAGCATAAGCCACCAGAGCTAGGTGATGCAGAGGTATCCCTTGGCAGCAGTCATAAAAATTGGGGCACAAGACAGGGGTATGAGCTCCCTTCTGGGTGACACCAATTATTATAGTCCCATGGGACCAGGATGCAAGCTCCCTTGACATCCAGAGCCAGGTGATCGAGCGGCATCCTCTGGCAGCAGCATAAAAATTGAGGCAACAGACCCATAACAAAGGCTCCCCCATAGCAGGTTCTGGTGCTTTGGAGCATAGCAAAGGGAGAGTGAAAGGTTGGGGCCCCCCAGTCTCTGTCTCCAGAGAATGTTCCAGTAGGCTCTTAGATGTGTGTGTTAAACTAGATGCCTGCCTCTCAGGCCGACGCTTTTATATAATCAGGTGAGCCTCCTTCACTTTAGGTCTGGGTACGATCAGCTGCCACTGAGCTGGGTCCTGGGTGAGTCCAAGCACGCGAGTCCTTTAAGGGCGGCTTCTCAGACTGCTATAGCATAGTGGGTGTCAGGATGTGAACCCTGTTGGTTTTCAAAGTCAGATGCTTTGGGGGCTGATCTCTCAAGTTGACATCCCCAAAGTTGGGATGCCTGTCATGGGGTCTGAACCCCTCCCTCCTCATAGAGAAGCTCCAGGTTCCGAGTTCCCTCCAGCTTGTGGGACACTGTGCCAAGGGTGGGGTTTATCGTAAGATTGGGTCCCAGACTCTCCTACTTGCTTCAATTTGGTTTTCTTCTCATTTGCTTGGCATGTAGTCATCACTCAGTCAGTCTTTTGGTTTTTTTAAGAAGAAATTGTTCCATATGGCTGTAGATTCAGTGTGTCCGTGGAAGGAAAGGGAGTTCAGGAAGGAAAGGAGTTCAGGATCTTCCTACATCAAACATCTTGAATCAGAAAAAAAAAATTTTTGATACAGGGAAATGCAAATCAAACCAACAATGAGATATCACCTCACACCTGTTAGAACGACTATCATCAAGAAGCCATAACTAGTGTTGACAAGGATGTGAAGAAAAGGGAACCCTTGTGTACTGTTGGTGAGAATATAAGTTGGTGCAGCCACTGTGGAAAACAGTGTGGAAGTTCCTTAAAAAACTAAAAATAAAACTACTATATGATCCATTAATTCCACTCCTGGGTATTTATTCAAAGAAAACAAAAACACTAATTTGGAAAGATATCTGCACCCCATGTTTATTGCAGCATTATTTACAGTAGCCAAGATAATGGAAACAATCTAAGTGTCCATTGATGGATGAACGGATAAAGAAATTGTAGTAAATATGCATATATATACACAATGGAATATTATTCAGCCATAACAAATGAAATCCTGCCATTTTTGACAACATGGATGGACCTTGAGGGCGTTAGGCTAAGTGAAATAAGTCACAGAAAGACTGTATGCTGTATAATCTCTTTTTTTAAAACCATTTTTTAAATTGAAGTATATAGTTAATTTACAATGTTGTATTAGTTTCAGGTGTACAGCAAAGTGATTCAGTTATACATATATATACATATATACATATATATATATATATCTATTCTTTTCCATTATTACAAGATATTGAATATAGTTCCCTGTGCTATACAGTAGGTCCTTGTTGTTGATATATTTTATATATAGTAGTGTATACCTGTTAATCCCAGACTCCTAATTTATTTCCCCCACACCCCCATGCCCTTTGGTAACCATAAGCTTGTTTTCTTTGTGAATCTATTTCTGTTTTGTAAAGAAATTCATTTGTATCATTTTTTTAGATTCCACATATGTGATATCATATGATATTTGTCTTTCTCCTTCTGACTTACTTCACTTAATATGATAATCTCTAGGTCCAGCCATGTTGCTGTAAATGGCATTGTTTCATTCCTTTTTATGCCTGAGTAACATTCCATTGTATATATGTACCATATCTTCTTTAACCATTCTTCTGTCAATGGACATTTAGGTTGCTTGCTTGTCTTGGCTATTGTAAATAGAGCTGCTATGAACATAGAGGTTCATGTATCTTTTCAAATTAGAGTTTTCTCCAGATATATGCCCAGGAGTGGGATTGCTGAGTCATATGGTAGCTCTATTTTTAGTTTTTTAAGGAACCTCCATACTGTTCTCCATAGTGGCTGTACCAATTTACATTCCCACCAACAGTGTAGGAGGGTTCCCTTTTCTTCACACCCTCTCCAGCATTTATTGTTTGTAGACTTTTAAAAGATGGCCATTCTGACTGGTGTGAGGTGATACCTCACTGTAGTTTTGATTTGAGTTTCTCTAATAATTAGCGATGTTGGGCATCTTTTCATGTGTCTTTTGGCCATCCGTATGTCTTCTTTGAAGAAATGTCTATTTAGGTCTTCTGTCCATTTTTTTGATTGGGATTTTTTTTCATATTAAGCTGTATGGATTGTTTGTATATTTTGGAAATTAATCCCTTGTCAGTAGCATCATTTGCAAATGTTTTCTCCCAGTCCATGGGTTGTCTTTTCATTTTGCTTATGGTTTCCTTTGCTGTGCAAAAGCTTTTAAGTTTAATTAGGTCCCATTTGTTTATTTTTGTTTTTATTTACATTACTCCAGGAGATGGATCCAAAAAAAATATTGCTCTGATTTATGTCAAAGAGTGTTCTGCCTATATTTTCCTCTAGGAGTTTTATAGTATCCAGTCTTACATTTAGGTCTTTAATCCATTTGCTGTTTATTTTTGTATATGGTGTTAGAGATGTTCTAATTTCATTCTTTTACATATAGCTGTCCAGTTTTCCCAGCACCAATTATTGAAGAGACTGTCTTTTCTCCATTGTATATTCTTGCCTCATTTGTCATAGATTAATTGACTGTAAGTGCGTGGGTTTATTTTTGGGCTTTCTATCCTGTTCCATTGATGTATGTGTCTGTTTTTGTGCCAGTACCATACTGTTTTGATGACTAGCTTTGTAGTATAGTCTGAAATCAGGGAGTCTGATTCCTCCAGCTTCGTTCTTTCTCAAGATTGTTTTGACTATTCTGGGTCTTTTGTGTCTCCATACAAATTTAAAAATTTTTGTCCTAGTTCTGTGAAAAATGCCATTGGTAATTTGATAGGGATTGCATTGAATCTGTAGATTGCCTTGGGTAGTATGGTCCTTGTAACAGTATTGATTCTTTTTTATATGTGAAATCTAAAATAAAAGAAACAAAAGAAAAAAAACAAAAACCAACCAAAAAACTCACAAAAAAAACTAAGCTCATACATACAGAGAACAGATTGGTTGTTGACAGAGGTGGAGAGGTGAGGTCAGGAGTGAGGGATGGTGGGGGGGAGGAGGGAGGAGGGAGTGGGGATGGTGGGAATCTTTCGGATTCCCCATGTGGTTGCTACTGTAGCGGATCCTCACTGTGCCACCCCAGCCATTGCCATGGTGAAGTTGAGCAAAGTTTAACTTTTCTATAAAGAAAATGAAATTATATGCATCCATCAAAATTAATAAAATCTATAATTTTACTGATGTGTAAGGATTTCCAAGAAATAGTGACTTTTTAAAAAGATCTAGTCAAAGAAGAATTTAAATACTATAACCTCAGTTTTGTACAGTATATATTCAGCCTTTAAGAGGAAAATAAGATAAAATTTCAAGAAAAGGAGAAATTTTGGCTTTGGACAGCAGGGGTAAAGTGGAAATCTTAAAGGGTAAACAAAGATGTAAATCATGCATTCACAGACAAAAAGATAGCATTACTAAATTTATGTAAGACAATATGAAAAAAATCTCAGTGCCTATGTCGAGATAGATGCAAAGAAAAGACCACTTTGTCAAAGCTCTAGAGGAAATATGTGGGGTGGAGATGCCTCTTAATGTCAGGAGAGAGGAACTTAGAAAAAGAGTGGTCGAAATATATAATCAACTTTCTTCTCTAAATGTAACCTTACAACTGGGCTGTGAGTGTGTTCTCGTGAATTGGGAAACTGTGGGATTATAATCAACGTTGTAGCAAGTAGCTAGTCCACTCTAATAAGCACCATCCATGGCAGATGGGATTATTTGATAATACTGGTTGTATGAAAAATGAATGAGATAATTTCTCTCTTTCCTTCCCTTTATGTAATTGCCATCCAGTGAATTCAGATACTTTCCTTTTTTCTTGCATAGCAAAAATGGCTACTTGGTTGTTTGGTGACATTTCAAATTTTGTAAAGACAAACAATTTTTTATTAAAATATCAAAACACTTTGAAAACTTAGGAATGTGGTACATTAATACAGTACTAGTCAATGTGTTAACCCTGGATCAGCACATTAGCATCATCTGGGAACATTGTAGAAAAGAAGCTTCTTAGTGTCTACCTGAGACCTACTGAATCAGAAACTATGGGGTTGGATCCCAGCAATTTGTGTTTTAATTGGCCTTCCAGATGATTCTGTGGCATGCTACTGTTTCAATAATGTGGCTTTAATCCATAAGCATCCAAATAATGGGCAAAGGACAGGAAAAGGAACAAGTGAAGACATGGATCTAGCTTGTCTTTCTGAATTATCTGAGGTTTTATAATTCAGATACAGGCTTAACATCCCTTAGATTTTACTCAAATTTGTTAAGTGCTGATTTTCATTTCTCCCCTGATTGAGCGGAGTGCTGGCAGAGCTAATTCTGTGTGAAAAAGACTGATATCTTCTGTTATCACTGCTGCAATGCGGAGTAGGGAGTTTCAAGGCCCTCCTTTAAAACACACAGCTTCCATAGAAGCTGTCAATTAATGAGCACTGAGTTCTAGAACTTTTATTTTTTAAACATCTTTCTTAGAGTATAATTGCTTTAAAATGGTGTGTTAGTTTCTGCTTTATAACAAAGTGAATCAGTTATACATATACATATGTCCCCATATCTTTTCCCTCTTGCATCTTCCTCCCTCCCACCATCCCTATCCCACCTCTCTAGGTGGTCACAAAGGACTGAGCTGATCTCCCTGTGCTATGTAGCTGCTTCCCACTAGCTATCTATTTTATGTTTGGTAGTGTATATATGTCCATGCCACTCTCTCACTTTGTCCCAGCTTACCCTTACCCCTCCCCATATCCTCAAGTCCATTCTCTAGTAGGTCTGCATCTTTATTCTTATCTTGCCCCTAGGTTTTTCTGACCTTTTTTTTTCTTTTTTTAGATTCCATATATATGTGTTAGCATACGGTATTTGTTTTTCTCTTTCTGACTTACTTCACTCTGTATGACAGTCTCTAGGTCCATCCACCTCACTACAAATAACTCAGTTTCGTTCCATTTTATGGCTGAGTAATATTCCATTGTATATATGTGCCACATCTTCTTTATCCATTCATCTGTCGATGGACACTTAGGTTGCTTCCATGTCCTGGCTATTGTAAATAGAGCTGCAATGAACATTTTGGTACATGACTTTTTGAATTATGGTTTTCTCAGGGTATATGCCCAGGAGTGGGATTGCTGGGTCATATGGTAGTTCTGTTTTTAGTTTTTTAAGGAACCTCCATACTGTTCTCCATAGTGGCTGTATCAATTTACATTCCCACCAACAGTGCAAGAGGGTTCCCTTTTCTCCACACCCTCTCCAACATTTATTGTTTGTAGATTTTTTGATGATGGCCATTCTGACCGGTTGAGATGATATCTCATAGTTTTGATTTGCATTTCTCTAATGATTAGTGATGTTGAGCATCTGTTCATGTGTTTGTTGGCAATCTGTATATCTTCTTTGGAGAAATGTCTATTTAGCTCTTCTGCCCATTTTTGGACTGGGTTGTTTGTTTTTTTGATATTCAGTTACATGAGATGCTTATAAATTTTGGAGATTAATCCTCTGTCAGTTGCTTCATTTGCAAATATTTTCTCCCATTCTGAGAGTTTTTTCTTCTTGTTTATGTTTTCCTTTGCTGTGCAAAAGCTTTTAATTTTCATTAGGTACCATTTGTTTATTTCGTTTTTATTTCCATTTCTCTAGGAGGTGGGTCAAAAAGGATCTTGCCGTGATTTATGTCAGAGAGTGTTCTGCCTATGTTTTCCTCTAAGAGTTTGACAATGTCTGGCCTTACATTTAGGTCTTTAATCCAGTTTGAGTTTATTTTTGTGTATGGTGTTAGGGAGTGTTCTAACTTCATTCTTTTACATGTAGCTGTCCAGCTTTCCCAGCACCACTTATTGAAGAGGCTGTCTTTTCTCCACTGTATATTCTTGCCTCCTTTATCAAAGATAAGGTGACCATATGTGCGTGGGTTTATCTCTGGGCTTTCTATCCTGTTCCATTGATCTATATTTCTGTTTTTGTGCCAGTACCATACTGTCTTGATTACTGTAGCTTTGTAGTATAGTCTGAAGTCTGGGAGCCTGATTCCTCCAGCTCCGTTTTTCTTTCTCAAGATTGCTTTGGCTATTCGAGATCTTTTGTGTTTCCATACAAATTGTGAAATTTTTTGTTCTAGTTCTGTGAAAAATGCCATTGGTAGTTTGATAGGGATTGCACTGAATCTGTAGATTGCTTTGGGTATTAGAGTCAGTTTCACAATGTTGATTCTTCCAATCCAAGAACATGGTATATCTCTCCATCTATTTGTATCATCTTTAATTTTTTTCATCAGTGTCTTATAATTTTCTGCATACAGGTCTTTTGTCTCCTTAGGTAGGTTTTTTCCCTAGATATTTTATTCTTTTTGTTGCAGGGGTAAATGGGAATGTTTTCTTAATTTCACTTTCAGATTTTTCATCATTAGTGTATAGTAATGCAAGAGATTTCTGTGCATTAATTTTGTATCCTGCTACTTTACCAAATTTATTGATTAGCTCTAGTAGTTTTCTGGTAGCATCTTTAAGATTCTCTGTGTATAGTATCATGCAAACAGTGACAGCTTTACTTCTTCTTTTCCAATTTGTATTCCTTTTATTTCTTTTTCTTCTGTGATTGCTGTGGCTAAAACTTCCAAAACTATGTTGAATAATAGTGGTGAGAGTGGGCAACCTTGTCTTGTTCCTGATCTTAGTGGAAATGGTTTCAGTTTTTCACCATTGAGGACGATGTTGGCTGTGGGTTTGTCATATATGGCCTTTATTATGTTGAGGAAAGTTCCCTCTATGCCTACTTTCTGCAGGGCTTTTATCATAAATGGGTGTTGAATTTTGTCGAAAGCTTTCTCTGCATCTATTGAGATGATCATCTGGTTTTTCTCCTTCAATTTGTTAATATGGTGTATCACATTGATTGATTTGTGTATATCGAAGAATCCTTGCATTCCTGGTATAAACCCCACTTGATCATAGTGTATGATCCTTTTAATGTGCTGTTGGACTCTGTTTGCTAGTATTTTGTTGAGGATTGTTGCATCTATGTTCATCAGTGATACTGGCCTGTAGTTTTCTTTCTTTGTTACATCTGTGTCTGGTTTAGGTGTCAGGGTGATGGTGGCCTCGTAGAATGAGTTTGGGAATGTTCCTCCCTCTGCTATATTTTGGAAGAGTTTGAGAAGGATAGGTGTTAGCTCTTCTCTAAATGTTTGATAGAATTCGCCTGTGAAGCCATCTGGTCCTGGGCTTTTTTTTGTTGGAAGATTTTAAATCACAGTCTCAAATTCATTACTTGTGATTGGTCTGTTCATATTTTCTATTTCTTCCTGGTTCAGTCTTGGAAGGTTGTGCATTTCTAAGAATTTGTCCATTTCTTCTAGGTTGTCCATTTTATTGGCATAGAGTTGCTTGTAGTAATCTCTCATGATCGTTTGTATTTCTGCAGTGTCAGTGGCTACTTCTCCTTTTTCATTTCTAATTTTATTGATTTGAGTCTTCTCCCTTTTTTTCTTGATGAGTCTGGCTAATGGTTTATCAATTTTGTTTATCTTCCTAAGGAAGCAGCTTTTAGTTTTGTTGATCTTTGCTATTGTGTCCTTCATTTCTTTTTCATTTATTTCTGATCTGATCTTTATGATTTCTTTCCTTCTGCTAACTTTGGGTTTTTTTTGGTCTTCTTTCTCTAATTGCTTTAGGTGCAAGTTTAGGTTGTTTATTCGAGATGTTTCCTGTTTCTTGAGGTAGGCTTGTATTTCTATAAACTTCCCTCTTAGAACTGCTTTTGCTGCATCCCATAGGTTTTGGGTCGTTGTATTTTCATTGTCATTTGTGTCTAGGTATTTTTTGATTTCCTCTTTGATTTCTTCAGTGATCTCTTGGTTATTAAGTAGTGTGTTGTTTAGCCTTCATGTGTTTGTATTTCTTACAGATTTTTCCCTCTAATTGATATCTAGTTTCATAGTGTTGTGGTTGGAAAAGATACTTGACATGATTTCAGTTTTCTTAAATTTACCAAGGCTTGATTTGTGACCCAAGATATGGTCTGTCCTGGAGAATGTTCCATGAGCTCTTGAGAAGAATGTGTATTCTTTTGTTTTTGGATGGAATGTCCTATAAATATCAAGTCCATCTTGTTTAATGTATCATTTAAACCTTGTGTTTCCTTATTTTCATTTTGGATGATCTGTCCATTGGTGAAAGTGGGGTGTTAAAGTCTCCTACTATGATTGTGTTACTGTTGCTTTCCCCTTTTATGGCTGTTAGTATTTGCGTTATGTATTGAGGTGCTTCTGTGTTGGGTGCATATGTATTTACAATTGTTATATCTTCTTCTTGGATTGATGCCTTGATCATTATGTAGTGTCCTTCTTTGTCTCTTGTAATAGTCGTTGTTTTAAAGTCTATTTTGTCTGATATGAGAATTGCTACTCCAGCTTTCTGTAGAACTTTTTGCTGTACTAATACACAAAGCCATTTCACACCATCTGTCTGCAGGCCAAATTGTCTCAACCTCAGAAGCTGATTCTGGGGTGGACACATTAGAATTGAGTGTGTTAGCATTGCTCTGTAATGAATGCCGCATGAGGTGAGCCTGAAATATGCCTTATTCAATCCATTGTTATTAATGAATCCATTTCCATGAATCTGCTATCCACCTGTAAATGCTATACATCAGCTTAAGAGCAGGGGTTTTTTTGTCGGTTTTTTTTTTTGGTCTTTGTAATAAAATGTAATGTGGATATAGCCACTTTGGAAGACAGTTCAGCATTTTCTTACAAAACTCAGAGTAGTCTTACCCTATGATCCAGCAAGCACATTCCCTAGGTATTTACCTAACCAATTTGAAAACTTATGTCCACGCAGATACCTGCACTCATATGTTTATAGTAGCTTTATTCATAATCACCAAAAACTTGAAGCAACCAACATGTCCTTTAAAAAGAGAATCGATAAATGAAATGTGGTACATCCATATAGTAGAATACTATTTAGTGATGAAATGGCATGAGCTAGCAATGCAAGCATAAAGTCATATTACTAAGTAGAAAATAAATCAGTTGGAAAAGTTGCATACTGGATGATTCCATTTATATTATACTCTGGAAAATGCAAAACTATAGTAATGGTAAACAGTATAGTACTTGCCCCCAGGAGTTTGGGAAGGGAACAGAGTTGAAGAGGTGAAGCACAGGGCATGTTTTAGGATAATGAAACTCTTCTATATGATACTGTAGTGGTGGACATATGAAACTGTGCACTTGACAAATCCCGTAGAATTTTATAGCATGAAGAGTGAACCTTAATATATGGAAATTAAAAAAAAATCATTTAAGAGGCCAGGGGAAACCCAGAAAAAAATGCATACTATGACAAAAGAATCTGTATTACTAATAAATGAGATAATTCCTTCGACGAAGTAGGGGAGTATAAGGTGCTAACCTAAGTAGCTTTGGAAATTAGTGGAGACTGTTAAGACTAAAGGCAAAAGGAACTGTACATCGGCACTTTATTCTAGTTGATAAAGTTGTTTCCCCTGGGGTAAGGATTAACAATTCTGAAACTGCTATACATGTCTTGTAGAATTGAACAATTAAGCAAACGGTTGGTGGACTAGGGCACCCTGACTTTTCACTGTTGGAGAGAGAGGTGACAGATAAGCAAGATGGAAAGGCTAGAATAATCCATTTGATAGTACATTAGAGTTGGAGACATTAGTATGAACTCATGTTTAATTTGTTAGAGATACAAATGGTACATGTGGAAATATTTATAGATATGGACATGTATTATACATGTTTTAGTACACACACATATTTTCTTGCTTTGTCAGCTGAGAGGGCGTGGAAATGATGACTCTTCTGGAGCAATGAGCACACTCAATGCCCAAATCTTGATTTCTAATATCATCTCCCAAGAAAAGGAACCAGGGCTTCTTAGAGAAATGGCTGATTCTAGGAATGGAGCAGGAAAAATAATAGATGAGCCTAGAGCATCTTGTAGTACCAGAAAATAAGGAAATGCTAAAAAAAAAAACAAAACAAAAAAAGAAAAACCACAACACTGTGGTAATGTCAAAGTACTGAAAGAGCTCCCAATGGCCAAAGCAGAAACAGTTTGAACAACAAAATAAACAATGTAGTATTGCATTGTAACTCAAAGTATTACAAAAATCCATGAGACCATACTGAAATAAATTAATGGGAGAGAATAGACATATCCCATGTAGAAAAATTCCAAATAATTTTTATAGATTTTTTTTTCTCTCTTAAGGAGGTGGCACGCAACTTCCAACCCCTTAACTATGGGCTGTACATAGTGACTTCCTTCCAAAAAGTAGAGTATGCATGGGGGGAAAAAGTGACTTTATAATGGGGACACCTGATAAACACTATCTCAGCCAGTTAATCAAGGTTAACATCAACAATGATAAGGCATGATGATAGCATGACCCCTTGATATGATGTGGCTAGAATGGTAATTTACCTCTGTGGTCTTCCTCCTAAAACCCATAACTCCAGCTAATCATGAGAAACACATCAGACAAAACCGAATTGAGTGATATTCTGCAAAATACCTGATCAGAACTCCTCAAAACTGCCAAGGTCATCAAAAGCAAAGTCTAATAAACTGGCACAGGCTGAAAGAGCCTAAGGAGACGTAAAGACTAAATGTAATATTGTAACTTGAATGGGATCCTGGACCATCAAAAGGACACCTGGTAAAAACTAAGGAAATCTGAGTAAAGTGTGGACTTCAGTTAATAACAGGGAAGTTAATAATAGGGGAAACTAGGTGTGGAGTGTTTGAGAATTCTCTGTACTGTCTTTGCAACTTTTCTGAAAACCTAAAATTATTCTAAACTAAAAATTTTCATTAAAAAATAAAATGTGACTTTTTCATGTAGTTGGACTAGATGGAACATGTTAAGAATTCTGTGATCATTCTTGTCTTGTGGGAAGTGTGTTACATTTGGGAAGTTTTGTTATGTATCAAGGTGGTGATCGTAGCTCGTACATGTTTTGCAAGTATGATAGGCGTGCACTGTATTAACACACTTTATGATTAAAATATAGATTTAAACAACTCAGTGGCTGATGAGGAAAGTGGAAAATCCTTTTCCTCCTCCCCTGCTGTAATGTCTCCCCCAACTCAGTGAATGCAGTTGACACTTAGATTATTTAGAAATATAGGAGCTTCTTTTATTCAGTCTCTTTAACAATTATTACAACCATTTTCTTGATCCCCATAATTAAATGGGCTCCCTGTATAACCCTCTTCAAAATCTGTATACAACGGTGATCACAATTTATCTTCCCTGTTCCCTTAAAATAATTGTACTCAAAGGCATTTTAAAAATTTCATAGATGATAGTCATCTTTCATTTTAAATTTCATTTCATTTTCATTTCAAGCTCATCATCATGAGCTTTACCTTGTCTTTATATTTTCTTTTTGGAGCAAAAGTTTCTTCTAGATTTCTTTGGGAATTGTCTCCCAAATTTTCTGCTGAGTCACTGACTCAACCAATAGTTATTGAGCACCTTCTGTATGTCAGATGTTGACTTAGGCTTTGGGTTATAGTGGTGTACAAAATGTACAAAGTCCCTCCTTTCATGGAGCTTGAATTCTGTTGGGTGTAAATGAGAAAGAGGAAAAGTATAGGAAAGTTAATAAATTATATGACGTCAGATGATAAATTCTATGAAGAAGAACAAAAGAGAACAAGATGATAAAAACTGATGAGGACTGTGTGTTCTTTTTTTAATATAGGATGTCAGAGAATGTCTCCTGATAAGGATAAACTAGGGACTATCAATAAAGTGTGACACAGGTGGCTGTATAGAGAGGTAGTTATCAAAATCCCTGAACCAGCAACATCAGCATGACTTGGCAACTTGCTGGGAATGCAAATCATTGCATCCCATGTTAGACCTAATGAATCAGAAACTCTGGGAGTGGGATCCAGCAGTATGTATTTTAACAGGCCCTCCCTGTGCTGCTAATGCAGCTAAAGTTTGAGAACCCTTGGTGTAGGGGACTGTCGTTTCATGTGGAAATAATAGTAAATGCAAAGGAACAGAAAAAGGAGTTATTTTGTTTGAGGAACGGCAAGGAGGTCAAAGGTGGCTGCCGCGGAGTGAGTGAAGAGGAGAGAGCAGTAATAATTGGGAGATGAAAGTAGAGGTTAGTGTGGAGATGAGGGAAATAGAATGTATTGTGACTTGTAGATGCTGTGACCTTGGTTTTTATTCAGAGTTGGGCAGCCTGTGCAGTGTATCGAGCAGAGACTTGATTGGACTGGCGTTTTTACAGGATTTCTCTGCAATTTGTGGATGGTAGACAGCAGGTGTGGCCCAGTGGAGGCAGATAAGGGGGAAGGTTATTGCATTCATCCAGCTCTTACTTGTTCAGATGGGCATCCCAACTTTACAGCTTTGTTGTGAGGATTGAAAGACTTATGATTATTATACTACTTTGTATTTCCTAAATGATCATTTATTTCAAAATCATGTCTATTAGTGTTGGGCTAAATCCTTGGAGGTAAAGGAAGAACCAATCAATGTTTGTCTACTCGTATTCTTCAAATTATCTGAATAAAGGCACTTCAGAAAGTTACAAAGTACAAAATATTCTTACTGTAAAGTAATATTCCTCTGGATTTTCCTCGTTAGATTTTCTGCATAAATCTTCTGCAAATTCTCATCAGGTGACCGTTGTGTCACATATGGCAAATGACTGTCGGTGCCTGGTTCCCTCTCTTCTGAGGCCCCTGTGGAAACGATCCTTCCACATCTCCTTTAAGATGGATGACCACATCACTGTTTAAGTTCTGCTTAATGAGAGTGAGCCAAGGTGGTGTGTATCAATGTGAGGCACTTTGACTCACCTCAGCCTCTGCCTTGGTGATCATGAAAACACTTCAGAAGACCCCTCCTTTAGCTTGGGCTCTTGAGTAAAAGCATGAAAAGTATAAAGTAATTACTTAACACATACTTACTGACAATGATGTGGCAGTAGGAGCAGAATTAATATTTGAACCCAGGAACATCTAACTCTAAAGCCAGAACAGTTTTCTCGATGATATGGCATTTCCCTTATTAGCAAAGACAAGTGGAATTGTATCTCCTGTGTAGACTAGGGTAAAGAATATAGGGCATTGTCTTGGTTCTGCAATGAATGAGCTCTACTGCCTTAGTACAGATAGGGTCCTACTTCTGTCCTTCCTTCCTTATAGACTGAAAGGAAAGGACTAGATGATGTTACGAGGGGCTGTGGACTTGATGTATGGGCTGTGGGGTTGAACAGAGCTAGACTCATGCCATTGCACCTGTCTTTTCCCAGCAAGTAGATGACTCTCCATTCTGTCCTATGCAAAATAGGGGTTCTTGCTCTCTGGCGCGCTCTCTCTCTCTTTCTCTCTCTCACTCTCTCTCTCTCTCTCTCTCACTCTCACTCACACTGTCTCTGTCTCTCAGATTTGTTGTATGACTTTTTTTGTTCCCTATTTTTGAAATTGAAGTATAGTTGATTTATAGTGTTGTGCTCATTTCTGCTGTACTGCAAAGTGACTCAGTTATACCCATATATACGTTCTTTTTTTTAATATTCTTTTCCATTATGGTTTATCCCAGAAGGTTAGATACAGTTCCCTGTGCTATACAGTAGGACCTTGTTGTTTATCCATTCTAAATGTAATAGTTTGCATCTAATAACCCCAAACTCCCAGTCCATCCCTCTTCTCCCCGCCCCCCACCATTGTATAACGTTAAATGTATAAAGGTAGCTGATACAACCCCACATCCTTTCACACATCTATTATTTAACACCTAATTTGTGGTAGCACCATTCTAGACAGTTGGGATAAAGCAGTGAATAAAACATACAAAATGCCTGTCTTCATGGAACATAAAAACATGAGGACAGTCAGTACAAATTTCTTTCTTTTTCTTTTCTCCAGTGTTCCTTTCACTTCTGAAAATCTGCTATACTATCTCTCCTTTTCTTTCTAAAACCCTTTCCACACCCCTCTTTTTTTAATAGTATGGAGTGCTGTGCATGGCCAATTTTTTCACTGACATTTTTTAAAAATTAATTAATTTATTTTTGGCTGCGTTGGGTCTTTGTTGCGGCGAGCGGGGGCTACTCTTCCTTGCGGTGCACAGGCTTCTCATTGCGGGGGCTTCTCTTGTTGCAGAGCGTGGGCTTCAGTAGTTGTGGCTCTCAGGCTTCAGCAGCTGTGGCCTGCGGGTTCTAGAGCGCAGGCTCAGTAGTTGTGGCTCACGGGCTTAGTTGCTCCGCGGCATGTGGGATCTTCCTGGACCAGGGCTCGAACCCGTGTCCCCTGCACTGGCAGGTGGATTCTTAGCCACTGCGCCACCAGGGAAGTCCCTTCATTGACATTTAAAGACAAAATGAAACTGTCTTTTTCACTGTATAATCTACTTATGGTATGGAAAATGACAGATCTATCTTAAGACTGCATTTTGTAACCACGCAGTTAAGAAAATCTGAGAGTAACATAATAATAAAAATCTTTCATCAAAAGGTGACTATTTAAAAACATTTTCCCACATTTGCTATAACTAGTCCTATATCTATATCATCATCTTTACTGAACCATTTGAAATGAAGTCGTAAATATGATGACATTACATCAGAAATACTTTATCCTGTGTCTCTTAAGAATATGGACATTCTCCTACATAATGCCCAAACTAGTATCCCTCCCAAGCAGTTTAACAATGATAGAGTAATTTAGTCAACATAGAGTTCCTATTCAAATTTCCCAAAACTTCCCCAAATACTCTTACAGATTTTTGTTTCTGGCCCAGGATCCAATCAAGGATCATTTACTACATTTGATTGTCATGAGTCTTTAACTTCTTTTAATCTAGAAAATTCCCACCAACACTTTTTGTCTTTTATGACAGTGATATTTTGAAGAGACCAGGTCAATTGTCTTGTAGAATGCCCCACATTTTGATTTATCCAAATGTTTCCTCATGATTAAATGTATGTTAAATATTGTTTTATAAGAATTCTATAAATGTGCACTTCTTAGAGTGTTTCAGAAAACACGTAATGTCAGTTTGTCCCATGATGGGTATCCTAGTTTGAAGACTGAATTAAGATGGTGTTTTCTAGCTCTCTTTGTTGTAGAGGTATTTTTATCCATTGTAAGTAATAGCAACTGTGGCTTCATACTATGAGACCATATTAATGTCCTGTCCTCCTAAAACATTTCACCTAATGGTTTTAGCATCTGTGGATGATTCTCACCTAATCAGTAGTTGTATTAGTGGTTGCAAAGGTCATTGGTGGATTTCTAATTGTATTGTTACATACAAATGTATTAGCTAGTGTTTTTCTACAACAAACAGCTTTCCCTTATGTCCTTTTTGTTTTTGAGTATTACTGTGGACTCAGTGATTTTTTTTTTATTCAATATAATATAAACCATTATCATTAATATGCATTTTTTTTTTTTTTTTTTTTTGATGTTCAGATCCCAAGTTGACCAGTAGGAGCCCTGTCAAGGCATCTCTTGTCCCTTTTGGTGTGACATAATGGAGTGTTTAAAATTTTAATATAAAACCTTGTTTTAAAACACTAAAATATACATTTTATTATACTAGTGACAAAAACTTGTCTGTTCCTTTGATATTTCCTCTAATAAGTTAGAAATGATCATTTTAAGCCTATTTCTCCATTTTTTGCAACAGAATGAATAGAGTGAAAAAAATTATTGAATCACTTCATGAGTGATGAACTACACCCAAGAAACTGAACATAAAACACCTGTATCACAGCTGTTCTCAGCTGCATTTGTGTCATCGCTGATCGTTCTGAGGAAAAAAAACCCCTGCAACCTTTTAATGAGGGTTAATTATGGAGCAAAAATTTCACAGAGTTCTCAGGAAGCTTACTAGTGTTCTTGAGTAGTATTAGTGATGGGTAATGATGATTTATCACTGTGCCTAGTTGCTGATAAAGCAATTCTCAGTGAAGTCTTGACAATTCGTTATCACTGATATCAAGTATATTATTTTTTAATCGGCCCTATCATCTATAGCTGAGAAACAGGCCACACGGTCTATCAGGTGTGAAGTTTGTTTTCAAATTGCTCCTGCATACCTGTAGTGTTTGTTTAATCTTTGATTTTCTGTGACTCTTGAAGTTTGGTATTTTATCACTTCTAGGTAGAGAGCAAATGTTCATCATTTTGAGTGTTTGTTTCCTGGTATTTTGTATAATTATTTGCAATGAATGTTTACCCTTTGGGCTTAACTACATGAAATTATTTTGCCAACCGAGAATGACTTTCAAAAGGAAATAAATGACCTTCACAGTTCTAGCACCCTATGTGGCACTCATAGATATTCATTAAATATTTTTATAAGGAATTAGATGAAGAATTTAAGAGAGAAATGCACAGCAGAGTGTGATGGTTTCTAATAAAGATGCACCTTATGTTCTTGGCTGACCTTCTGGGCCTCAATCCCTCATCTCTCTCTTGCAAAGCCTGGCTCTAGCTACGCTAAAATAGACAACCCAGCAGATGGGGTAGGAGATGTGGAAAAAATCAGACAAGAACCTCGGCCGTAGGAAAAAGGAAAAACATCAGAATACAGGCTAAGTGAGAAATAACTCATCATTGTGAGCGTCTAACCGAGAGTGTCATAATCAGATTAAATATATCAATTCAGAGTTGGTTGGGGGGGGAGCTGTTTGACTGTGGGGAAATAGCCCTTATGAAATATTGAAGCGCTGAAGCCAAAAAAAGGTATTATTCAGGAACACTTCTGCACTGAGTCAGTTTTCTGTCCTTGGCTGAAGATGCATCTCTGCTGACTCTGAGTTCAGTCTAGGAATTCAGAAAGCCTAAAATTTATAATCATTCTCCTGAATAGAAGCATTTGAATTATTAATGTCAGTTCTTCCAAAATAATGAGTAAATCCTTTATGTAAAAATATTTTAAAAACACCTTAAGAGAATTAGTCTCCTTTCTCAACTCTAATAAGACCGTACTTGTTCCGGAAGTATCCCAGATGCCCTTGTAGAGAAGGAGAGGGAAAAGCTATGCTCCACAGAAATGTTTGCTGTTCCCCGTCTTCTTTCTCTTAAAGAAGTTGGCAACTCACATTAAGTGTGTTTCTTCCTGACCTAAGTCCTGCAAGTGGTTTTCTGAATAAGGGTTCACTTTAATTTAAGAGCAATGTCTATTTATAGCTATTGCATCTTATTTCCTAAATTACTTCATGGTACTGGTCACTACCTGACATTATTAATTACGTTGAAACACTGCATATTCATCTGGTCATTTAATTATTGATCTTATCTTCTATTAGAATATAAGTTTCATGAGGGCAAGGACCATGCTGTGTTTACAACTATGTCACCAACACCAGAAAAAGTAACATGGCTCAGAGTAGATGCTTAATAAACATTTATTGTTGAGTGAACTCTGATGCTTACATGATTATGTGGGCTTAGGAGCATATAGATTCTGGCCTAGTCTTTATTCCACCCATTTATCTGAAGCAGAGAACAATGCTCTCCCCATGCCAAAAATAAATGAAGCTTTATTTGAGACACCCTTGTAAGGATGCAGGATGCACTGGGCGTAAAGTGAGATCTTTGCTCTGGTCGTTGAAGTCTCTACCTTTATTCTGAGCCTTTGCTCTGTCCTCTCAGCCTCAAACTTTTTAATATTGTATGTGAACTGGAATATACCAGTTCTCTTCTCCATTATTATTTTTGCTCTTCTGAATGTATGTGGGACAAGAGGGCAGTGGATTTTCTCAGAATTGACTCAGAGCAACAGATGACTTACTCCTTGAGAAATGCCAGTCATTTCTATAGGCCAATTGATGAAGGCATTTTCATTTTTTCTGCTGTCTATCCAACTGAGAGGTGTGTATAGAATTGATTGTATTTCCTTCATTGTAGCCCTCAACCTGGTCATTACTATTTATGTCTGCTGTTGTCCCTCTCTTCCTCACTAGCAGTCAATTCAGCCCAGCAACTTGGTCATATTAGTCAGCAATAGTAGGTATGGCCCCTGGATGTGAGCTACAGAGAGAGATACAGCATTGTAACAAGAGGGAAAACCCCCTCCAGAAGTTCAGTACTCAGAGGTAGGCTATGGAAACACCTCTAGACTCAGAACCCTTAATTTTACCCTACAGAATCATCAAGAAAGAGCTCTTCTGATGTCCAACTCTGCCTCACTTAGGCTAACACCTAGCCAGGCATTTGCTCAACTTGAGTCTCGTGACTAACCTTATTTGCCTTTGTGAGTTCAATTTCCTAACTTAAGATTTCTAAAGAAACAGATCTAAAATTCTCACTGCATAAGGAGCATTAGGGTCCTTGATAGAAGGGAACATTAAGGGGAAAACGAGCACAAGATTGTGTCACAAAAGCTAGGAAGAGGATAAAGTCAAAGGCACAAAAAAGAGTAGGTAAAGGAAGTCCTGAAAATGTCTTTGAAGATGTTAATACCTAAATCATTTTTCAGAGCATCCAAAGCCTTTCATCATCTAATATCAAATTATTTTTCATGATGATTTCATAACACTGTACTCTGCTCAGATGGACTTTGGATCATGCTTAATATGCATGTTTATGCTTGTGTGCCTTTGCTAATATTGTTCCCTCTACCTGGAATTCTTTTCTCAGTCTACTTTCTCAATCTAGTAAGATCATCTTCATATTTTCAGCTTATATGAAGTATATGTCATTCTTATCCTTTATTTATAGATGTGAAAACTAAAGTTTATAAAGTTGAAGTGTTCTCATACCAATGTAATAGTAATTAACACTAAATCTTCAATGGCATAAAATAAAATGTTTGACTTAACAGACATATTTCTGGATAGAGAAGCTATATTCAAGACAATGTTAATCATAATTTCTTTATGGCTTCCTCTTTCACTTTGCTTTGTTCCCCATCAGACTTTGTGGTGAACAAAATGATAAGAATGATGAGGATGCTGGTGGTTATTTCTCTACCGGTTATCTTCCAAATTTAACAGCAGCAAAAAATAAACAGCCCTGTCGGGCCTGGCAAAAGTCAATCCAGACAAGATACTCTGAACCCCCAGATGGCACGGGCTCCTCTGTTTCACTTTCAGCTTGGCAACCAAGCTAACCCATCGACCTATATGATTCTTTGATCTTTGCTCGATTTTGTCAGTCAGATAGCTGCTAAAAGTCAGAATAAGCTGTGCCCAGCTATGCGCCACAATTTAAGAGAACCCAAGCCTTGCATATAGCCCAGGGGAAAAAATATCCCAAATAAACAGAAATTGACAGCCGTTCCAGATAATAATAACAACAACAATAGCAACGGTAAACAATAAAAGATAAAGAAGCAAAGGAAGAACATGTCTTTCCTAGTTATGAAGTGCTCATTGATTCCATTTCTATTTGGTCTTGAAGAGGACCCTCTTTGAATTCTGTTTGAATATTTTTGCGACCGAACATTCTTCCCTATTGTGATGAGCCAAGCATAATTAGGAAAGGGAAAGCCCACAGAATGATTTTAAAATAAGGAATACACATTAGAGCTTACCCTTTTAAGCACTTTATTTTTAAGCACAAATGGCAGTGTATAAATAACGAATAGTTATGACAAGATGAAACAATGAATTTAAACAAAGATAGACATGCCACCCAAATGGAATTTCATCAAAGAAAAATGCAGTTGTAAGTAAATTAATCAACATTTACCCTATTTATTCTAATGCAATCTTGTATTTTCCATCTAGTGTTAGATTTATGCTTTTGTTTCCTATTGACAAAGATTGACTAAATATTGCCCCAGTGTAATTTTTCTGTAGCATTAATTATAAATGTCTCACTGGAATAATGTGAAGGCAAAAACTCATTTGGAAAGCCGATCACTCAGATTGCATACTAATAAATTAAAATCAACGGATGAGAAACCAACCCCTTTCGCACAAATAGAAATATCTTTCTTGATCCATTAGAGTTCACATGTCATGAATTCATGGTCTATGGTTTAATTTCCACAATACATTAATATTATTAATACATTAAATACATTTAAACTGTTACAAATCATCCTGGGCCATGCAGTACATCACATCCACAGCAAAACTGTTAAATTGTGATTCTATAATTAAGAAAAAATACTCATATGCTTGCTGTACTGTAGTTAATTACATCTGAAGTAGAAAAAAGGGATACACACACACACACGCATTTAAGTAAAACTGGGGAAATTTGAACAAGATCAGTGTATTGTTTCACTGTCAGTTTCCTGGCTGTGATATTGCGCTATCATTTTGCAGGATATTACCATTGGGGGAAACTGGGTGAAGGATGCACAGGCTCTTTCTGTATGGTTTCCTACAACTGCATGTGACTCTACAATTATCTCAAAATAAAAAGGTCACTTAATATATACAAGAAAATATTTACTTTGACAAAGAAGAGAGTGAGCTTTGGAAAGTGGGAGTTGAGGAGAATTAAGATACGAGGACTTTAAATCACTTACATACTGGAGCTGCACTCAAGAGCCAAGAGGGCTGTAGACACTCAAAGTAGACAGTTTAGACGATTCTGCAACATTTTATTTACTCTGGCTTGAAGTTAACCCAGCTGGAGTCAACAGCTTACATCCTTATACCTTCAGGCACGTGCCTATGGGTTTCTCATTTTTGTTTTTGTTTCTTCATAGTTACACTGAAATAAGGCCAGTCCTGAGGTAAGCTTATTCCAAACTATCCAGCGGCCATGACAGGAGGGAGAAATTAGCAATGTACATAATTGGGGAAAGTGTGAAAGATTAACTCATCTGTCCTATATTTTTTCATCTTGTTCATATTTTTGAAATTTATAATTGTTTCAATAAAAGTTATCAGTTTTATAAAGATATCCATTTTCTCTAAGTTCACCTATGATTTTAGTGTAATCTCAATATAACATATCAAGGTGATTCTATTCTAATCCAGCAAGTGACTTCAAAGCTCATATGACAGTAGAGAAAAAACATGAGGTGTGTCGAGAAATGCGTCTAAAAGAACAATAAAGAAACTAGCCTTATTTTAAACCAAAATGTGAAATAAAACTGAAGTAATTGAAACAAGGTAGAATTAGTGGAGGAAGAAGCAAAAGTTGATAAAGCAGAAGAGAGAATTCCAAAAAAGACTCATGTATAGATAAGAATTACATTTATGATAAAGATGCATTTCAAGCAAATAGGGAAATGTTATATTAAAATAGATTAAGTGATGTTTGAAGAAAAAAACATCGTTTAACTGAACTTTTTAAAAAAATCAATAAGTAATACAGAGGTTAAAGAAAACATGTATTTTTTTGAATTCTTATTTTATTTTTTAATTTTTAAAAGTTTTATACAATTTTTAAAGATTGCTTTCCATTTATAGTTATTTCAAAATATTGGCTATATTCCCCATGTCATACAATACATCCTTGAGCCTATCTTACACCCAGTCGTTTGTACCGCTCACTGGTTCACCCCTACATTGCCCCTCCCCCCTCCCTACTTGTAAGCACGTTTATTCTCTGTATCTGTGAGTCTGCTTCTTTTTTGTTATATTCACTAGTTTGTTGTATTTTTTAGATTCCACACGTTAAGTGATGTACAGTGTTTATCTTTGTCTGGCTTATTTCACTTAGCATAATGCCCTCCAAGTCCATCCATGTTGCTGCAAATGGCAAAATTTCATTCTTTTTTTTTTTTTTTAACATCTTTCTTGGAGTATAATTGCTTTTATGGCAGAGTAGTATTCTGTTATATATATGTATACCACAGCTTCTTTATCCATTCATCTGTTGATGGACACTTAGGTTGTTTCCATGTTTTGGCAATTGTAAATAATGCTGCTGTGAACATTGAGGTGCATGTATCTTTTTGAATTAGTGTTTTTGTTTTTTGTTTCGGATATATACTCGAGTGGAATTGCTGGGTCATGTGGTAGTTCTATTATTAGTTTTTTGAGAACCCTCCATACCATTTTCCATGGTGGCTGCACTAATTTACATTCCCACCAATAGTGTACAAGGGTTCCCTTTTCTCCACATCCTCACCAACATTTGTTAATCGTAGACTTTTTGATAATAGCCATTGCGACACATGTGAGATAATATCTCATTGGGTTTTCTTCTGCATTTCCCTGATGGTTAGTGATGTTGAGCATCTTTTCACGTGTCTGTTAGCCATCCGCATTTCTTCTTTGGAAAAATGTCGATTCAGTTCTTCTGCCCAAGAAAATATGTATTTTTATAACATTGTACAAATACTTGGCCTACTTAAAAAAATCACAACCCAGAAGTAAAGAAAAAGAAAGAAAGAGTTCATGGAGCTAAACAGATTTAACTTTATGAAAATAATATAAATAAGTGTTTGCACAAAAAAAATAAAATTAATGAAATTAAAGGACAAGAAAATGATTGGAAGAAAACACTTGTAAAATATACAAGAAAGACATGGTCACAATTGACAAAAGTCTCAAAATGTCTTTAAATCAGTAAGGAAAAGGAAATACATTTGTGGAAAAAGGTTAATACAATGCAAATTGTAAAATGACAAATGCAAATAGCCAATAAACAGTCACTAGTGCTCCCCTCACTAGAAATGAGTAAAATACAAGTTAATGCAAAAACAAGATTATTTTGACCCTCAGATCACCATAGATTTGTTTGATCATTTCAAATGATGTAAAGAAATAGAGACTAGCTCTCTCACACCACATTGATTGAAGTGAACTCTGCTGAGACAGTTGGCAAGATCTACCAAGATTTTGAAATGCTGATGGATCAACCCTGTGATCATATATTTAATAAGCTATCCTATAGATATATTTATGGAAAAATACAAGAATATTTATTACATTATAATTTGCATTGATTTCAAATTTGAAATAAAGTAAATGTGCATCACTCCAGAAGTTTCTAGGTTCATTTTGATTAAATAAGACTACATAGTTGATATGCAGCTATTATAAAGAATTAAGTAAATGCAGAAAAATTATGTTGACAGAGAAAGGTGTCTTGAAACAAATTCCTGAAGAGTTTGTTCCCATTTATATTTAACATCTGTGCATGGAGAACAATTTTACTCTGTGTTTCTACTCTCCATTCTACTCCATTTCTATGATTTTGGCTTTTTTTTAGATTCTGCAAATAAGTGAGAACATACAATATTTGTCTTAAACCATTGGTTTCTAAATACCTTTGACCTCATACCTCAGAAAAGTGTTTTGTAAAATTAGGTACTTCCACTCACGTTTCTTTCTAAGTATCATGTCCAAGTTGCAATATTAAAAGAATTTCAAAGGAAATAATTTATGTGAATTGTAAATAGTGACATTTTAAAATGAAATTGCTATGTCACATTTTAGGTATTAATATTTCCAATGAAGTGTAAATAACGTATTATCTTGATGTCCATTATGATCTGCTTAAACATAAACAAATAGTTCTTTCTTAATAGTTGGAAATGTTACCCCATTCCTTTTTTAATTTGACTTAGCATTTCCATTCCATTTCTTCCACAAAATTTATCCTAATGAGATATACCTTCTACTTATAATTCCTTTATTTATTACACTGTCATATTCCAATGACTAATATGTTTGTATTTTGAAGTATTATATTTTTAACTTGCTATGATAAAAAGCTCTATATTAATTTTTTGATCTGACAGAATTTTGAGAAATAATTATTAAATATGAAAAATAATTTATTGAAATTTTTGTCTATTAATGAGATGGATGGGAATTTTCTTTTCTTTTTCATAATTTATGTAATCCTGAATGGCTCTTACTTATTGCTGCAGTGAGTCAGGGTTGAACATAGACTTTATCCTCACTTTAAAAATTTTGTAATAGAGAGTGTCGACAGAACTTGTTCACAAGAATAAGTAAAGAAATAGAAATTTTCAACAGCAGGGATCTACTTTATAGCACAGGGAACTAACTATACTCAATATCTTGTAATAACCTATAATGGAAAAGAATCTGAAAAAATATATGTATATATATATATATGTATATATATATATATATATATATATAACTGAATCACATTGCTGTACAACTTGAAACTAACACAACATTGTAAGTTAACTATATTTCAATTAAAAAAAAATTTTACCTTCCTAAAAAAAAAAAAGGAGAGAAATAGAAGTTTTGTTTTAGCAATTCAGTTCTTTGAACTCCTAAGTTATATGCAAAAATAACTGAATGATCCACCGTCAAAGAGTATTTTAATGATCTATTAGCTGACAAGTTGATTAGATTCCCCTTCAATGCCTTGGATACCAACAAAGGGAAAACCACTTGCCTCACAAAATGATTTGCTGTCTAGTAATTAGAGTCCCTCACTTTCCCAAACCAATATTATAGCAAATTGTCCCTTTGTTTAGTATCCTGGATGTTTTTACCACCTGGGACAATGGGGATAGAGTGGAGGTTTTCTTTCTTTTACAAGGGCCAAAGGAGGTTGTGAAAGGGGAAGAGGAAAAGAAGTTGTGCTTTTTTTCGATCCATTTTTGGAAAGACTATGGAAGTTGAAGACCTGGAAATCAGTATCTTTGTATAATTCATGCTTTCTATTGTGCGGAAGTCTTTGCCTGAGCCAGAGGTACACATACTCTAGACTGAACACATCTGACTTAAGTCAAAAAAGCATTTATTATTTATTTGACCAGAAGTCCAGAGGTTGGCAGTCTCTCAGTTGATTCTGTGGTTCCACAGTGTCTTTTGCTACCCACACTCCTTCCATCCTTCACTGATAGAAATTTGATGACTGCAGTAGCTCCAAGCATCACAGTCTCAAGTGGCAGCATCAAAAGCAGAAAACAAGGAAGGAAACATTTTACATTTTCAGGAAGAAACCACGCTCCCAGAGGCTGAGAGTAGATTTTCCATTTACCAGAAAAGGGACTCATGCTCACACTTTGATCAATCAAAGGCAAAGGAAACAGAAGTACCATCAACATAGACCAATTGTGATCCAGCCCCTGATTAACTGGGGCTATATACATTGGCACTCTCCAAAATAAATCAGAATTTTTTTAAGCAAATAATTGAGGTATAGTAGCAGATGGTGTCAGTGCTTTGCACATGCCCCCTAGGATGATTTTATCATTTTTGCGCCCTTTACCCTTGTTATGTCTACCACATGCTTTCACTCCCAACCATCAGCACCTCTATCTCTTTGTTTTGAGGAGTGTCCTCAAGCTGCCAAACCTTCTTTGCTTGGGTGTATGGAGGGCCAGAACTGCCTGGAAATTTACTATCCCCCTTCCCCTTCCCTGCCAAGAGATATGTAACCCACAACTGACTGGTCTGTGGAGTAGAGATGCTGCAGCTCCCTTACTCTCAAGTGTGATGAACACTGTCGCTCAGGCTCCTCTGTAGGATTTAGGCAAAGTTACCTTCCACGGGGCTTCGCTTGATACTGTGTCCCAGCTTAGGCCTCTCCCCAGCCCAGTGCTTCTTTCCCACTCCCCTAACTAATTTCACAGAAATTCTTTTTACAAATCATTTTTACATGAGTCGTTGCCTCAGGGTCTGCTTCTGGAATACCCAGCCTAATGCAGGAACGTTGGCTATTGGACAGCTACTGAACTCTTTGGAAATCCCAGAACAGAGGACTTTGGGATAGAGAAGCCTTGGGAGAAAGCATGTGAATAGTTCATTATTTGTAAAATGGAGCCTGTCAGTGAGTCTTAAGGCAGCAAACAAATTTGCCAGCTTATTTCCACAACATGTACAACTTGTAAACTGACTCACTCTCCAAAGATTCCTCAATGTAGAATAGATAATTGTTGAAATAAATTCTAAACCTATAATGCTTTGGTTTATGAAATATAGCCTGATAAAATTTTATCACACAAATCCCTTGCATAAATGAGAGAATCAAAAATTGAGTCGTCTATAAATGTAGAATTTCATATATTTAGACTATAAAAAATACATTAGAATTTATAGTTCCCCAGTAGGATTTAGGGTAGCAGAATTATCTCTCCATGTTATACAAACCATGTTCCTAAAATGATAACATTAATTCTCCAACTACATGCAGAAATCTGTTTTATTATTTGAAATCTATCTTGTTACTTGATAGTGACACCTCATATGAGGAATCTCTGTGTGCATTGCAATATTCAGTAGAAAGACACATATTTTAAGTATATTAAAGATCACTTTTTAAATTATGTTTAGAGAGTCAATTAATAGATAGGAGGTAGATAGATAGATAGATAGATAGATAGATAGATAGATAGATAGATAAACATTTCTCACTGGAATAAAGGGCTGCTGAAAATCCCTAAGGAGGGAAACTGATTTTTAAATCATGTATGTTGACTACGCCAATAGGGAAAATTGGTGAATGGCGTGATTACAAATAATAAAATTATCTCTATAAATCCATTTGTCCACTATATGCAATATGCTGTGATATGTATCTTTTAATTTGAGCCTCATAGCTCCTTATGAATTCGATGTAATTATCCCCATTTTTGCATATAGGTAAAATGAGCTTCAACAAGATTAAAGGTACTTTTCCAAAGATGTACAGCAAACCAATAACAGAGCTGAGATTTAGACACAGGTCTATGTGAACCTTAAGTCTTTGGTACTACACCATTGTGTCTGCTCCATTTTATAAGATAAGAAATTAATCTCTTTTAGAAGAATCACCCTGAATTGTTCTGATGTTAATTTGGCAAAGCACAGTGCACTTCTACTCTTCCTTAACTGCCTAAAAGATTTTAGATAAAGGGCCTATTCCTAGAATAGAGTTATCACCAGAGATATCTGTAAAGAATCTGCACGAGGTGTGGGTGAAGGAAACCTGCAGGGTGTAGAAAACAGTCTACTCAGTGTCCTACTGCCTCTGCCTGGCACAGTAAAAATTTGTTTACCAAACATTTGTTTTTCCATCTCCATGTGATTTGCCTTCCTCCCCTTTGAAGCCCCAAACCATTACCCCCAACATCTTCTTTTGTCTTTAGCTGAAGTTGGTATTTAAGGTGAGGGTTTCAACCATTTTAGTGAGTTACTCAGTTCTCCTGGGTCTTTCCCATGTAGACATGTTATTAAATTTTTGTTCGCTTTTCCGCTGTTAATCTGTCTCATGTCAATTGAATTCTTAGACGAGCCAGAAGAATCTAGAAGGGTAGAGGAAAATTTCTTCCTCCCTACCAGTAATGGTACTGAGTTTTCCAATCCATGGCTAGAGTAAACATTTTTGGTAGGAAAGAGTTGAGTACGTTCAAAACAACAAGAGAAGGGATTGGCATTAGACGCATAGACAGTCCAACCATTCTAGCAATATTAAGGCCAATATTCTACCAGTATTACAGTGAGAAGTTTGATAGAAGAAGGAGAGATTTTATTCTGATCGCTTCCATTTTTCTCACATAGATTAGTAACCTGAGAGAGAGAACAAGGAGTGATATTTCATGACGAATAAGACGGTGTGAAAATATCTTTAGGGAGTGGGAGAATGAACTGACTAAGGCTTTATGAAAGAATTGTGAGACAATATTGAGAGTATTATCGTACTACTTTGGGGAATCTTGTGACTATTCACATGAACTGGCTCAAGCTAGCTTGCTGGATATATACTCCCTGTTACCCCTATCATCCCGGGCAATAGGCAGCACAGACAAACAGACAGAACCTACCACCAGACACGTGTGCAAGCCCAGATACCTTCAGTCACATGAGTGAGCACTGATGAGACCAGAAGGACTGTCCTGCTGAGCCCAACCTAAATTACTGATCCACACAACTGTGAACTAAAAAATGTTGCTTTCAAGTTTTGAGATTTGTTTTCCAGATGGATTATTAGTTAATTAAGTACAGTACTTACTATGAGTTAATTAAGCATAGTACTTACTATGAGTGAAGCATCATTTTGCTGACCTCACATTTATTAGCTTATTTTAGGGTGACCACTTTTCCCCTGTGTGCTCTGGACCTGCCTGCTTTTAGCACTGAAGGTTGCACATCCCAGGAAACTCCTCAGACCTGGGCAAACGGGACAGTTGGTCACTATATTTAGCCTTCTCTCTGTTTCCTTATGACTTCAAGCTTGTCTGTTGCATGTAAAATACATAGAAGCTTGTATATAGATATTACATAGGAGAAAGCATTTGATATACCCCCTCGATCATCACCTAGGTGATCTTAGGAAATTCAGTTAAACTTAGAGTCTCAGTTTCCTTGTCTGTGTAATGAAGATAACGGTATTACCTACTCACAGGACTGTGGAGGGAATTAAATGAGTTGGGGGATGCTCAGAAGAGTTCTTGGTTCTACATCAGTTAACTATTGTCAAAATTACTATTAATTCTTGGTCTCTGTATTGATAAAGAGTGGGTACGTGTAAAGATGACATTGCTTTCAATACTATGGGTACTGCTTTCAATAACACAGCCTGCAAATGATTATTAACAGAGAAACTGTGACATTTTAGCTTTAGTCGAAATCTATTATTTCTGATCTCTGGTAGTATTAAATTCAGTTAATTTAGAAGGAGGAGGGAAGGCTTTGATTCAATGCTTGATAAGCCTATCTTGGAGAGTGCGTATGGCACTGCTTGTTCTTGCGTGCCTGATGAGTGGAAGTTATGAATTTTAAAAAGTGAGATTTAGTCATGATCATAGTAACTCTTCTACTCTGGATTAAATATTAATAGTAATTTTCAACAAAGTAATATAATTATTTTGGGTAGGGGTTATCAGTAGCATTTGAATATTTTAAACACATCTTTGAAAGGAAATAATAGATTTAAGCAAAAAAAAAATCATGAAGTCCCTATTATTTTAGAGAAGAATAGTGAATGTAAATTTTACCATGTTACTGATATCCTTTAAATAGAATCATAATTAAAATCTGCCTTCTGGAAGAAATATTTCACTACATTCACAATGCTAGCCTAGTGATTATATGTGTTCAACTTGCTCATAGAATATGACCTGAAAGCCAGAAAATAAAAAGGGACTAATTCTGCCAGTTAAGTGGATTCTGGGGGGAAAAGAGAAAAGAATAAGAAAAATTAGAGAACAATAAAAGTGAATATAACATTAATAGGGAAAGCAAATTCATATTGGCTATTTTTAGAGGAAGAAACATGATAGACTTAATGGGTTATTATATAATTCTATCTCCCATTCCTTGGATTTGGAGTTCCCTAAAAGAATAAAGTGGGTAACTGTCTGATCTTTACCCAGTTTTCCTGGAACCAGAAATTCCAGGAAATAGCAGAAACACTCAGGATGTGCTAAGTGTCTTCCACATTAAGGAGAGTATACCCATTAAACTTGTGAGAGGAATAAAAATGGAAAAGGTGTAAGGTTCATATATGGTAGGTTTATATAAACCTGGTTTAGAACCATGAGTTAAAGAATAAGAATGTGAGTATGTATGCATGGGTAAGTGTGTGTTTGTCAAGGGCAGGGAGGTTTCTACCACCTTCCTGAGCTGGGTGGCATCGTGAACTGATGTGTTGCCATGAATATTGAGCAGAGTTTGCCTTATATCTCAGGACAACCTCAATGTGATTGTGGCATTTGTCACCTTGCTTAGTTTCAGTAGATTAACCACAGTGATCAGCTAACTCTCTCCAAATAAGTCTGGCATCATGGTGTACCGAGGTACATTTTCCTCTTTTCTGATTTTAATTTCCCTTCTGCAAATTTTGCCTTGTCTTTCTCAACTCCCTTTGGAATATTGCTTTTTGCTTTGTCCATTGTTTTTTCAATGTTAACAGGGTATGTGGAGTTGTAAATGTAGAATCTTTATGAACAGACATGAAAGTCCTTGCTCCTTGAATCTCCTCTTCATGAATAAGATGTTTAGCCTATTGTTTGAAAGATTCTTATATATTATTTTGATCTGTTTGATGACAACATGTATTTGTATATATACAGTAGCAAAATTATTGCCTAGGTCACTAGCTATATAACCTGTTTGTTGGCACTAATAAATTATAACTTTTTTCTGACAGTGAAATAAATCAATAGTCATCTTGGAAAACTAACAAAGCCCATTAAACTTGTGAGAGGGATAAAAATGGAAAAGTTGTAAGGTTCATATTTGGTAGGTTTATGTAAACCTGGTTTAGAACCATGAGTCAAAGAAAGTGTCTTCCACATTGACACATCCAATGTGGGAGAGAGAGAGAGAGAGAGAGAGAGAGAGAGAGAGAGAGAAAGAATAAAGTAATAACATAGAAATATTTCATTTCCATCTTTTTTCTTCCTTGCATTTTTTTCCCGTATATTTCCCACAAAATTGGAATCATACTACATGTACTGATTCATAACATGGGTTTTGCACACTTTATATGTCACAAAATATTTTCCTATATTATGATGTTAATAGTTTCATAGTGTTAATAATAACCACAATACACTGAAGGCCAGGTTCTAGTCTAAGTAATTTTCAGGTGCATCTCAGTAATCTGCACAGTAAAAATTTGAGGTGGGTGATATTATCTTTATTTTAGATACAAGAAAACTAAATCTTTAAAAGAATAAGTAACTAGCTCCTGAACATACTGATAATAAGTACTAGAGCATTGATTCAAATACTGGTATTGTGGTTTACAAAACATGCATTTTTTTTATAACTTTATTTTGCAAACTCCTGATAGTATTCAATTGAATGGATAAAGAATAATTTGTTCTACCAGTCTTCTCTTGTTGGATATTTAGTGGTGTTAGAAAATAGCCAGTGTTACAATTTGTTTTGTACTGAGCATTCTTTTATAAGAACTGATATTCATAATTCTCATTATTTCTTTAAGACAAATTCCTAGAAATGTAACTACTTGGTTAAGGCTCTGAATAGTTTTAAAGCTTGTGACATATATTGCTGAACCGCACTAAAGAAATTAATTTTTTTTAGTTACATACCATTCCACTGGCACTGTTTCATTTTAAAGATTTCTTGGCAAATGTCTGTTTCATCTTTTTTTAAGGTCATCTATATTTATACAGGTGATCATTCATAACTTTTATTATCTCTAATCTGTTGATATGGAGATATTATCTCCATATCTAGATCTAGATATGTATTTTCCCAGGATTTGCAAACAAATGATATCCTGTTACTTACATTATATTTCTTTCATCACTATTAAAATTTGTTGACTATAATTCTTCTTTTCAATTTCTCATTCATATGCTTTGCCTTTAAAAAAAATGCATCTATCTTTTCTTAACTGATTTTAAAAATAAACTCTTTTTATTGAATTATAACTAATTGATGTTTAGGATCATTCTCTTCTTTTACAGCCTTATGAAATTAACAGGGCAAATGACCTCCCAGAATGATCCATTGCAGCTTATCGTTGACACATAAATTGTGGTCAGCAGGGTTTAGTGAAATGTTATGTGGTAGATTCTGGGAGCTTTCCCTTGGTGACTCAGTTCTGTGGTGTGACTTTCAGATCCATTCTGTAAACTACAATTTAGTAGTCAACTTTTGCTCAAAATTTCAATTGTCTACAACATTCCTTTCTCATGGGTTTGTGAATTGGCTGTGGCAGCTCTATTTCAGGCTGCAGCTCAGGCTCAATTATGCTTCATAGGTCTATCATTCTGAGATCCAGGCTGAAGGAGCAGCCGTTTCTTAGGTCATGCTCTTCTCACAGTGGACAGCAGGAGCATGAGAGAGTTAGTGGAAATAAAAGATTATTCTTAAAACATCTACTCAGAACTGGCATAGTTGCAAAGTGGATGGGACGGGGACATATACTCTGCCTGCTCTACTGGTAGACACTTCAGTGTCACATGACAGAGAGCTCGGGTGTACACTCAGATTACATTCTGTTTCTGAAATCAAGGATACTATGAGGCATTGCATTTCCTGTAAAAAAATTCCTTTCTCACTTTATCTCGAGTGGCTTCTGTTCCCTGCAGATAAATCCTGACTGACATTTTCCAGAACATTTCATTTTTAACTCATGTGCAATTTCTCTCCTGCAATTTTGCTACTGTATAAGTTTTTCCATATTCAACTTAGAGAGAGTGATTTTCTCCTCCAAAAGTTCTGATTTTTCTTGTATCAACTTTACCTCTTTGTTAAGTTGTATTACATTTTCCCCTTGTACTCATTGTTTACCCTCTTCAAGGGAATTCAATATGATTTCTAATCAAAATTATATGTGCCTCTACTAGGCAGAACTTGAAGCACAATATATAATACCTTTAGAAATAAACCTCTGGCGTATGCTTCTGCTCTCAGACACATGTATTATATTCCTAGAAGAATATAGGGAGGATGGAATAAGATTTTATTCAGTTATCCAAATAATCATTGTCAGTATCAGGTACATTTCTTCCTGTAGCTGATTCCATGCCAACAGTTATCCACATGAAACTTCTTTGTTCTTCATGGTGGTCAATATATCCATAAACAACGTACATTTATTAGATTAAATAACCTCACTTTGGAAAACTCAATTCTATATGTGCCCAATTGGGAGATATCAATATATCTTTGAAAACCATAGAAAACTTTATTGCTTTATGTTATTTGGAGGTTTGACTAGTAAGATAACAGAGGTCACTACTCACCAGGAGAGCTAGAGTCTAAGTTGGGTTAAATATGTGGAAAGAAAAAAGAGGAGAGAGATAGAATATTTCTCAGAAGTACTGTACATGAGGAGGATCAGAGGACAGATAAAAATGTTACTACAGTCATGAGGAAACAGTCTAGGGTCATTAAATCCAGGATCTAAGGGATGGAGTAGCAGAGTCTAGAGACATTAGGCTAAGGGAATAATGACCAATGAGCTGCAACTCAGGTACATTGTCGTGTAGCAAAGGTAAAAATGGAAACTCTGAATGGGCAGAATCTAGAAACTAGATCTGAGTAACAATTCTTACACACAAGCTGCAAGAAATACACTTGACTTTGTAGCTATTTAAGAAAAAAGATAAATCTTCATACATTTCAAGTGGAAATTCATCTCATTAACATTAGAGTTTCTTCCCAGACTCAGAACTCGTCCCAAAGAATAAATTACCCCTAGCCTATGGGTTGAAACAGATAGACAGACTAGAGTCAGGGCCCTACCCTTATCTTCTCTACTTTGGATTTGTAACTTCTGTGTCTATGCTCCCTGATCTGTAATTCATATACCACTATGGCAGGGTTTTAATGAATCGTTGAATAGCTTTTCATTCAGAATTTTACTTTTACAAATATTGCTTGAAAATATAGGTCCAGATTAGGACTTTACATTTCATAATATCAGAAAAGCTATTTAGAAAGTGCTATTGCACTAAAATATGTTACATAACTATACTTTTTCTCCAGTGAAGCTCTATACTTACCTCCAGACTCAAAAATATTTGTCTCCATTCGTATGTGTGTAATACACATTAAGTCCCTTAACGTCTTTTCATTTAATGCCTTAATATTTGCCTTCTGTTTTCATGCATTTTATTTTTGTGGTCTTAGGCTGTGTGCTATTTTAATTTTTCATCTTCTGGATGTTAATCAACAAGTCAATAAAGAACCCACACACTTGGCATCAAGACCATCCCCTGCAAGACTGTATGTTTCCATCAGCAGGAGTCAGTTAGAGACCTGGAATTCTGCATGCTCTTGGCACTAATCCCCCACTTCTTATTCCCCTTAACAAATCACAGCTTTTTCTGCCTTGGGAAAGTCAGCAATGATCTCTGCATACACTTTATCTCTTTCTTGGAAGTCCCCATAGCAATGTCTGGTCATCCTGGAAACTGGAATCTACACACAGCTCTGTTGTGACCCTACGTCACACCCTGAATTAGTCAGTGTCCTATCATGAAATAGAATGCCACTCAGATGGTTCACCTGAAGAGATGTGATGAAAGAGCAATTTACAGAGCCCTGAGAAGAGTTAAAGCAACCAACAAGAAGTTGATATACCCAGAGACAAACAACAAAAAGAAATCATTACCATAAGGATAATGGGAGAAAAGAATGTTTAAGGAGCTTAGTGAAAGCTGAAGCAGTGAAGGAGGATAAGAGGCAATAGTGATGAAGAGGATTAGACATTATCAGAATAACGGCCTGAAACAGGGAGAGAGTGGGGAAGAAAAATATGGATATCCCTATCCTCTTTCCTCCCACCATCCAATCTCCTAACAGGGTTAGCAGATGTTTGGGTCTGTCCAAAATGTCCATAAGACATTTGATGCACAAGACATGTCATTCATAAGACACTTGATCCATGCCAAAATGTCCTTGATAGTTGCAGGACCATTCGGTCCTGTCCAAAACATCCATAAAACATTTGGTCCACACCAAAAGGTCCTTGATATTTGGTCCTGTCCAAAACCATTTGACATGGACCAAATAAATTCATGGAAATTTTGGCAAGGACCAAATTTCAGGGACCTTTTGTCATGGACCAAATGTCTGTTGGAGGTTTTGGAAAGGACCAAATGTCCCGTAAGGTCTAACGGTGCCACCTGTTGTCCAAACCCAAACAAATGTTGACCAGAAAGGTGATGGAGTCCATAGGAGTCAGATTCCTGGGGTATACAACAGAGAAAAGAAGAGTGAAGAATGAATTTCAGGGGGGTGGTGGCAAAACATGTTCCTCCCCACCTACTGAAATTATTTCATCTTACCCAGTGCACCCCAAGATCAATTATCGGAAAATCCCCTATATTCTCAAACTTTAATCAAAGTTTCCTTCTTCTTTCTCAAACTATAACTAGGAATTCATCCTCAAAATACTGCTTTCCCTGGAACCCTCATAAGTGGTGGCTGTTTTCTTCTTTCTTACACTCCTGTTGTCTACAGGTAGGCTTGCTCTTCATTGCTGCTTCCATGCCAGTCTCCTTCCCTCTTCCATAAAGTATCCCAATATTTGAATCTCATGTCATGAGAGTATAATACCCATTACTCCTCATTGCAGCCATCCACAGTTCCTTAGGCTCATAACTGTTATTTTACTAATATGTTATTTTGCTCCTGGTTCATTGACATTTTCTGGTATACTACTCTTGTTATACAGCTGATAGCTGATTCCAATATACATTTTGTTTAACTATTAGCCCCTGACTTTTCTTTTATCCAATAATTTTGTCTTCCATCATACCGTAACCATAAACTAATGGCCATAGAATTCGTTACTGCCGGTAAATACAACCTCTTTGGAATCCCAGTTCAAGCCTCCCACCCTTCAATTACCACCTGCCATCTCTTTCAGCTTACTCCCTCAAGCCAACCACCACTGTGCCTTCAATTGGTTGATTCTATAATCTTTTTTATGTCTCTCATGTCTCTCTTGTTCTCACTTCCTTTTTTTAATTCAACTTAAATTCCATACTCAATCATTATTATTCCTTCCTTGTGTAGATCCTCAAATGTCTTGCCCTTTTCTAAGTCATACCTTCTTGAACATCCTACAGCTAATTAAATCCCCTTTTCTAGCTCGTCCTTGATGGCACACACATAGTTAAATATAGCTGGAGCAAAGCACGTACCATGGTATTTAGACCCACTTAAATTCATTGTCGCTCACTTTATGGGATCTTACTGCTGTTCAGCAATCACACTACACTTCCCTGTCCACTCTCTCCTAGGAGACTAGTTTATAATTCTTTTCTTTCTCCTCACAATGCCAACACCTCTTTTCCATGGTCACCCTCACCTGCTGATGTATTCCATTTCACTGAAAAAAATAAAGCAATCAGAAGAAAATACAAGTTTCCACCACCTCATCTACCCACTTAACCTTTATCTGTGTCTATTTGCTCTAGAATCTCTGGAGGGACTGTCAGTGTACCTAGATAAGGCCAACTTCTCCACTAATGAACCCTATCCCTTCTCCACTGAGTCGCGCACTTCACCTCGGCAAGACTCCTCTTTCTCTCCTGAATCAATAATCTTTCCATCTATTGGCTCATTTCCATCTGCATAAAATTTCCCTCACATCTGGCATCAGCTACAACCACAATTCTGTGAATTGCTTCTTGTAAATTTTCTCCACTTTTCTTCTTTTTTTTTTTTCCTTTGGCTGCACCATGCGGCATGCAGGATCTTAGTTCCCCCACCAGGGTTCAAACCCATGCCCCTGCAGTGGGAAGCTCGGAGTGTTAACCACTGGACCACCGGGGAAGTCCCTGTCCACTTTTCAGTTTGGTTGTTTTATTTTTGATGAGTTATAGTAATAAATTGACATATCATTACACTAATCCTATGTCTGTCGTATATTTTGCAAATATTATCCTATAATTCTACACTGGATACTGAACTTTGTGCTGTCGTTTGCCATACAAATAGACAAATTTAGTATAGTCAAATCTGTATGACTTGCTTTTAAAAATTATTTTTCTTTCCTGCTAAGGTAGTCATTCCTAGCCCAAGATCCTAAACATTGTTTTTCTTCTAACACTTAAACAGTTTGTTTTATTTTTTCTTTATATTAAGTCTTTAATAATGCGTCTCAAATTTTATTTTTATGAGTAGTGTTACAGATCCACTTTGTTTAATTTACTTTTCTTTTCTGCAAATGGATATCATAGTGACTCACCTTTGAAGCAAACTTCTGTTTTTTCCCTCCTGGTTTCAAATAACATCTCTATCACACACTTAACTGTCACACAAATAATGTGTCTGGTCTTACCTCTTAACTCTGTTCCACTGATCTATTTTCTACACTCTCCTGCTAATATTATGCATTTATTTTTCTACCTATTTTATCGGACCCAGTTATCATAGTTCCTTGAGATATGATGAGAAGATGAAATATACAAAATGGATTCTTTCCAGAAGTTTTATAATTAATGTTTCTATAGTTCAAGTAGTACAAAGAAAGGTCAACTGGTGGCTCTTAACTAATCAATTGTTTATGTGTATACTTTTCAAGAGACCAGCCATTATAAAAGCAAGATTTCCTCCTCTGAGCTGTTTGGTCTCCTCAGTGAATGCTCAGAATGACAAGTTTAAAGCATCTGTAACTCTTCATTAGCTCCCCGCCTATTTTCCAATTGCTACCAAGTAGCAAAGCCAACAGAAAATCAATTGCTGCCTTTTCCTATCCCACAGGGAGACACAGTTTGAGAAACAGTCACCAGTAGCCAATTGCAATCAGCATTTTATGGCAACATACTACTTCCAAACTGACTTTAGTTTAAATTACTTGGAAAATTAAAGTAGATTTGGGAGAGGATGCCTAATCAATCTAGTGAGCTTTGTTTCATTTTTAGCAAACTAGATATTATTGTATACATAACTAAGTGATTTAAATATTAAGGTAAAACATCATTTTAACATTAGAAATTAATCTCTTATCATTAAAATGTATGATCATAGTTAATGTATGTTCATATAAGTTAATTTCTGAAGTTAGAAAAGCTCATTAAATCCATTAATGCTATATATCCATTTTTTTCAATTATATACTCCCTTGTTTTGAAATCTGAGCACTAATCCTGAAGCAGATTGCTCACTTTCCTCACAAATATGATCATTCCTTCTTCTTATAACTTCTGTCACACATAAAAAACTCTATATTTTTTCTAAGAATACCTTACATATAAAATATTAGCTTTTAAAATATACTAATAATACCTTATATTTGCACAGAACTTTAACATTTACAATGTGCTTTTAAATATATCACTTATTTTTATACATAAGGAGAAGGCTTTTACTCACAGTTGCTAATATTGTGGCTCTTAGGAAGAACACAAGTTTGGGGGAGAGTTGGGAAGATGATGCTCTAATGGTTGCATTCCATGATTATAGTCTATTCCCTGATTTTTGTATGTGAATATATGCCCCACATCCCGCCTGGTTCCCTTTTCCCTCTATCTACCCTCAGAAGGGGCAGTGGGAAGCAATGAGTAGAAATACTTACCCTTGAGATCATTTATTTAGAAATAGAACTTCCAGATCTCCCCGTTTCCATTGATGTTACCCCCTTGCATTTCCTTCCACCATGGGGCAATGTAGCCCTCATTCCTCCTAATCTTTGAGCTTCCTTTTTAGCCTGTTTCTAAAACCTCTATTTTGGCTTCAGCTTAGTCCTCAACACAATGAATAGAAATCGAAATACAAGTAAAATGGAGATTTTTTGTGTTAATCTAGTGGAAAAGGAAAAATCTAAACTATTTTTATTATTATAGTACCAAGCATAAATTTAATATCACATTTATTCTTTTAGTAATTCTGACATTAAAGTATTAGGTATAAAGTCATAGTGTTAGTTAGATATTTTTCCTAGGCTTCTTATTTATCTGCCTTTCCATAATTTCCCTCATAGTTCTTAAATTCACTCTTACATGACTTGAATAGAACAAACTTTCCTATTTAAATAAATGTTTGATAATTATCTTGAGTTATGTCACTGTCCTCAAGGTAATACCCCAAATAAGGTAATGGTCAATTATCAAATATTAGTAAAGTGGGTATTCAAGAAATAATATTGGGTTGGCCAAAAAGTTTGGGAAAACCCGAATGAACTTTTTGGCCAACCCAATAGATGTTTCATGAGGCCATTTATGAGAAAGAAAAAAAAAAAAGGAATGCATTCCTCAGCATTAGAACTCTATAAACCCTATAAACTGTGAGAAAGGTCAAAAACTGTATACGCATCATTTCATATACATTAAGATGGCTGTTTATCAAAAAATGAAAGTTTAACAAGTGTTATTCAGGATGTGGAGAATTTGGAACCCTTGGCCATTGCTGATGGAAATATAAAATTGTGCAGCCACCAGGGAAAACAGTATGTTAGTTGCTCAAAAAGTGAAACATAGAATTACCATATGATCCAGCAACTGCACTTTTAGGCATATAACCAAAAGTACTGAAAGCAGGAACTCCAACAGATATTTGTACACCAATGTTCATAGCAGCATTATACACAATAGCCAAAATGTGAAAACAACCCAAATGTCCATCAACATGTGAATGGATAAACAAAATGTTGTGTGTGTGTGTGTGTGTGTGTGTATATATATATATGTATATGTGTGTGTATATATATATGCATATATGTATGTGTGTGTGTATATATATATATACACACACATGTTCAATATATATATGCAATGTAATATTCAGCCTAAAAAAGGAATACAATTCTGATATATGCTACAACATGGATGAAAGTTAAAAACATTATGCTAAGTGAAATAAGCTAGACACAAAAGAACAATTATTGTATGAGTCTACCTATGTGAGGTATCTAGGGTAGGCAAATTCATAGAGACAGAAGATGGTTGCCAGGGGCTGCTAGGAAGAGGGAATGGGGATTGTTTAATGGATATGGAGTTTCTGTTCAGGAGGACAAAAGAGTTCTGGGAATGGATATTGGTGATGGTTGCACAACATTGTGGATGAACTTAATGCCACTGAATTATACGCTTAAAAATGGTTGAAATGGTAAATTTTATGTTATGTGTATTTTACTATGGTAAAGGAAATAAGGCAGGAGGAAAAATTATGTGCACAGAAATGAATGTACATCCTCACGTGACACTTCAGTAAAGCCAGGGGATCATTTTCAGAGAATATTTTGCAGATTAGCATATTCTCCCATTCCCAGCACTTCTGAGAGTAAACGTTAGGCATTTAAGAGACAAGCCTTCTTACCACAGAGTTATAATAATAACATATTAGAGCAGCTTCTTCTCTCCACCTATTAACCCCAGTAAAACTCATGTAGAAACCATGGCCAGGGAGGAACTTTGTGATTAGGATCTGGAACCCCTTCTGCTGCACCTCCATTGGGCCCCACACCTAGTCATAAATTCTAGACTCCAGAAATCAGGTATGTTAAAGATGAAGACCATTTGGTAAACAGGATATTAGGATATCTTATTGACAGATGGGCCTCCATTGTACATAGAAGAAGCTAGTTCCCAGATCAAGTAAATCGCAGAGAAAAAGCTTTCAAAATGATTTTTTATTCTGGACCTGGCCTTTTCTCTTCCACCAATTTATTTCCCTTCCACCACAGCATTCCCAGTTGCAGGAGGTGTGACAAGAAAAAAAAATGATCTCATTGTTGTAACCACCTACCTTTTGCCCAGAGAAGTTTTGTGATATTAACTAGTCCAGTGTATTTGTTTCATTCTTTGCAGTTCTTTATATGCTATAATCAAACTAACTGGTATGCCAGGCAGAGTTTCAATATCCCAAAATACATTCCACGGACCCTCCAATTTTTTTGTATTTACAAGGAGAGGTGTAGAGAGTTCTTAGCTAATCTTCTTACATCTTAAAACAGGAATGTTAACTCAATTTGCTGGGAATGAGAGGAAAAAAACTTTTATGCAGATGCCTGAACATTGAAAACCTACTTAAACTTTAAAGAGAAAGAGAAAATAATCTACACATGAGAAGGTCCTAACTGCATGATTATTAATATATAATGCAATGGAGCATAAAACCAATTTGGGAACAGAATGGATGAGGATATAAATGCCTTAATGGACAAAGCGGAAATGCTTAAGAAATAGCTAAGAGCTTACTGAATGTCCATCTACCCTCTATTCCCAGGGGCAGCCCATAGTCTGGTGTCATATAATACAGCAGAAATTTAAGAGCTCATTTTTAAAAACTTCATTCTCCTGATTTTAATATATTTTTATTATCTTTGGATTTGCCCTCCTTAAATTAACATTAATTTTAAGAATAACATATATATGTATGTAGATTATTATTTATAATCCACTACTCCATTAAGATAAAAAATAAATCATTTAATAAGAATGTAAACCAAAGGGGCAAAGGACATTTCAAAAGAAGCTAAAATTAACAAAATGAAATTCTCATTTAAAAAAGATGATGTCACAAAAATAATTACTGCTTTAATGCCCTTGTCATCTTGTTGAGTAGCTGCTATTGTATGTATTCTGTTGGAAACCTTGAAATTATCATTCGTCTTTCCGCATATTTAATGTTAATCTTTCTCTCTGGAATAGTTTCCCTTCCTGAAGCTGTATGAGTTTTGCTTTTTATTTCAGGATGAGAGTATATATGCATATACTATTTATCCTGCCTTATTTGAAAATCCCAAAGTAATTTAAATTATACATTAGTATCTAAGCAAGTCTTACAAATGAAGACCCTCTCTTAAAAGGAACTGTATTATTCATCTAATGTACATTTTTAATTACTACTAACTTGCTTCCTTAAAAGATAAAACTTCTTCCGTGATCGTGCTGTTTACTGAAGCAGTGCAAACCATTCTTTGTCAAATCCACATGAGTTCAATATGTTGAAGGATACTAAAATTTGTGATTTCAATATCCTAATTTTCAGTTGGTTTGTACATATATGTGATGCTTATTTTCTTTAACATAAAGGAGCTAAATTTATTTTTCTCAACAAACAAAATAATTTTTAAGAGCTATTAAATTGATTTAATTTAAAAAGATTAAAAGTTTTTAATTGTTCATAATTTAACACAGATAATCTGGTTTTACTACTTTATAGACTGTATATATATACAACTACACATCATAATTATATGATATAATGTTACATGGTCTGATGTTTTCTGTATATGTATTCATGGTAATTTTAGAAAATGGAAATGAGATTTTAGAAGAAAGTTTTGAGATAACAGGCCACATATTTCATGGAATTTCCAAGATGTCCTTGGAATTCAGTACAGGTTTTATTTAACACTACTAATACCTTTAACAACAGTATAAATGAGGGTAATGAACTTGCAGAGCAATGCAGACTAATGGGGGGTTTGGTCTGCCTTTCTGAAAAACCGTGTAATATACTGCACACGTGCTAGCATTTGTATATGAACTAGAAGGGCATTCATGTGTACTTAGGGTGAGGCCTGAGTCAAAGATTTAATCACTCTTAGGTCTACTCATATCTGTGCATATCTAAAGGATAGGTAGGCTTATCAATCAGCTTTTGGGGAGGCAATACAACAAGAGAGGAAAAAGGCATACATAATGAACTCAAGGCAAGGAGAGACATTACAAAGAGAAATTAACATGACACTTCGATCATGCTCCTTTCCAGCCTCTTGAACTCTTGAGGCCTTGCATAAGTCCTAGTAATCAGAGAACAAATGAAAAACTAAAATGGAATTAACACAAGAAGCAGATGTGTTGTTATAGCAGTTTTTGATTCTCCTGAATAAATGAAGTGAGTGATGTCTTCCAAAGTCTGGTATTGGCATGTTAGTGGCTTTGCCAATGACAGGAGATACTACTCTCATCTCAGACATAATCACTCTCAATACCAGGTATTAGCCAACACGATGGAAGCATCAGCAGGCCCCAACCACTGAAACACTGCCTTTGGCAGGCGTGAACAGCAGCAGTGACTTCTGGGGAAAATGACAAAATTGTTGCTGCCTATTAGCGTCAACAGAAAGAGGAAAGCTAGGGATAGAGAATTAAAGCATCATAGTAAGATAATCGTTGCTGCCACCTTTTGGCCAAAGAGACACATGAGTCACCCTCTAGGTACTTCTGGAACCATTTTGAAACACTCACCGATGTTAGGATTTTCCAGAAATGAATGGGGATAGAGGGTGATAAACACTGATTCATGCCTGTTATTTTGATCATATTCTTCTTTTCAGGGCTTTGTAATCTCAAAAATACAGGTTACATATATAAATAGTTTGAAATATACCTAACAAATGCATTTTTAAAAAGTTTGCTATAGCCTGTTATATATTGAATATGTTATTTTCATTCTTTTCAAAAGTGCAGTGCATATCTTCCAATTTGTTTTCTAGGCATATAAATTCATTTTAATAAAAAATCCTTTATTTTTCATTCTCTTTCAATTCGTTTATTAAATCACTTCATAAATGTTTCTTGCTTACATACTACCTTTCAGGCACATGCCACATCTGCCAATGATATATTGATCTTGTATAAATATTCTTAAATAATCTCAAACTTGCAGAAAAGCTAAAAGAACAAATAATGTTTTTATTCCTGAACCTATGAGAGAGTGGGTGGTAACCTGATGCACTAACTCTTCCAAAGGTTTATTTTCTATTTCTACGTAAGTGTTGTAGGGAAGTATCCCATTCATGTTATAATTGTCCCAGTGATGTTCTTTATAACAAAAGGGTCCAACTCAGAATAAGATATTATATTAATTTATTATATTTCCTTAGTTTCCATCAGTCTGAAAGAGTTCTTTATGACTATCATGACCTTGACAGTTTTGAGGATTACAGGTCAGTTACTTGATAGAATTTTCTTTAATTTGGGTTTGTCTGGCGTTTCCTTACAATTATATTCGTTATCAAGTGATGCCCTGTTATTCTCAAAGCTTCCTGTTGAACAGTATTGCTTTGACTCATAACTGATGATGTTCACTCTGTTCTCTTGAGTAAAATGTCATCTTTCAGGCTCTGTAAAGTTACACTTTCCTCTTTTTCATTAGTAAGTATCTCGTGGAGAAGGTACTGCCAAACTACGTAAATACCTTGTTTGGCCTCAAACTCTGAGTTTATTTATTTATTCATTTATATCAGTATGCAGTCAGGTTTCCTATTTTATTAAATGGACTACCATCCACTATTGTCATTATTTATCCTAATCTCAGGCTTGGTCAACAGGAGCCTTTTCAGCTAGTCTCTTTTTGACATGTTCCTGTTTTTTGAGTACTTCCTTGTTTCCTGACATAAGAGGATATTCAGGTACATATTGTACTTTTCTACCCCAGCCCTAGAATCATCCATCTTCAAAAGCCTGGAGATTGGTATGTATTGTAGAAGCCAAGATGTGAGCGCCAATGGCTCGAGGCTATTGTGTGGGCTGCTGCTCCAAGGCGCATATCCTATACATACATATGCATTGCCAGGCGTGTGTGTATAAAATCCTAGAACCCTTTCTAGTTTTCTCCCTTTCCATATTGATAAATTCCTTCTTCACCAGTGAGAATAATCCTGGCTCCCATTAGTCTTAATATATTTATTATGAGATAAAATCCCCTGGATATAACCAGTCTGCTACCACTGCCTCTGTTCCCCCTCCTAACATTGTTGCCCTCCTCATTCTACTCCTGCTTTGATGTACCTCACTGGGCCTTAACCCCGTGGACGCCCTCTTCACTGTAGTCAGACCCTGACACACCAGCCTTCTCAGCATACTGACACCTTCCTCACCCCACTCAGTCTCTGACTTCCCATGCTGAGCACATACACACGAATGTCCTCTTCACCCCACTTGGAGTCGGAACCCCATGCCAAACCTTCCTTCCATGTGGACATCCTTCTCTTGTTCCCAAACCCCTCCCAGGACTCTCCCCCCATGTGGGTTGCCTCCTCACTCTGCCTGGGCCCTGGCCCCGGTGCTGGACCACTTCCAAACATGGAAAGCCCACACTGGACACCTTCCTCCACCTGGAAGCACTTCCCACTTCACATAGGCTCTGATCTCCCGCTCTAGATGGCTCACGAGCACACACGCCACTCTCAGCCAGCTCAGGACCTGCCACCGCCCCTGCCAGGCCACTTCCCCTCCCTCGGACACCCTTCTCGAGGTGCTTGGACTCTGACTCCTCATGCCAGGTAGAGGACACTGTACTGTTCTCAACTTTTCCTGCCCAGTCCTTTTTTCCCGGCCACAGATGTTTCCTCAAGAATAGTGTAATACATAGAAAACTAACTTCTGGTTACCAAAGGGGAAAGGGGGTGGAGGAGGGATAAATTAGGAGTTTTGGAATTAGCAGATATGAACTACTATATAAAAAATAGATAAACAATAAGGTCCTACTATATAGCACAGGGAACTATATTCAATATCCTGTAATAAACAATAATGGAAAAGAATATGAAAAAGGAGATATATATATATATATATATATGTATATATATAACTGAATCACTTTGCTGTACACCAGAAACTAACACAACATCGTAAATCAACTATACTTCAATAAACATTTTTTTTAAAAGAATAGTCTAAGAAACCTTCTACACATTAATCTCAGTCTCAGAGACTGCTTGATGATGAACCTAGCCTGAAACACAGTGACATACGGTGCTGTGCCCATTCTGTTTTGTGGCTCTAACATCCTGATGTCCCCTGCTTCCAGTCTTACAGACAGAGAGAAGCACTGTGGTGATATCCCATGGAAGTCATGATGACTTGTTTCTGGAAGTTGTGTACTTGACTTTTTTCCATATCCCAGTGGTCAAAACTCCATAATAGGACCCCATCACGACCATAAGGAAGGTTGAGAAATGTACTTTTCCTTTGTGCCACAGTATAAGAAATAGGATTAGGGAGGATCAAACCATTTTTTTTTTTTTTTAATATCTTTTTTTTTTTAATTTTTTTTTTTTTAATTTATATTTATGGCTGTGTTGGGTCTTCGTTTCTGTGCGAGGGCCCTCTCCAGTTGCGGCAAGTGGGGGCCACTCCTCATCGCGGTGCGCAGGCCTCTCACTAACGCGGCCTCTCTTGTTGCGGAGCACAGGCTCCAGACGCGCAGGCTCAGTAGTTGTGGCTCACGGGCCTAGTTGCTCCGTGGCATGTGGGATCCTCCCAGACCAGGGCTCGAACCCGTGTCCCCTGCATTGGCAGGCAGATTCTCAACCACTGCGCCACCAGGGAAGCCCCATCAAACCATTTTGTACCACAAAGAATATCTGGACAAATATAACAAGCCACCATTGTTCTTAATGATAAAATAGTGGAAGCACTTACTTTCACTTAGGAAAAAAAAAAAAAAAAAAAAAAAAAGATACAGATGCCCACAATAACTGCTTTAACCTAAAACTTCAAGTGGGGCCTAGGTAGTACGGTAACACAAGTAAAATGAAATAAGAGCTTGTGATTTAGAAATGAAAGAATACTATTAATTGTAGCAAGAGAGCCACATAAAACACCTCAAAACTCAGAGAATATATTTTTTTAATTAAGTAAGAGAATATAGCAAGCTGACTAGATACATGATTAACAATCAAAACGTCATGTGTGATCAACAGCTCAAAAATATGTTTTTAAAAGGTACTATTACATTCCCAAATGTAAGTTACCTAGTAATAAGTCTATCAAAAGATGGCTGAATTTTGTGAGGATTTTTTTTGGTTTCAAAAACAAAATAGAGGACAAGTAAATGGATACAATCCATGTGTTGTACAGATGCCAGTTCTCCTCCATATTGTTTTATATGTTCAAAGTGAGGCTTATAAAATTTGTAGTATGTTTCATGAAGGAGTTTGACAAATTTATAAGCAGGAGCAAAGACCAAAGAGTTGGCAACTTATTCTTGAAAACAAACAAATCACTAGTATATGCTTTTAGCAACAAAGACCACGTGGATTTGCAAATTTATGGGCAAACTGTTGTTTAAAACAGAATGTAGAAGCCAAAGATACTAGAGAGTTTGTGTGTGTGTGTCTGTGTGTGTGTGTAAATGAATAGCACAGGTACCAAGGAAGATCTGTGGGGAACAGATGGTCTTTTAAATTAGTGGGACAATTGATGCTCCATCTAAGAAATAAAAACATTCTCTACATTATACACACACACACAAATCTATTTAGATGGATTAATTTCTTAAATGTTAAAGGAAAATTTTAAATACTTAGACGAAAATATAGGAGAATTACCTTTATGATTCAAGGGTAAGGAAGAGTTTTTTCTTTTTTAATTAATTAATTTATTTATGGCTGTGTTGGGTCTTCGTTTCTGTGCGAGGGCTTTCTCTAGTTGCGGCAAGCGGGGGCCACTCTTCATCGCGGCGCACGGGCCTCTCACTATGGCGGCCTCTCTTGTTGCGGAGCACAGGCTCCAGACGCGCAGGCTCAGTAGCTGCGGTGCACGGGCCTAGTTGCTCCGCGGCATGTGGGATCTTCCCAGGCCAGGGCTCGAACCCGTGTCCCCTGCATTAGCAGGCAGATTCTCAACCACTGCACCACCAGGGAAGCCCAAGGAAGAGTTTTTTAAACCATACATTACAAAATTAATTATACAAGAATAGATAATATCAATATGTTGATATTAAGAACTTCTTTTTATCAGAATATATTATAAGTAAATCTGTAAATCTACAATACGGATTAAAAGTTATTTTTAACAGGTGAAAACAGGTGTATCGTGCTCAACTGTAGCAGGGAAATTAAAATTAAGATACTGCGTGATACTTTTTGATATCCACTAGAACTAAATTCTCAAAAATTCTGAGGCCGGAGTAGACTTCCTCATACCCTTTCCTCCTAAAAGTCTACCGTTCCCCTTTGAACCCACACAAGGAGATAAGATGGGTCTTCTGAGCAGACACTCAACTAACCTGTTCCTGGAGAAGCAAGGTTTGCCTCCAACTTGGGTTAGTTAGTGCAGACAGCTCTTAACTTAAAAAAAAATGCACAACGTGAGAGTTGCGAGTTAAGTTTTATTTGGGGCAAAATGAGGACTGCAGCCCGGGAGACAGCATTTCAGATAGCTCTGAGAAACTGCTCCAAATAAGTAGGGGGGTGGGGAAGGTCAATATATATATGTGATTTTGGTGAAGGGGGAATACGTGCAATCAAGCACGTATTTTTGCAGATGATCTCATGAGGATTACTGCTAGTCAGGAGGAGTAGACATCACCATGAAGGAATTTAGTGCTTTTCTAGATATGAGGAGATGCAAGAATTGGGCTCATAAAATCAGCCCCTGAAAACGTCTAACTATCTGAAGACCTGTTCTGCCAGTTTTTCTCAGAGCACCAGTGCCTCATTCCTGATCTCCACCCTGAATTCCTTTCAGGGGATGTTGAAGGTCAGCAGCTGCAGAGGCACCTGATTTAATCCTTGTAGAGGTAGATGGCAAGTGCCAATTTGTAGTTGACACAGCGTTAAAGAATGAGAAAATGCTCATTCTAATACATTAGAGACTATAGTCTCATTTTATTGGTCAAGTTATAAAAGGGAGTAATTTTATGTCTTCTCATGTATGTCTTTTTTTTTTTTTTAAACATTTCTCTCCTTTGTGCTTTCCAGTAGAAATAAGCCTCTAAGAGAATATGATTTTAAGGGATCATGATACCATATACATTCCTTTCTATGTTTTATTAGATACCAATAGGGGCTCTCTCAGCATGAAATCAGACATTATAGAGAAAGAAGCCCAAATGCTTTTAGCAATATGAGCAGTAGAGGAAGCAAGCCAGTGAGAAGTGAGAAATATATGTGCCTATGAGTGTCTGATCAGTGAAGAGAAAGGGAAAGGACTTCTGCCACTTTTATTTGAGTAAATTTTTTGAAGAAGATAATTCAAGGCAGTTTTTTGGGTAACTTTCTAGGAATGATTCTCCTAAGATGAGGCAAATAATAAAATGACTCATTTTTCAGTTGGTTGTTCTGATAGTGTAGACTCCTAGCCCATAAGTTACAACTTATTGCAGGAATCATCAGGGAGTCAGTAATTTTTAAAGAAAATTCTCCTCCTTTGATATTTCTTTCCTCTGCTCTGCCATGTCAGTACCCTCGATTTCCTGTTCTTAGATACTTAATACGGAATTATTCGAAGCATTTAACTTCAACCTTCCCTCCTTCAGTCTTATAATTGAAGTTATTTTACTCGTAGAAAACCTATTATAAAAAAGGGATTATATTTTAAATGAGAACTGTAATGTAGAGAGGGGGAAATGGATGGATCAAATTAGGAAAGGAAGACTGATTGAGGTTTAAATTAAAAATGAAATATAAATGACATAAAAGTGATGCATTTTTTAGATCCTATACTTTATATTTGAAGAGAGCTTTTAGTGTTCTGGCTACTTTTGTAATTGCTGAGAAGGATATGTCCATTTAGGGCTTAATAGGGTAGGCAGCCTTTTCAAATGTATTTTTCTGAAACTCAGTTAACATCCGTTTCATATCTTTTGGATTGCTTTAGATGACCATGCTTCCAAGTTATTTATTTTGGGGTTGTAGGGGAAAAAATTTGCCACCCCCAAAAATGTCTCTCTGGTATGGGGATTATTTCGAGCTGAAAACAATCGAGGCCCAAAAGACTCAGGAAGAAACTTTGACCTTCCCTGCTAACTGCCTGGAGAATTTAGAGGGCCTGTTACAGGAATAGAGCTGTCATCAGAGATATCTGCAAAGAATAACGGGGGAGGTGTGGTGGGGAAAACGCCTGAAGATCCGAGTCCGCTCTGTGTCCCATTGTCTCTGCCTGGCCCAGCAAACACGTGTTTACCTAACATTTGCTTTTCCATGTGAATTGCCTTCCTCCTCTTTCAAGTGACAAATTTCTACCCCCAACATCCTCTTTACTCTTTAGCTGAAGATCGTATTTACGGTGAGAGTTATACCAGTTTTGGTGAGTAAAACTGGACAAAACTGTTGAACTTCAGCTATATTCATTTATTGTTTGTCTCTCAAAGAAGAAGCCATAAGACCTCTTTGTGAAGCCAATGACCCCCATGAGATACACAGATTCAGAAAGAAGGCCTCTGCACTCATTATGTGGGAAACTTACAGGGAAGTGAAGAGAAAGGAACTGGAATATGTCTTCTTACAAATCATTTTTCACTAATTCCCACTCAAAATGTGTCCCACATATGTTCCATACTATGTCAAAAAGTTTGTTTCAGTCAATACATGTAAACCATGGCAATGTGGATAAAAACACATAATGAGAGTTTTTTTCTCCCTAAAATTATAAATGTACAAACTGGGTAGATAACTGCACTAAACATGAAAATAGGAATATGTCAGTGGGCAGGAGGCCACTCAGGTAAGGGACTCAAAACTCAGCTGCAGCTCAGGAGTGTTAAGGACCCATTAAAGAGAGAGATTAGTCAAAGGAGATTCATAACTGTTGTAGGGGAGCAAAATTTGCCACCCCGAAGTGCCTTTTTGGGGTGTGAATTATTTCAAGTTGAAAACAATTAAGGCCCAAAAGACTCAGGAAGAATCTTTGACCTTCTCCCTAACTGCATAAAGAATGTAGATAGAGGACCTGTTCCAGGAAGGGAGCTATTGCCATAGATAACTATAGTATAATAGGTATAAGATAATATAATATAGCATAAGTATTGGGTTGGCCAAAAAGTTCGTTCAGGTTTGTCCATAACATCTTACAAAAGGCCAACCCAATAGGTGTGTAGACAGGGAACAACCTAGCAAAGTCTGTTAAAATTCCTCTCTGTGTCCCTTTGTTTCTGCAGGGCCCAGCAAGCATTTGCCTTTTTATCCCCAGGCAAATTGCCTTCCTCCCCTTTCAAGTCCCAAACCACTACCTCCTGCCCCCGCTCACACCTCTTTTGTCTTTAGCTGAAGATAGTATTTAAGGTGAGGGCTTCAGAATGGCGAGTTACTCAGTTTTCCTGGGTCTCTCCCATGTATACATGTTACTAAACTTTTCTGTGATTTTTCTCCTGTTAATCTGTCTTATGTCAATTTAATTCTTAGGCCAGCCAGAAGAACCTAGAAGGGTAGAGGAAAATTTCTTCTTTTCTGACACTGTAAATCTTGCAAGGTAAAGCTACTAGGACTTAGAAAGATTTTGAGGGTTGTTCATAGAAGGTGGAACCAGCCAAAGAAATTGAGATGGAGTGACCAGATAGGTTCAAGGAAAAGCAGTAGATGTGATCAACTTAATACTGCGATCATAGAAGTGTCCACTGGATTTTGTCAACTTGACCTTTACAAGAGCAATTTTAAGAGTGATGGGAGTATAAGCAAGAACGGAATTACAGGCATACCTCATTTTTATCGTGCTTCGCTTTATTGCTCTTTGCAGATATTTTGTTTTTTACAAATTGAAAGTTTGTGGCAACCCTGCATTGAGCAAGTGTATCGGCACCCTTTTCCCAACACTGTTTGCTTACTTCATGTCTCTGTGTCATATTTTGGTAATTCTCACAATATTTCAAACTCTCCACCAACATAAAGATTATGACTTGATGAAGGCTCAGATGATGGTTAGCATTTTTTAGCAATAAAATATTATTGATTATAAAGTATGTACATGTGTTTTTTAGACATAATACTATTGCACACTTATAGAATACAATATGGTGTAAACATTACTTTATATGCACTGGGAAGCCAAAACAGTTGTGTAACTTCTTTTATTGCGATATTGGCTTTATTGTGATGGTCTAGAACCAAACCCACAATATCTCCAGGGTATACCTGTAATGGCACAAAATTGGAGACTGTAATGTAGACAACCTAACAAGGAAATCCCTTTGAGTTCTGGGGTAGTTAGATGTGATTTTTTTTTCCTACTCACCACTACTTTGGATTTGTAAAATGAATAGGAAAAGAAATTAAGAATATGTGAGGGAAAAAATGGGAGTAAGTGGGAAAGGATAAGGTACTGCTAAGGTTTACACATTCTCAGAACTTGAGCAGATGAAAAGCCACTCTCCTAATTACTCTTTCTCCCCATTCAAGCACTTAAATATTGCATACTGCAACTCTGCATTCATGGGCGGAGCATTTATTTCATCTTCTTAAGCAAATTTAGTTGGGAGAACTCCTTTGAAATTCATGTTAGTCCTTCCAAAATTCAAGGAAATGGAGTTTTTTAAAAGCCAGCAATCTATATTAAAATGTATATATACTCAAAAAAAAAAAAATCACAGAATGCCGTTGTGTAGCTAATGGCTTCATCTGCGATTCCAGAATGGCAATTGCATTGTGTGAATATTTAAAAGTAAGGCATTCTGCTAGCAGGTGCCAAAATACATAAATTGTTTCAGGATAGGATTCAAACTTGATAGATTTAAACATATGTTTCTAGTGCATTATTCAACCTAATCGTGTTTAATATAACTCCTATATATTGCTTGACTAAGACCACATGCAGTGATTTCTGGAATATATCATCTAACTCTTCCTAACCTCACCCCTACTGCCCCCTGTACCTAAATACCAGCTCCACACAGTCCCAAATTCTTAGCAAGAGCTCCAAGGCCCTTTCCAATTTTATGTCCTGTCACTACACACTTTACAATGCTTGGAGTCCCTAATTTGTATCTCTAGTAGTAAAGCACAGCTTTCTTTTTTGTAACATGTGCCACAGAGCCTCACTCTCACAAAATGCTCCACAAAAATAAAAAAAAATTAAATTAAATTTAAAAAAATGGTTATATTCTTTTAAAAAAGAGAAATGTCACCTATTACATTTTTTCCTATAAGTTCACGCTGCATATTAGCAAATAAAGTTTCCAAAAAGCTGAAATTAATATTACCCCCAAGCTTTCACACTCTGAGCACTTTTAACAACTACTTAAGTCTAGGAAATACTAATTTAGCAGTGCTTCCCCCCCCCCCCCCAAAAAATAGAAAATGGTATCTCATACATCAATATCTAAAGTGTTAAATGTCACTGAAAACAAGTCATTTCAAGATTACTTTAAAAAGAATTATCAGAAGGAGTTATTTTGTGGAGATCACAAATTATGCCAGAAGGATAATTTATTTAAGTCTCTATGATATGCAAACAGGTACTCATGGCTTCAGTTAACATTTCCAGTAAGAATACCAAACACACAATCAAAAACGGGCTGTGTCTCCGATAACTTAGACTGAAGCGGTATGTGTTCTAGAACACTGTGTTAGGGGACGCAGAAAAGGGATCAAGGTAATGGGAGGATATTGATGTTGGAGTTGGCTTTGAAGCATCTTAAGAAAATTATTTCATTAAATGTGAGTAGAATAAAGAAATATTTTAAAATAACATTTATATATGAGATTTAAATATATGTAATTGAATTAATAAAATCAGAGATTATAAAGAAATATTTGACATTTTCCTCTATATCACCCTGAGGTTTTATATTTAAATTGACCAAAATATTTATATATGAATGTATGCATGTGCGTGTGTGTGTCTCACTGGAATCACGGGGGGATTTATTCATGTTTGCATTTTTATAGTATACTTCAATATTCACTACCTTTGAGAAGTTCTCTCTGAACTCCTCTCTTTCCTTTTCCTTGTCTCTCTGCCAGGACCTCTGAGTTTTACGTATCTGTTTAAATACAGATCCACAAAGTTTATATCTCTCTTCTCTCCCTATCCAGATCCTTCTCTTCCCATACAGATATTTAGGTTTTATATGTATTTGGACTTACGCACTGGAGGACAAGCATGTATCTCACTGGACTATTTATTTCCATGGATTATTACAGTGCCAGGCATAATGCTCAGTGAATGTTAAATTAATTAATAATATTACTTTTCAAATTCACTAATCGATTATCCCCAGATTTCACTTTCTTCTTTTGTTTCAAATCAGGTTGAGTGCATACATGATTTATTCAATAAGTCAGTTCACATGCTAAAAGACTTTGAAATTCCTAAGATGAAAGGAAGTATAAAGCAGCCTTGTAGATGAAAATAACCATTTTATCCTATAAACTTTCACTAGTTCTTCTGATACATCCCAGTTTCAGAGAAATAATCAGTGAGATTTTTTTGATATCAGTAAAACTCTGGGCCTGTGAAAAATATAAAAATGTATTTTTTTCATTTCTGTGACAATATTTTTGTCAAAAACTCAGTTTTCTTTGTGTATATATCATATTATTTCAGATTCTCAATAAGAATCATGCTGCGCCATTGCTAAAAACTTGCAAATTTATTGTTCTCTATCATATTAGTAAATTTCAGAATAATTAATTGCTAAAAACTAGTTGAGGTTAAAAAAACTCATAGCCCTTTCACTTTGTCAGTTTATACACTATAAAAGTTATGATTAAGATTTGAGTATGTGGAAAGAGCTATAGTAACTGTACTAACCAATAATTTATGTAATTTATGAGCTTGATTTAGGCATTGAATTTAGTGACTATAAAAGGGAAAATAAAGCTTCAGAGAAATATTGTAAATGGTTTGTTCATCGTCTGTATAAATCAACCAGGTATAAAGCATTATAAATAAACTTTTGTAATATAACCAGCTCTATTATCTAAAAACAGTCATAACATTGAATACTTTTCTTGAATTCAAATAAGAAATCTACTAAGAAATTTACAATTCTTTGGGTAAATTGGGAAAGCACATAACACAGCAATTTCCATAAATTTCACCGTTAAAAGATACCATATTTTTCATTTACGTGCTTAATTTTACAAAAGATATAATTTTATTGCTTAAGCACAACTTTGCTGGATTTTAAATGTCTTTATTGACTAATATTTTTTATGACCTTAGGAACTTCACCTCAAATCTTCATATTATTTCAGCTCATCAATAACACTATAGTCATCTAATATATATATTTTTTAACATCTTTTTTGGAGTATAATTGCTTTACAATGGTGTGTTAGTCTCTGCTTTATAACAAAGTGAATCAGTTATACATATACATATGTTCCCATATCTCTTCCCTCTTGCATCTCCCTCCCTCCCACCCTCCCTATCCCACCCCTCTAGGTGGTCACAAAGCACCGAGCTGATCTCCCTGTGCTATGCGGCTGCTTCCCACTAGCTATCTATTTTACATTTGGTAGTGTATATATGTCCATGCCACTCTCTCACTTTGTCCCAGCTTACCCTTCCCCCTCCCCGTATCCTCAAGTCCATTCTCTAGTAGGTCTGTGTCTTTATTCTCGTCTTGCCCCATAGTCATCTAATATTTTAAAGTATTTCTTTACCAATAGCTGATTTATACTTTAGATTGTTAGGTTCTCTTGAAAACAGTAACTGAAAATAATTAGTATTCATAACCCTTAGCTAAGAGTAAATAAATAAAGACACGGAGGTTTCCATCAGAATTTAATTAAATTTAGTGAGTTACAGCTTGGTGCACATATAAAAAAAGAGTTGACAAATCTCATCTTAATTATTTCCTCCCTCCGCTCCATGTTGACTCAACCCTTTGCTACAAAGCCACGTTTCCAAGTATCAGTCATTAAGTTCTGACATAAATTTATTAAAATTTGTATTGTATTGTGATATTTCCCCTTGCTATTAGTGCAGAAGAATTGGGGGGGCGGGAAGGGGTCACTTCTTTGGCCCTCACTTTTCTGAAATTGTATCATTTTATTCTTTTGTAAACTTATCCTTTTGTGTATTATGCAGCCCACATTTAATACATTGCCTTGTCACCTGGTCTTATGTTCTTCCAAATACTAAACAAAACAAAAAAATACTGTGTTTTACCAACATACTGTAGTATCAACTTCCTTAGACACATTCAGTTGACATCTGTGACATTGTGAAGAAAGAAAAAAACAGTGTTCTGCAATTACATGTTAATAAGTCGTTAGTATTTCTTTTCTGTTTATGTAAGGTAGGCTTAAAATTATAGATACCTAACTGAAGGCCGGGGTCTAGTTCAATAGTGCGGCAGCTCCCCCTATAGGAAGCTTGGAATTATGTGTTGACCCGCTAATCCAGAAAAGGCAAAGCAGTTTTGTTTTGTTTTTTTTTTCCTAAGCACCTTAAGTGTTTGATCATTTTATTCAGTTACTCGTTGATTTATTTTTTAGCAATGTGTATCTTTAAAGTTATTTTCCTTTTAAAGTTGATAGAAGGAGGGAGGGAGAGAGGAGGAAGAGGAGGCGCAGGAGGAGGAGGAGGGAGAATGAGAGTACTGTGAGTGGACTGATGCCAACAGCTTTTAAGAAAGAATTTTATATATGTAGTCCATAATAAGAGAAATCTAAATAAAAAGTAATATCTATGAAATATATTCTTTTTTGCCTGTTTCTGTCTAGTTTTCTTTTATTAGTCAAAATTATATTTAAGTGTTACCTGGACAATGGGAAGCTACAATTTCATGGTCAGTCTAAGAGGCTATAAATATAGTTATACTAGATACAAATTAGAACAAATCTCTTATGATTGGATTTAGATATCAGAGTATTTTGATATATGTGATTTCTATATTTTAGACCAATTAGAAAATGGAATTGTGAATTAGAGAAAAGCTTAACACAAATAACCACCTTTAGGAATGCAATCTTACATCTCTAGCTTACGCACATCAGATGAAAAATTTGAGGTTTCTGCTAAATAATAATTTCATTGGACCAAATTAATCGTGTAATTAGCATGTGCTTCTTATTTGACATTATGGCAGTGAAATATCAATGACATTTCTTCCCTCATATGAGTCGATCATTGTGAAATCTTGCATGGTAATTTTACTATCTGGGTAAATAGTGTAAAAGCTCAGTTCAGTACAGCATAGTCAAATTATCATTAATTTCCATTGACTGAGGTTGTAATGAATGAGGATTATTGTGTAATTGCTAGTGTACACAAGTTGGTGTGCCCGACGTACAGTGAGGCCAAACAATACCGAAACGTTGGCGTTTGGAGCAGAGAAAGGCTTATTGCAGGGCCAAGCCGGAGACTTGTGGCTTATGCCCAAACCCTCCCCCCAACTCCCCAAAGGGTATCGGGAAAGCATTTTTAAAGGCCAGATGAGGGAGGTGGGGCTCACAGGGTATGTCATCAGGTCATGCACAATTCTGATTGTTTGATGGTGAAGTAACAGGGCAGTTAACTTATCAATCCTTAGGTGCCAGTAGGTCTGGGGCTATGTGCTCATGATCAAAAAGTAGTTAATTTCTCCCATTTGGTGGTGGTTTTTAGCATCTGAAAAACTCAGGAAGTATGCATGAGATACTGTTATCTGGCTACCTCAGAGCAGAGGATATGGGGGAAGGGCCTGCCCCAGGAAGGCCCCATAGGGTCCTGCTCGTTTACATAATAATATTATCTTGTGTTCCTCAAACTAATTTTACTTTACCAGAAAAACAAAATATTTTATATAAAAAAAAGTACTAATAACCTGAATTTTGTATTCAGCCTCTTAACCTAGTCCAACTGCCTTATGAGTACCTATACAGGATATTGTTCCAGAATTACCTCAGTTCAGGTACCAATTACTCACTGTTTCATTATCATAATAAGTACAGTGATGATGAGTTGGTCCTACCTCAGTTTGAGTATGTGGTTCAAATAAAATTGGTATAAAAATTATATATGTCTGAATTGATATTACTTTTCCTTAATATGTCTGTGTTATGATCACTGCCCTTTACTGGCAAACATCTACGGTGGAAACAAGATATGGAAAGGCAGTGTATAGTATCTGTGGTTTTCCCAACTTGTCTTCTTAATTGTGTATTGTGTATAGATAGGAAGTAACAAATATTTCTTTATGGACAAACATATTAACCTTTGGAATACCCTTCTGGATAGGCTTTGCTAAGAGAGACAATGGAATGATACTTCAAATTATGTAAGGGTATACTTTATAAAGCATTTCTGTTAAGGTAACGCTAGGGGCAGCAGAGAATGGCCATGTTCCCCCTGCAGCAACAGGTCATTGCACATAGGAGCTCACCACCAGACTGGAATATTTTTGAAGTCTCATGTCTAGTCAGAAAGACTTTACATTCTATTCAATAATATATCCGTAGGTGTTGATTTAAAAAGAAATTATTTACAAGTAAATTATTTGATTTTCTTCCCCCCAAGATTTCATGTAGAATCAACATTCACAGAAGATGCATTATACTTATTCTTGGGCTTTGTGTTCACTTGGCAGTTCCTGAGATGTGTCTATGGAGCTCCAATTTCAGAAGCATGGGCAAAATAATACTTCTTCTATGAACCTCACATCTATCCACTAGTAAGGGGACTCATAAATTAGGTTAAAATTTGTGTTGGGCTTTTAGAATGCCTTTCTGAAGTGCACCATATTCTGCTCTTAGAAACACTGCATTCTGACATACAAAGCAAAACCTTTGCCTCTAAATAGGAAGAAACTTGGCCCAGATAGCTTTACAATATGTTTCCATATTTTCTTATTACATGCTATATACTGCAGAAGGATAATCCAATATCATTCATGAAATCATTTACTCCTTTCATAATGTAGGGACAGGGGACAAAAGTCTTCTATTAAACTGCCTCCATTGCAGAACAATGGCAAAAAGTTCTCCTGTCAGACTTCAGAAAACCCTTTACCAAAAATACAATTTTGATCCAAAGAAATGTAACCATTTAAATAATTCTGTCTTTACCATGTACACCAGCCAGTTCTTCAGGGATATAGAAATATGATGTGGATGTTTCCATTTAAAGAGACAGTCAAGGGGCTTCCCTGGTGGCGCATTGGTTAAGAATCCACCTGCCAATGCAGGGGACACGGGTTTGAGCCCTGGTCGAGGAGGATCCCACATGTCGTGGAGCAACTAAGCCCATGCGCCTCAACTACTGAGCCTGCGCTCTAGAGCCTGCGTGTCACAACTACTGAGCCCATGTGCCACAACTACTGAAGCCTAGTTGTGGCACGTGCCTAGAGCCCATGCTCTGCAACAAGAGAAGCCACTGCAATGAGAAGCCCACGCACCGCAATGAAGAGTAGCCCCAGCTTGCTGCAACCAGCGAAAGCCCGCACGCAGCAATAAAGACCCAACGCAGCCAAAAATAAAAATAAATAAATTAATAAAAATAAATTTAAAAAAACAGTCAAAATCAATCTTAAAGCAAATACTGAAACAGTGCTGATATTAATGAAAAGTCAATCAGATATTCTCAAGGTTTACTGAAACCTTTCAAATGATAAGATTAATGATTGCATCATTTTGGTAACACCCCACCACCAGTCATATAGCTATTATTTGACTTTAAATGATGTCATTATTAATGACATTTAATTAATTAAAGTTAATTAATTAAATTTTAATTAATTAAAAGACCTTAGGTCTTTTGCTCACCTAAGCTAAATGGCATGAATAAAAGGAAGATGAGATAACTGTAGGAAATGTAGACTTAGAACTATTTTTGCAGCGATGCAGGAACAAAGACAGGATCTGTTTCATCAACCATGTTGAGAATTAAATGGTCTTGTCCTTAGAAGTGCAAACTAGGAGTAAGATGGTCAACTTGGAAACTTTCCACATTTTCTCAGAACAGACTGTTTTAACCAAGATTTTTAGTCAAGTAAACACGAAACAAATACCCGAAGAAAGCAATTAAAGAAAGCACATGTAAATAAACCGGGCAGTAACTTGGATTTAAAACCAACGAAAAGTCAAGTATGCATTCCCCAAAGCATGCAGTTACACAGATGGGGATAATGGGAGGAAAGGGACTAAGTACAGAGTGAAGAAATTTGAACATATGGCATTCTTAAAGGTTCATGTGAATTGGAGAGCAGGGAGCATTTGGGCTGTAAAGGAGAATAACAGATCACCAACATAATTGGCTGGCTAATGGGATATCTTTGAACAAAGGAACTGTGATCATTATACCTGTAGGATAGTATGCATGATAAATAACTTTGTAATGCACAGAGGTGGCTGTTCCTTTTTTCTAGAAGAGAATAGAGTAAGTCCCTGCAAGCTCTTATAATAGAAGACATTATCATTCAGTGCTGAGAGATAGTGTCATAGCAGACACCACCTGATGGTGACTGGACACTACCAGAAAGAAGATTGTGAAGAGAAAGAAGCTTGTGAGTTTACCAGGAAGGAGACGGGGTTATAGACAACATATGTTGCTTCACTACACATGTTCGTCATTCAGTGCTACTTACAAGTGTGGATGGAAGCGAAGATAGTATTTGTTGACTATCCACTCTGTGCTTGGTTCTCTAGGCGTAGGCATCTCATTTAAGCCTTAAAATATCCTTACAATGGAGATATTATTATTACAGCTGAGATTGAGAGAGAAATTAATTTACCTCAGGACTCTCACCTAATATGTATGAAAACTTGGGTTTGACTCAAAACTGTCTGTCTCCCAAGCCTGCCCTCTTTCCTCTACATAGTTTTTCCTTAACAAGTAAAATTTGGGGGCCACCCATGATCACTCACCTGTCACATGCAGGTGACCTTTATCTTATTATAATGCTCTTTTTCACCAAGATGAAACATGGCCATAGGATCCCTCTCTTAGGTGCCCAACAGTCACAGTTGCTGGAATTGACAATTTTTGCTACATGACATTAATTTATCAAGTAGAGAGAAAGCAGTACTCTAGCCTTGAAAATAGAACTTTTCAGACAGCGCTATGTGGTTTAAAGGAAAAAAAATCTTAGGCACCACGTAGAAGTTTAAAAGTGTAATTTCTTCTGGTTTCTTTTATGTTACTTAAATGATTGCTTCTCATTTATTATAATTCAGTCAGTATTCAGCATGTCTTCTATTTTCTTTCAAACTTGCAGCTTTTTTTAAAATTTAATTTTATTTATTTTTTTATACAGCAGGTTCTTATTAGTCATCAATTTTATACACATCAGTGTATACATGTCAATCCCAATCTCCCAATTCAGCACACCACCATCCCCACCCCCCCGTGGCTTTCCCCCCTTGGTGTCCATACGTTTGTTCTCTACATCTCTTGCAGCTGTTTTGAGATTCTTTGGTTATAAGATTGGTGTCAAATCACCATATTGGCTAAGGGCAATTCCTCTACTCTGTGACTAACTTACCGTGAAGGACGAAAAGCTAAGGCTTCGGAGACTGTCACTTACCGGGGTTTCTCTACAGGCCTTGGGTTTTTTGATGTTGGGATATGTGGGAGCTTTCTTCAATTTGTAACTTTTTATTCCCTTTCTCATTCTAAATATTAACTTTTTTACTTAAGTTTGTATTTGTTACTGGAGATCCATTTTCATAAAAGGGGACTCCCCAAATTGTATAAGCCTCTAGCCCTACAAAACCTGGGTTCCCCTTTCTCCTCCAGCTGTTATACAGTAGTTATTCATAAAACTAACGTGATTTATTTGAAAAGCCCAGTTTCTATGTTTTTTGGATCTTTTGGTCCATTTAAAATCTGTGATGTCAGATAAGAAAAATTCTCTTCTACCATGGCAGCTAAAATTCTTTTGAAGTGTGCTTTGCATTTGTTTTTGTTAACTATGATTGACAGAGACAATATAAATATCAAAGGAAATATTGCTGCTTTTTTTGACAGTGGAATGAAAATAAGATGAGAAGGATCAAGATATACTATTTAAAATACTGAGAATACTTTATGAAACATACTCTAATCCTTAGCTGTACATATTGGCTTGAGATTTATTTGTTTGTATATTTTACTTGCTGATTTTCAATTTCTTCACGAATATAAAAGCCCTATGGGGAGAAGGAACTCTGTCCGCTTATTCTCCAGAGGATCTCCACCACTTAGAAAAGGGCCTGGCACATGGGAAATGGGAAATAAATATCTGCTGAATGAATGACTGAATAAATGAATGTCATGTGCTAAAAATCCCCAAATATACTGATAAGTGGAAGTCGTCGCTAAAAAAAGACCCGATTGATCAAGCTTTCAGAAGAATTCAGGCATTCACAAAATTATACTAATTTTTACTCAACACTCATCACTTCTATACACCAAGTTTCAGCCAGATGTTATTTAAAGTATCTGAATTATAGACCCTTGAAAGCTGGGTTTGTAATGGAAATGCTGACAGCCACTTAACCAGATAATATCACTAGTTCACTTGGTGTGTATATATAGTGTCACTGCTAATATGGCTGTGCCATCTGTTCTGAGAGTTGCAAAGATCTGAGCTTCAAACTACTGGTTTAAAAAAAACCCTACTAGATAGATTGGATCCTAAAAGGTGAAGCAATGAAATGACACTTTAATGCTTTAATTACATTGCTTTGGTGTACTTAAGTGCAAATAGTGCGCCATGAAAGAGATGATTGGGAAACGGCATGTCACCTTGAAACCCATCAGGCATTTTTGTTTACAGTTCTGTTCCGCTAGGCAAGGTAGGAGAACATTTTACACTCCTTATCATTTTTTTAACAGCCTAATAACAGTGCAGGTGTGTGGTCAACAAGGTATAGTGAAAATATGTTTTTTAAGTGCCTGATAGCTGTGCCTCTGCTGACTCTTAACTTGAAGAGAAAGGTCAGAGAAATTCCAGATGGCCATCACGAACCTCTGCAGCAATGGCTTTCCCTAATTACTGACACTTGACAAGTTCCCCCCCCCCCCATCCTCCCCAGAATGGAGGCTTTACAGGCACCAGAAATGAATTCTGAACACCTGTGTTACCAGGGCTGGCAGCCTGGGAGATATTCCCTCATGCCTCCCAGCTGAATGCCTGGGAGAGCCGTTCCTTTACCCTCCCAACCTCCTAGCTGTTTGGTAACAGAAAAATAATGACAAATACACCGACTGGAAAACTTCAGAGGGCACAAGGTAAGAATCGCCATTCTCTCACAATAGCTGTTGAGTGTCAGATGGACCTCGGCTGCTTCTGCCTAAATAGCATTGCCTGTCCGATTGACCAATATATGTAGCCAAAGATGGGAAGTCCATTTTCAAGGAGCTCTTCTAGTGGTCTCCTCAAATCTGTTCATAGTTTCCTGGATAGCCTAAACTTGACCCTCACTAGAAACTTCTCCACTTACTACTACAGGCTTCTACTCTGTGCTTTTACTATATGTTTCCACAGTTTCTTAAGAACAAGTATCATGTCAAGTGTCTCTTGTTCTCCCTTACCTTTCATTAATTTCGCCATTTCCAGATCTTCACTCTGAAAATTGCTAAGTGGAGCTCCTGGAAGGGCACATAAGAGCAGGAACAGACAGATGAGGGAAGAGTTCGCAATTTTGAGAAACATGTGCTGTTTTTGAACATTTTATTATGATTCAGGAAATGCTTATGAAATTTAAAGCACTTTCATAGCATACTAATATCTGGTAGAGATAGGGAAAAAAGTATTAAATGTTACATACAATGTGAATTAAAATACAAATTAAGGTACATCAACTATATTTCAATAAAAATTAATTTAAAACTATAAATAGAGACACTTCTGAAGAAAAAAATTAAGGAAATAGTAGTAAATATGTTGTCTCATCATTAAGTCATTCATTCGTCAAATAGTTTACATTTACCACGTGCTAGTCTGTGTTCTAAGTGATGGAGATATTTTGGAGAACAGAGTTTTTCTCTTTATAAGGCTTATATATTTGAGAAGAAGATGGAAAATCAACAAATAAATATACAAATAAAGCTCAAGCCAATATATATAATTAAAGATTAGGATATGTTTCATAAAGTAGTCTCAATATTTTAGATAGTGTTTCTTGATCCTTCTAATCTTATTTTCATCCCACTGTCAAAAGAAATTCACCTAATTACATGAAATCAACAATATACAGTGGTGAAAAAGTATTTGGCAAAGTGGTGTGCTGTTCTAGAAAAATTACAATTTTGGGATTGTGTAATGGGTATTCAGTTCCTGGTTTACTACTAATTGTGTAACTTTGGGCAAGTTACTTCACTTCTCCTATGATCAGTTTTGTCCCCTGTAAAATGATGCTAATAATAGTACCTCCTGTGGGTTATGAAAAGTTAATGAAGCACCACATAATATAATTAGCACTGTTGCATGTTATATATGAAAGTTGTCAGTAGAGTAATTCCTAAGAATTCTCATCACAAGGAAAAATATTTTTGTACCTATATAATAGACGTTCAGTAAACTTATTGTGATAATCATTTCATGATGTACGTGTTACCGAGCAAAGGGCTTGCTGCCCAACGTGCGTAGAAGCCAATACTATAGCATCTGCTTTTGAGAAAAGAAAAAGCTCTATTGCAAGGTCAACCAGCAAGGAGACAGGAGGGCATGGCTCTAATGAGCTTCTCTGATGGGGGGGTTCCATCAAACTTCTATGAGTTAGGGGAGGATAGGTATTTGGAAGCGCTGGGGGGCAAGTGTCGATTGGAAGGCTTTGGAACCTGGCCATGTATGGTAAAGTATGGGGAAGGGGCTTCAGCATGGGATCTTCTTGGACAATGGACCCTTCCCTTCTGAAAGGGTTCCGTGTGTTGTTTGAGGTCAAAATTTTCTCCTCTGTGCCTGCTTCGGCTGCACAACTTGCGGTTGTTCTTCTGTCTCAGAGAAATAGTTCAGTATCTTGTTAGAAAGAGGATAGGGCCAGTTTCGGGCTGGTTCTGTGGTTACAAATGGAAGTCAAATCATTATGCTGTACACATTGAACTTATATAGTACCATATGTCAGTTACATCTCAGTAAAACTGGAAGAAAAATAAAAAAAAAATAACAGTTAATGAAGTAATGTACATATAGACTATTCGGAAAAGTGTCTGTCACAGAGCAAGCACTTAGTAAAATTTAGCTATTTTTTGTTGTAGCTTAAATTTACAAGTAAAACATCCTTACCTCGAAAAACTTCACAAGAAAAGGTAGATATTAAATAACTACCAAAACTTTTTTCTCCTATGGTAATAATTATATTTAGGAATAGAATAATTTGAGGTCAAAACTTTTTTCGTCAGTGACTGCAGTGCCTCAAGTGAAGGTGACATCGACTAGCACAGACTGCAGTGACAGTGGCGGACTTTCTGCTCAAGCTCTTTTTTTCTTGACAGGAGTCAGCCCCCTGCTAACACCTGAATTGCAGTCTGTAGGCATAATCCTACCAAAAAAATATGTTCAAGGGAATTGTGGTTTATAATGCAGTGGCACATCAACCTTTGCTCTGACTTTGAAATTCCTGATCGCCAAACATAATGGACTTTCACATTTGAAAATACACCAGTTTGGAGGGGGAGCTATTTTCCCTGATTTTAGCAATTTGAAACGCAGCTTTTGATATCCGTAGTGTCTTTTTAGTTGCTTTTTTAATCTGACAGCTGTTGGCTCCGTTACCAGAGAAAGTGTTCTTGCAAACACTAACCATGAGATCTACCCTTTTAACAAAAATTTAAGTCCACAATACAATACTGTTAACTATATGCACTGTGTTGGACAGCAGATCGCTAGAACTTATTTCTCTGTATATCTATCTGAAAGGTTATACCTGTTAAACAGTAGCTCCCCCTTTCCCCTCTCCTCCCAGCCCCTGGCAACTGTTACTGAAATTTGGCCTCTGTACACCGGTGCAGGATTAAATCTCAGAGACAGTTTTGGGTGAAGTAGAAAGAAATAGCTTTACTGCTTTGCCAGGCAAAGGGGGCCACAGCAGGCTAATGCGCTCAAGACTGTGTGTCCCGCCCTGGAGGGGGTAGTGAGGAGTCTTATAGTGCTCAAGGAGCAGGGCGTGGTCAGCTCGTGGACATTCTTCTGACTGGTTGATGGTGAGGTAATGGGGACTCACCTTCATCAGCCTTCTGGTTCCAGCCGGTCTGGGGTCTCCGTGCTTGTGGGCAGCATATGGTTAACTTCTTTCACCTGGGGGCGGGGTTCAGTATCTGCAAAACAGCTCAGAGGACATGGCTCACAATATTACCTATAGTCCTTGGGGAAGAACGAAAGGTCCTTGACTTTGTTTCATGGCTAAAGAATTATTATTTTGTCTTGCTTGACTGTTTTCCTTTCTTTCTGCATTTTCTCACTTCTCTGATTAAATTTTATTCGGCGACTAAAGTTTTTCTCCAAACAAAAGGCAGGCGGAGGACATGGGAGGGGGTCTATTCTGGGAAGGTCTCATAGGGCCCTGCTCGGTTACACAACCCATCAGTCTACTCTCTGTTTCTGTAAGTTTGGCTATGGATTTTAGATTCCTCATATAAGTGGAATCATGCAGTATTTGTCCTTCTGTGTCTGTCCTATTCAGTACTTCACTTATCGTAATGTCTTCCAGGTCCATCCATGTTATCACAAATGGTAGCATTTTCTTCTTTTTGAAATGTTGAATAATATTCCATTGTATGCATACACCCCATTTTCTTTGTCCATTGATCTACTGATGGACATTTAGGTTGTTTCCACCTCTTGGGTATTGTGAATAACGGTGCAATGAATTTGATCTAAATTCTTTTGGATATATACCCAGAAGTGGGATTCCTGGAGCATGTGGTAGTTCCATTTTTAACTTTTGGAGGAAACGCCATACTGTTTTCCATTGTGGCTGTCCCAGTTTACATTCCCACCAACAGCACGCAACCTTTCTCTGTTTGATGTCTTGAAACTTTGTATCTGTTGCCTCATTAAGCAGTTTCAAAAATGAAAACTAAGGTGTCATAGAATTCATGGGCAGCAGTTCTAATATCTGAACTTTCTTTCTTCCATCTACCAAAATTCATCATCATTCAAACTCATTCCTGAGAATGGCCCATTAATAATTTTTCTCTTTATAGCTATTTTGTAATTATCCTTAGACTTTTGGACAGCAGTTATGAAGGAATAGGGAAAGGAACTGGCAACAAGAAAGAAACCAGACCAGCTTCAGCTAACAAAATAAAAAGAGAAAGGTGGGGGAATGTGCATGGAACGTGGAGAAATGTTATGTGAAATCCTGATATCTTTCAGTCTGCCACCTCAGTATAAACTTGCAGGAGTTTGGAAATTATGTCTGCAATAACTCAAATTGTTAACATTAATTTTGCGGATGACTCGAGGTCCCTGGAAATGTAGAAGAATTGACGAGAAAAGACACGGTTTATCAGCTACCTTTTTAATGAAGAGAGGAATGGGAGAGTTAGGCTTAAAAACTGCTGCATTCCGCATACATTGTCTCTAGGGTTAGCTACGGTTTTGTATGAGACAGTACTTATCCTTGCTCTCAGAGTTCCGAGTAGGGAAGAGCAGTAGCTAGCTCAAAACACCACTCCTCAGAGCCTTTCAGACCAACTATTAAAGGATGATTCTAGGAAATCCATTTGAGCACACGTGCACACACAAATTAAAAGCTGACCAGTAGGGCTTCCCTGGTGGTGCAGTGGTTAAGAATCCACCTGCCAATGCAGGGGACACGGGTTCAAGCCCTGGTCTGGGAAGATCCCACATGCCGTGGAACAGCTAAGTCCGTGCGCCACAACTACTGAGCCCGAGTGCTACAACTACTGAAGCCAGTGTGCCTAGAGCCCACTGCCCGTGCTCCGCAGCAAAAGAAGCCACTGCAATGAGAAGCCCGTGCACTGCAATGAAGAGTAGCCCCCGCTCTCCGCAACTAGAGAAAGCTCGCACGCAGCAATGAAGACCCAACGCAGCCAAAAATAAATAAATAAATTTTTAAAAAGCTGACTAGTATTTTATCATGTTTCTCTGCCATTGCTTGGTTTTGTAACCATCGTTTCTCTCAATATTTTACATTGTATTTTAATTTTTAAGAATTTTTAAAGTTTTGGTACTTGGTGATACACAAATAAGAAGTAAAATTCAAAGGATATAATAGCTGTCCAAATGGTTTTCCTCCCACTCCTATTGCCTGCCCACTCAGTTCTTTTCTATAGTGGCAAACAATGTTCCGAGTGTCTTATGTTTTCTTCCAAAGATATGACTGAATTTTCATGTTTGTGTGTGTGTGTGTGTGTATAGTCATATTTCTTTCTCAGAAAAGATGGCATACTGTAAACACTGCTCTGTACCTTTTTTTAATTCCCCAAACTATATCTCAAAGAATGTTTCATTTCATAATATATGGAGCTGCCTCATTTAAACACAGTGTAAAATCCCATTGCACAAATGTACCACAATTTATATCTCCAGTCATTTATTAATATGCAATTAGGTTCTTTGAATTTAAACACACTTTTTTCATTTTATTACATTTATTATAATTTATTATACTTGTGATGCATTAACAATAAACACTTATCTTAAACTGCCATTCAGATCTATTAGCTCTACTTCTTCAAAGTATTCCTTCTTTCAGTTTTTATGATGGCTTAGTTTCCTTGAAAGATTTATAATTTTTAACTATGTACTTGAGTTGGATTTTTATTTTTCTCTGTAATTTCTCCTTGTTGTTGACTGTGGAGGCATTCCAATGCAGGATTTTTTGGTTATATCTGTGTAAGTCCACAATGCTGGACCAATTATCATGGTAATTCCTTGACTGTGATTTCCTACCCTCAGAGACCAAGTGCAAACCCACTCCTATGCATAACAAAGGCTTAGGTTTCTAGTTTCTCCAGGGTAATTTTTTTCTACCCTAAGTGATCAGCCCAGTTACCCTCCTTAATCTCCATCTGGGGTATGAGTTACCAGTTTAAATAGTGGGGCAGCTCTTCCAGGCTCTGCATTTTAAGCAAGCATTTATTTTTAAGCAAGCATGAGATTACAGATGTGGCTCTTTTTTAAATTATTATTTTATTATTTTATTTTATTTATTTTTGGCTGCGTCGGGTCTTAGTTGTGGCTGTGTGGATCTTTCATTGCGGCATGCAGGATCTTTCATTGCAGCGCACTGGCTTCTCTCTAGTTGTGGTGTGAGGGCTCCAGAGCACGTGGGCTCTGTAGTTTGAGTCAGGCGGGCTCTCTAGTTGAGGCCCACAGGCTTAGTTGCCCCTTGGCATGTGGGATCTTAGTTCCCGGACCAGGGATCGAACCCACGTCCCCTCATTGGGAGGCAGATTCTTTACCACTGGACCACCAGGGAAGTCCCCAGATGTTGCTGTTTTTGATAGATACTTTTCATCAGATTAAACAAATCTCCTTCTATTCTTGGTTTGCTCAGAGATTTTTTATTAGGTGCTGAATTTTATAAAATTCCTGTATCTGAAAAGATATTTTTCTCTTATATTCTGTTAATGTGGTGAATTATTATATTGACAGATCTTATGTTAAGACAATGTTGCTTCTTTGAAATAAAACCAACTTGTGATGTATAATTCTTTTAAAATATTACTGGATTTAATTTGCTAATGTCTTGTTGAGGATTTCTGTTTCTATGGTCAGATTGGCCTGTAAATTTCTTTCTTGTAATGTTCTGGTCAGATTTTTGTATCATAGTTATTCTGGCCTCATGAAACAAGAGATTGATTCATATTCTCCCCCCGACCTTGGAAAAGTTTGTGTATGATTTTTGTTACTGCTTACTGAAATATTTAGAAGAATGCAGTGAAGAGGCTATCTCATCCTGATATTTTCTTAAAGTATTTTAAATTATGGGTTCATTTTAACAGAAATAAATGATTATATATGTATATACAACTTTTTTTTTCAGAATGTTGGGGGTTTTTCCTGTGCCAAGTTGGGCAAGTTGTGTTTTTCAGTGAATTTATACATTTCATTACATCTAAAATTTTAAATTTAATCATATACAGTTGTTCACAACATTCTCTTATTTTGAAATACCTCTATTGGGTATGTGTGATATGCCAGTGATTTCTGATAATGGTAATTTGTGCCTTTTCTTTTTTGAATCATCATACTTTTGAGATTCTAAAGAACCAAATTTTGACTTTGTTGATTCTATTGTATATTGATCTCCATTAATTTCTTATGTACATTACCTGTTTTCTTACTCTGGGTTTAGTCTGTGGTTTGTTTGGGTTCATTGGTGGACATAAGATTAAATCAATGAATTTCCGCATTTTTTTCATTTGAAATATATGAATTTTAGGAGGCTATTGCTACTCTCTGAGCACAGCTTTCGCTGCATTCCTCATGATTTTCTATGTCATGTTTTTGTTATTCAGTTAAAATATTTTCTAAGTATGATTATGATTCTTCTGTCACCAATGGATTATTTAGTAGTATATTGCCTAATTTACAAACACTTAGGGATATCTTGGCCTTATCATTGCTTTTGTTGTTGATTTGATTCCACTGTGGTCAGAGAGAATACTCAAACCCTGTCAGTCCTTTCAACATTTTTGAGGTTTGCTTTATGATCCATGGTCAATTTGAGTATATTTTCCAAAAGCACTTCAAACAATATATATTCTAGAAGTTGTTGTTTACAGCATTTTATGTGTCTACTAAGTCAGAACTATTAATCTTGTTCTGCATCCTTACTGATTTTTTGTCTACATAATCAGTTATTACAAAAGGTGTATTGAAATCTCTCACTATGTTTGTTGATTGGTTTATTTCTCTTTGTCTGTTTTGCTTTACCTATTTTGAAACTGTTATTAGATTCATCTAAATTTAGAATCATATCTCCTGATAGACTGGCTCTCTTATCATTATGAGAAGTCCCTCTTTGCCTCTAGTCTTGAGTTTTGCCTTGAAGTCTATTTTGACCAAAATATTGTTACATCAATTTTCTTTTAGATAGTGTTTAAGTAGTCAATCTTCTTGAATCTTTTCACCTTGAATTTTTGTATAATTGTTTATTTAAATTAAGGCTTTATTTTTCACAGCAATTTTAGGTACATAGCAAAACTGAGGAGAAGGTACAGAGATTTTCTTTACAACTCCTGCCCCCAAACATGCACAACCTCCTTTATTATCAACGTCACTCACCAGAATGACACAGTTTTTACCAAGGATGAACCTATGATGACACATCATAATCACACAAGTCCATAGTTTACATTATAGTTCACTTTTGGTATTGTACATTATATGAGTTTGAGCAAATGTATAATGACATGTATCCAGCATTATGGTATCATACAGCATATTTTCATTGCTCTAAAAATCCTATGTGCTCTACCTATTCATCCTTCCCTTACCCCAGCCCCTGGCAACTACTGATCTTTTTACTGTCTCTACAGTTTTGCTTTTTCCAGAAGGTCATATACTCGCAGTCATAAACTATGTAGACTTTTCAGATTGGTTTCTTCCACTTAGTAATATAAATGTATTGTTCCTCCATGTCTTGTCATGGCTTAATAAGTCACTTCTTTTTAGCACTGAGTAATATTATTGTCTGGATGTACCACAATTTATTTATCCATTCACCTACTGAAGGACATCTTGATTGCTTCTAAGTTTTGACAATTGTGAATACAGCTGCTGTAAACATCCATGTGCAGGTTTTTGTATGGACATAAGCTTTTAATTCCTTTGGGTAAATACCAAGGTGTGCAATTGCTGGATCTTATGGTAAGACTATGTTTAGGTTTTGTAAGAAACTGCCAAACTGACTTCCAAAGTGGCTGTACCATTTTATATACCAGCCATCAATGAATGAGTGTTCCCTATTGTTCCATATCCTCCCCAGCATTTGGTTTTGTCAGTGTTCCAGATTTTGGGCATTCTAATAGATGTGTAATGGTAGTTCATTGTTGTTTTAATTTGCATTTCCCTGATGACATATGATGTGTGGCATCTTTTTATATGTCACCTGTGTATCTTCTTTGGTGAGGGGATCTGTTAAGGTCTTTCGCCCAAGTTTTAATTGTGTGTGTTGTCTTATTGTTGAATTTTAGGAGTTCTTTGTATATTTTGGAATATGCGTTTCAAATATATTTTGGAAAAGTCTTTCATCAGGTATGTCTTTAGCAAATATTTCCCCCCAGTCTGTGGCTCGTCTTCTCATTCTCCTGATATGGTTGGATTTTGACTTAAGAAATCATTCTTACAATGTTTTTCATTAGTGATTTTATTTAGTCCATTTTTCTCTCCTTTTTGCCCACATTTGGAATGATCAAGTTTTTCTTTTTTAATTCAATTGCCCCTTCCTTTCAGCTTGTTAGGTTATCCTTTTATTACTATTATCTTTTTGGTGGCTTATTACAGTTGACTATAATTTAGTATTTTTTAACTTTCCAGACAATATTAGAAAGTTTGAACATTTTATCTATATTTATTGCCTTCTCACCTTTTGTAGTATTGTTATATATTTTAATTTTACACATATTTAATGCCATAAGATATAATGAGCATTGTTTATAATATTCTATAGTAATTTATGTAAAAAATATCTCTTAATCCTTTGCCATTTTCTTCCTTTTTTCCTGAATTTCCAGGAACAAAGGCTTCTACCTAGGATGATGTTTTTTCTGCCTGAAGAAGTCCCTTTGCATATATTATAAGGCAGTTCTGCTTTTCATGAGCTCTCTCACTTGTTTTATATATCAAAATCTAAATTTCATGTTCATTTTGGGAGCTTTTTAAATGGGTAGGGAATTCTAGATTAGCCGTTGTTTCTATTTTTAAAATGGCATCCATGGTTTCATATTTTCTGTTGAGAAATAAACTTTCAATCTTATTATATGAAGGTAGCATACCTTTTCATCTGCCTCCTTCAAGATTTCCTCTTTATATTTGATTTTCATCAGTTGAACTATAATATACTTATTTAAGATTGTATTTATAATTATCGTGCTTTAGGTTTTAGAATTTGTCGAGGCTGTGTTATACATACTTTTCTAGATTCTCTCATCTCTGGACCTTGGCCGCTCTTGTTCTGGCTCATGTTCTTGATAGTTTTGACAGCAATTTTAATTTGTGAAGCCTTGTTGCCTGCTGAAATCTCTGAGCCACAGCTTTCTGCTTGGTCTCTTCGTCTTTGCCTTCTTTAGAATTGGCATTTGATACCCTCAGTATTTGCTCCTCCCTCTTCCCTATCTCACTTTTCTGGTGCTCTTGCTTTTCATACTCCCCAAAAAAGTTTCAGCACGGGCTCTGTTCTCCAGTGAACCTAGGCTAAGACAAATATGATCATATTTAGCCAGTTTCTCTGTGGCTTTGTTCTCAAACTTTGGAAAATTCTTCTGGGTACTATTGCCCCTGCAGGGCACTGCTCTCATTCCCTCTGAGTGCTGTCATATCCACCGGTCACTGAGATTGAAACAAATTTACTGGAAAACAATTTGCTAAAACCCTTTGGTAAGAAAAACTTCCTCAAATGACCTATGTACTAATTAAAAAAACAAAAAAAACCCAACCACACTTAAAGCCAGTTAGCATTTTCATGACAACTTAAACTGCCAGTTCAGCAGAACAGAATGTCAATTTTAAGATTGTAGTGTCAATTTTATGTATAGAAGTTTAAGATTAAAATGTCAATTTTATGGTTTAAACTGTCAAAGATATGTGAAAATTAGATGCAGATGAAACATTGCTTTAGGGATTGACCCAGGAATGGTTCCTGTGCACATGGCCAGATATTCACATTTAGATCAGTGGGGGATTAAAATTCTTAGACGTGTGTCATATACATTTTTGGAAGTATGTGTAGGTCCACTGGATATGTGCTGACACTTTTTAAGTTCCCAGCACCACCTGTAACTTTACTCCTTTCTTAATCCCGTATACATTTCGAATGCTGCTTATAAGCACTTTCCAATTCTCTGACATGCCTGGAAACATGTAAATTCCACAGATGGTGACAAAGTAGCTAAAGCTTAGATCTCTGATACATCATTGACTGTATTTTGGTTTCAAATCATTGTCAGTTTTGCATTTCAAACTAAGCAAATTCTTGCATTAAGGGCCATATCTAGCCTGTGGTCAGATATGGCTGCCTACAACTCTTTTTGGAAACTTAGAAATTTTTGAGGTATTTAAGGTAGGGGTCCTTAACCTTTTAAAAGTCACAAACTCCTTGGACTTCTGGTGATGTGTATATATGCTATCTCAGAATAACATCATCGAGTGCATAAAATTAAATGCATTGGACTATAATGGAACCATTTGGAATGCAATCATCAAAATATTAAATTTGTGATATAAGGGCATGTACATTTCTGTATTAATGCTTTTAATAACAATATCTATTGGCAGGTTTACTAACTAGTAATTTTTAAGTCATTATAACCATAAAACACATTTTAGGAGATCAGTGACAAATACAATATGATATACTATCTGTGACTTCTGCTGGTTACAAAATCATAGTTACTACTAGTACTGTGATTTATTACTTAGTCATGATAAAAGAGAAAGATCAATTTCAGTTAAACCTAATGAAAACAGTTTTTCCTTCTAAGTTCAGGGGTCACTTGAATTCTATCCATAGAGCCCTTATGCTTCTGTGGCTGCCCGATTAACCCAGGTTTAAAGAGAAACTATTCCTAGAATGCTGAAAATCCAATAGAAGCGTAATGAATGCTATTTACTAAAGGTAAAATATTAGGATTTTCTTGAATATATAATGCTGTAGCCTCCAAACACTATAGCCACTTGATCTTTCCTGTGGGGCCTAGAACCACGTCTGAACGTACACTTGCTAGTTTCCTTTGAACATACAAGTCTCTTATATTCTATGTCAGATTCCTATTGCTTTGTTAACCCCAGAAAAACTCTATCCCATAGGAAAGGATGGAGGGGAGAGAAGAAAGTTTCCATAAATGTAAATTGGTCTACCATATGTTTATACAAATCTTCCATACGTTGGATATAGTAAACATAACTATATCCCTCCTGCTGAGTTTTTTTTTTTTTTAAATGCTTAACCCTGAAGAGAAGCAGAGATGTGGGTCTCATGGCCAAGGGCCAACTGTACATGTTGGGTTGAGAGCACAGGGCAAGGCACGGGCCCAGCTGCAGGCCGGCCCAGGGCTCGGTCCTTCCACACCCTAATTCCAGACCCATCCCTGAAGGGAGACTGCCTCCTGGTGACCAAAAGAGCCAGGGGTGGGGTTGGGATCCTGCTTAGCTGCCCTGGCCCTCAGGGAGGCTCTGGAAGAGGTTCTGGCCAGTTGAGGGTCCGCTGCTGGGATACAGTAAATATGACTGTATACCTAGCTGCTGGGATGAATATTTTAATACCATTTTGCTTAATATATATCTAATACCTTCAATTCATCTTAGTGTGAGCCTCTCTGTTACTTAATCTCCAACTGATGACTTGTTCATTTTAATTAAACTGCAACTGCTTTCTCCTTCCTTACACAAGGACAAAGAGCTCTTCCTCTTTAAGTCAATGACCACTCCTATCAAACTCTGTTTAAATTATCCTTTAAGCATAATTAACATAATCAGCTACAAGTATTATTCTTAATAACTGTGAGCTTCTGAGAGTGAATGCCAGTTGGTTTGGAGATGGGCTAAAATGAAGTACTTTAAAAGAAGCCTTTCTTTTTGCAAAATTTCCTCCAACCCCAAATTAGGAAGAGATTAGTAGAACCCAGTCCTGAAGAAACCCTCAGTCTTTTTTTTCTTGTTCCGTTATATGTATGTATCAGTCTATTTGGGAGTGGAGGTGGTAGTGGTGGCTCAGAATAAGACGATGTTTACTTAAGCATCAAGAATGTTTTGGTCAAATACAGAAAAACGCTAAAAAGATGAGAAGGTTCATTAAATGGCAGGACAGATTTCAGGGACTAATGGGCAGATGTTGGCACACAGGGTCCATACAAGACAGTGGGGAGAGATCAAAACAACTCAACCAAGGCACAGACTTAATTATGCACCTGGTTTGCACAATACAAAACTGAGCCTACTTTATGTTGTTATTTTATTGACTTGTAGCAGAGCTGCCCTGCAGTCCTAAATCAAGCAAGGGAAGCCAAGAATATTTAAATAGAGCTTTTTTAAAATTAGGCTTCCAGAATATGAGCTTTATGACTTTAAGGTTCATGTGAAAATTATTTATGCTATGAACAAATTCCACGGTTGTAGTCCTGCCTATAAATGTTTATGTATTATTTTCCAGAAGTTTACAGCTCTTTGACAAAAACGTTTAAGTTCTCAAACCCTTAGAAGTGTTTCATAAATATGAGTGAAGTGTCTCCTCAAAGTCAAAAGTCATATATATTTTTCAAAATTGGATTTTTATTTCATTTCATGTTGCCATATGATAGTTCTGCCATTTATTCCTATTTTAATGGAGTAATACTCAAAATCATGGTAGTGTCAAAATTAATTGTAGTAACTAGAGTAACTTGCTACAGTAGTTACAAAGAAAAATACCTTAAATGTTTTCTTCCTTAAAAGTGACTGGAAAATTGCCTGTTCTATTAAATAAACATTGAAAGTTGTAATTTTAAGCTTACAGACCACTTTGCAATGATAAACTTCTTTACTCATCTTTTTTTCCCTAGTATTATATAAAAACGTAATGATGAGTATTAATGAATGAAAGATTTGTGCAATTCTTTCACTATAAAGTATACATCCTATGTCAGAGTTTATGTAGCACCAAAGCCCAGGAGACTTCTATAGTTACACGCTATTTGAATATAGGGGGTGACATTTATCAGCTGTGAGCTTAGGAAAGTTATTTGAACCATCTTTGCTTTCTTTGGGTTTCTCATCTGTATAATCGGAATATATCTGAGCCTACTACAAAGAGTTATGTTGAGACTAAAATTCTTGAAAAAATATATGCTAAGTATGAATGATTATTGATATTACTAATATCCACTTTTTATATAGTAGTTGAGGGTCTTGGAAGCAAATGAAAACATAAATTTTAGTTCATAAAAGGTGCCTTAAAACATGTTTTATCTTAAAAAGAATGAAATTTTGCCATTTGCAACAACATGGATGGACTTGGAGGGCATTATGCTAAGTGAAATGAGTTAGAGAAAGACAAATATGGTATGTTATCACTTAACTAGTGAATATAACAAAAACAGGCTCACAGAAAGAACACACTAGTGGTTACCAGTGGGAAGTGCGGAAGTGGGGAGGGGCAATATAGGGGTAGGGGATTAAAAGGTACAAACTATTATATATAAAATAAGCTATAAGGATATATTGTACAACACAGGGAGTAGAGCCAATATTTTAAAATAACTATGAATGGAGTATAACCTTTAAAAATTGTGAATCATTATATTGTACACCTGTAACACATAATATTGTACATCAATTATACTTCAATTAAAAAAACATGTTTTATCTTGATTTTTGAAAACTGTTATTGTTTTGTTGGTTTCTTTTAGTCTTCTAGGCTAAAACAACAAAACATATTTTCAATTGAAACTTGTATTTTTAAACTCAAATACAATCAAAATCTTAATTTATGCTCAAGAATATGGTTAGGCCCTTTTATATCAGCTAGAGCAAATTTTTTCCATTGATTTTTTCAAACCCAACTAACCCCCCACCCCCACCCCCCTGGCGATAAAGTAAATGTTACCTTGAAAAGACCTCTGGATTAAGAACTAGAGGATATGGGCTTTAACTGTTAAGAAAAAAGTACTTCATTTTAGCCCATCTCCAAACCAAACTGTTAATAAGTCAGCCACTGCTAGCTGGGGAGTTTTGGACAGGTGATTCAGTCCCCCAGCTCACGGGTTGGGAGTTGCAAAGCTAGCATTAGCTAGCTAGCTAATGGCCATTTTGTATGTCTTCTTTGGAAAATGTCTATTCAAGTTCTTTAATCATTTTTTTAATCAGGTTATTTGTTTTTTTGCTGTTGAGATGTAGGAGTTACTTGAACATTTTGGATATTAAGCCCTTATTGAAGATATGGCTTCCAAATATTTTCTCCCATTCAATAGTTTGTCTTTTTACTCTTTTATTTCCTTTGATGTAGTCACTTGTCTGTTTTTGCTGCTGTTGTGTTTTTGTTTTCAAATCCAAAAACTCATTGACAAGACCAATGTCATAAAGCTTTTCCCCTATGTATTACTTTAGGAGTTTACAGTTTGAAATTTTATGTTTAAATCATGAATCCATTTTGAGTTGATTTTTGTATAAAGTGCAAGTGTCCAGTTTCATTCTTTGGCATGTAGATGCTCAGTTTTCCCAAAACCATGGTGTATTCTTGGTGCCCTTTTTGAAGATTAGTTGATCATATATATATATATATATATATATATATATATATATATATATATATATATATATATTTATATATTTATATATTTATATATTTATATATTTATGTCAGTTTATTTCTGAGTTCTGTTCCATTGATCTGCCTGTTTTTATACCAATAACATACTGTTTTAATTACTGTATTTTTGTAGTATATTTTGAAATCAGGAAATATGATGCCTCTAGCTTTGTTCTTCCTCAAGATTTCTTTGGCTAGTTGGATCTTTTGTGGTTCCATATGAATTTTAGGATTACTTTTTCAGTAGAAAAAAAAATTGTCATGGGATTTTGATAGGGTTTAAATTGAATCTAGAGACCACTTTGGGTAGTGTGGGCATTTTAACAATTTTAAGTCTTCTAATTCATGAACATGGATATCCTTTGATTTATTTGTGTCTTTAATTTCTTTCAGCAATGTTTTAAGTTTTCAGTATAAGAGGCTTTTACCTCCTTGGTTAGGTTTATTTCTAAGTATTTTATTCTTTTTCATGTTATTGTAAATGAGAATTTTTAATACTTTCTTTTGGGGATAGTTTGTTGTTAGTGTTCAGAAACACAGTTGATTTTTATATGTTGATTTTGTATCCTTCCACTTTACTGAATTCATTTATTAGTTTCAACAGGCTTTTTGGTGTATGTGTGGAGTCTATATAGGCTTCTCTATGTATAAAATCATGTCATCTGCAAACAGGTAATTTACTTCTTTTCCAATTTGGATGCCTTTTAAATCTTTTACTTGCCTAATTGCACTGGCTGGAACTTCCAATACTCTGTTGAATTGATGTGGCTATTAGTGGACATCCTAGTCTTATTCCTGATCTTAGAGGAAAACTTAAGTTTTTCACCATTGAGTATAATATTACTTGTGGGCTGGTCATGTAAGGCCTTTGTTATGTTGAGGTAAGTGCCTTCTATGCCTAGTTTGTTGAGAGTTTCTATCATGAGAAAGGGTGATGAATTTTGTCACATGCTTTGCTTGCATCTATTGAGATGATTATGTGACTTTTACTCTTTATTGTGTTAATGGGATGCACACGTTTATTGATTCACATACATTGAACCATCCTTGCATCCCAGGGATAACTCCCATTTGGTCATGGTGTATTATTCTTTTAACATACTGTCAAATTTGGCTTGCTAGTATTTTGTGGAGGATTTTTATAACTATGTTGAATAGGTATATTGGCTTGTAGTTTTCTTATGCTGTCTCTGTCTGGCTTTTGCATCAGGGTAGTATGCTGGCCACATAAAATGAGTCTGAAAGTCTTCCCTTCTCTTCAGTGTTTTAGAAAGGATTTGTGTTATTTCTTCCTTAAATGTTTGGTGGAATTCACCTGGGAAGATATCTGGTCCTGGACTTTTGTTGGGAGGGCTTTGATTACTGATTCAATCTCTTTATACATCATTGGTCTGTTCAGATTTTGTATTTCATCATGATTCAGTCTGGGTAATTTTTTTTTGCTGCTTTTTCCCCACTTTTAAATAGACGATTTTTTAAGAGTAGTTTTAGATTCACAGCAAAATTGAGTACAAGATACAGAGATTTCCCATATACCCCTGGCCTCCACATACACACAGCCTCCCCTACTCTCAATATCCCCCACCAGAGTTGTACACTTGTCACCATCAATGAATCTACAGACACCTCATTATCACCATAGTTTATCCTGGGATTTACTCTTGGTGTTCAACATTCTGTGGGTTTGGTCAGATGTATAATGACATGTATCCACCATTGTAGTATGGTACAGCGTAGAGCGCACAGTATTTTTAGGGCAGTGAAACTATCATCTCTCCCTTGCCCCAACCCCTGGTATCCACTGATCTTTTTAATACTATCTATCTCCATTGTTTCATCTTTTCCAGAATATTGGAATCATACAGTGTGTAGCCTTTCCAATTGGCTTCTTTCATTTGGTAATATGCATTTAAAGTTCCTCCATGTCTCTTCACAGCTTGATAGCTTATTTCTTTTTGGTGGTGAATACTATCCACTGTCTGGATGCACCATAGTTTATTATGCAGTTACCTACTGAAGGACGACCTCTTGGTTGCTTCCAGGTTTTGGCAATAAACCTGCTATGAAGATCTGTGTGCAGGTTTTTGTGTAGACATAAGTTTCAATTCATTTGGGTAAGTACCAAATAGTACAATGGCTGGATCATATGATAAGAATATATGTTTAGTTTTGTAAGAAATCACCAGACTGTCTTCCAAAGTGGCTGTACTATTTTGCATTCCCACCAGCAATGAATGATTGTTCATGTTGCTCCACTTCCTTGCCAACATTTGGTGTTGTCAGTGTTTTGGGTTTTAGGTGTGTAGAGTTATCTCAGAGTTGTTTTAATTTTCATTTCCCTAATGACATACAATGTGGAACATCTTTTTATATGTTTATTTGCCATCTGTGAGGTATCTGATGAGCTTTCTATTCAAATCTATTGCTCATTTTAAAATCAGGTTGTTTGTTTTCTTATTGTTGAGTTTAAGAATTCTTTATATATTTTACATAACAGTCCTTTATCAGACGTGTGTTTTGCAAGTAGTTTCTCCCAGTCTGTGGCTTGTCTTCTCATTCCCTTCACAGTTTCTTCCACAGAGAAGTTTTTAATTTTAATAAGGTCCAATTTATCAATTGTTTCTTTCATGGATCTTGCCTTTGGTGTTGCTTCTAAAAAGTCAGCACCATGCCCAAGGTTATCCACCTTTTCTCCTATGTTACCTTCTAGTAATTTTATAGTTTCTCATTTTACATTTAGTTCTATGATCCATTTTGATTTATTTTTTTGTGATGGGTCTAAGTTCTGTGTCTGGATTCTTTTTTTTTTTTTTTTTTTGCTTGCATGTGGATGCCTAGCTGTTTGGCATCATTTGTTGAAAAAGATTATCTTTTCTGCAATGTATTGTCTTTACTCTTTTGTCAAAGATCAACTGACTATATTTATGTGGGTCTATTTCTGGGCTCTCTATTCTGTTCCATTGATCTATTCATCTGTTCTTTCATAGTGTCAGTCCTCTGACTTTGTTCTTTTCCTTTAATATTGTGTTGGCCATTTTGAGTCTTTTGCTTCTCCATATAAACTTTAGAATCAACTTGTTGATATCCACAAAATAACTTTCTGAGATTTTGATTGAGATTGTGTTGAATCTATAGATCAAGTTGGGCTGAACTGACATCTTGGCAATAACAAATCTTCCTATTGATGAACATGAAATATCTCTACACTTATTTAGTTCTGTTTTGGTTTCTTTTATTAGTGTTTTGTAGTTTTCCTCATACAGATCATGTTGCTGATATTTTTAAAGTATGTATATGGAATCATACACATACTAGTTACAATTTCATCATATTTAAATTTTTTCCAGCTATTACTTTATGACTATACTTATACTACATGGTAGAACACAACCATGCTATTTGCCAATTTCAGAAAGTTTCCAATAACAATCAATTAAGTGGTGAAAAATAACTACAAACAGTAACAAGTTTTGATCAATACTGACACAGAAGAAAGAGTTCCGTGTATATGGTTCATCCCCAGTAAGAATATAGCACAGTAGCCAGCACAAATTATACTAATTTTGACGCTTAAAGCTGGTAACAATTTTGAATCTCTTTTTTGTGAAACTAGCATATCAGGTAAAATATTTTTTTTCTTTTGTTTTTTAAAATTTATTGAGGTGTAGCTGATTTACAATGTCATGTTAATTTCTGCTGTACAGCAAAGTGACTTGGTTATACATATATATATACATTCTTTTTCATATTCTTTTCCATTATGGTTTGTCACAGGATATTGAATATACTTCTCTGTGCTATACAGTGGGACCTTGTTTATCCATTCCATATATAAAAGCTTGCCTCTGCTAATTCCAAACTCCCAATCCTTCCCTCCCTCACCCCTCCTCCCCCTTGGGAACCACAAGTCTGTTCTCTATGTCTATGATTCTGTTTCATAGATATGTTCATTTGTGCCATATTTTAGATTCCACATATAAATGATATCATATGGTATTTGTCTTTCTCGGTCTGACTTAACTTCACTTAGTATGATAATCTCTAGGCCCATCCATGTTGCTGCAAATGGCATTATTTCATTCTTTTTTTTTTATGGCTGAGTAATATTCCATTGTATATATACACCACATCTTCTTTACCCGTTCATCTGTCAATGGACAGTCTTGGAAAATTTTTTGTTTCTAGGAATTTACCCATTTCTTCTAGGTTATCCAAATGTTGGTATATAATTGTTAATAGCCTCATGATCCTTTGCATTTCCATGGTATCAGTTGTAATATCTCCTCTTTTATTTCTGATTTATCTGAGTCTTCTGTTTTTCTTAGTCTAGCTAAGGGTTTATAAATTTTGTTTATCTTTCAAAAAACCAACTGTTCTGGTGTTGTGTTTCTATTGTTTTTTCTATTTTGTTTATTTCTGCTCTAAACTTTTTTACTGAAGTATATAGATTTACAATATTATATTAGTTTCAGGTGTACAACAGAATGATTCAGTATTTTTACAGATTATACTCCATTAAAAGGTATTACAAGATAATGGCTATAATTCCCTGTGCTATGCAATATCCCCTTGTTGCTTATCTATTTTATATAGTATATTGTAGCTCTTCTCTGTTCATTTCTTCTTTTTGTTTCTTCCCTTGTGGTTTGATGATTTTCTTTAGTAGCATGCTTGTGTTCCTTTCTTTTTAGTTTTTGTGTGTTTGTTGTAGGTTTTTGAGTTGTGGTTTCCATGGGGTTCATATATGTTGACTTATAAATTATAGCTACTTGGTTTAAACTGGTAGTCATTTAAGTTCACACTCTTTCTAAAAGATCTACATTTTGTACTCCCCTCCATTTTGTGTTTTTGATGTCATATTTTACATTTTTATGCTTATCCCTTCACTGTTATTTAATGGTTGATTTTTTTGTCTTTTAATCTACGTACTGGCTTATTTATGTGGTTGAGCCTCACTCCTTACTACATATGTGCGTTTCCTAGTGGGATTTTCCCTTTTCTATAGATTCTTTCTTACTTTTCCACTTAGAGAAGACCCTTCAACATTTCCTTTAGGGTAAGTTTAGCATTGGTAAACTCTCTTAGTTTTTGCTTGTCAGATAACTTCTCTCTCCTTCCATTCTAAATGCTAATCTTGCTGTGAGGTTTTTCCATTTCAGCACTTTGAATTATAATATCATGCCACTCCCTTCTGACCTGCAAAGTTTCCACAGCAAAATGAGCAGATAGCCTTATGGAGACTCCCTTGTATTTGACTTTTTCTCTTGCTGCCTTTAGACTTCTCTTTTGCCATTTTAATTATGACATGTCTTGTTTCAGTTTATCTTGTTTGGGACCCTCTGTGCTTCCTGTATCTGGATATCTGTTTCCTTCATCAGGTTTGGGAGTGTTTCAGCCCTAATTAATTTCCCCAAATACATTCTTGATCCACTTCTCCCTGTCTTCTCCTTCTGGGAGCCCTATAATGTGAATGTTGTGTTATCTCAGAGATCTCTTAAAAGCAAATTTTCAAAAATGAAATCAATTTTGGTTTCTGCTGTTCTGATTGGGTGATTCCCATTATTCTAACTTCCAGATCCTGTATGTGTTCTGTTGTATCACTTAGTCTGATATTCATTCCTTCTAGTGTATTTTTATTTCAGCTATTGAATACTTCATTTCTGATTGGGTCTTTTTTATATTTTCTAGTTCCTTGTTCACTGTGTTCATCTATTCTTTTCCCTAATTCAGTTAACATTCTTTTTACCAATGCTTTGAATTCTTTATCTGGTAAATTTATTTCTGTTTCATTAGTTTATTCAGGGTTTTGCTCTTTAAATTGAGAATACCACCTCTGCCTTTTCATTTTCCTTAACTTTCTCTTCCTCTGTGAATTTAGGAAACAGTTATCTAGTGTGGTCTTGTGGGTGTTCTATGTGGGAGTGTCCCCTATACAGACTGCATGTACTCAGTGCCTTTAGTGGAAGAGCTGGATTTAATGTGGACACAAGTCACAACTTTCCTCAGGGTGTGCTGGCAGCTATCACCTTGGTAGGGGATGGGACTGCAAATTGAGGGGCTAGAGGGAGGACTTTCCCTCTGCTCAGTGGCTGTCACTGCTCTGTCGGGTGCAGGGTCTGATCCCAAGTTGCTGGAGCAGAAACCCTGAGGGTTGTGTGAGAGCTGCCTCTGTTCCATTTATGTGTGTGTTTTCCCTTCTCCCAGCACCAGAACCCTAGCCCCAGAGGGAGGAAGTGCTGTAACAAGGGGGGCAGCACAGGATCTCTTTTCTTGTCAGCCAAAGCCAGCAGTCTGAGCTGCCTCTGATGTGCCACCTTTGGAGGAGCCAGCAATTATTTCCCTTGCTCTACTCAGACAGAGCCTCAGGTGCAAGTCTCCTTTGTACCTCACAGCTGATCACTCCCTTCAGCTCCTGCTGCCCCCACCCTGTTGTGGCATGGCACAGCAGGGCAGGCGTTAGCCCACGTGGGCTTTGGGCTTGTATCGGGGGTATGAGCTATGGTTGACCAGCTGCCGTCAGAGTTCTGGGCTGCTTCTGAGGCACCACTTGAGTAAACCCCAACAGTGGCCTCTGCCGCCCCACCCAGACTCTGCCCTGGGACCAAAGCACCCGTGCGTCCCACAGTTGAACTCTTTCCCTGGTCACGGCAGCCCTAGAGCCAGTGCTGTGCTGCAACGTGGAGTAAGCAGAGAGGGAAGATTCACTTGCCTCAGGCTGAAGCACTTGTTGAGGAAGCCACGGGAAACCTGACTGACAGCCACTGGAGCAGTCCTCAGTTTGTCCTCCCTGCCCTGCCTCAGGGATAAGCCAGCACATGTTGCTCCTCACAAGCCAATTCCTGGCTTCCCACAGCCCTCTATATTTTTTAAAATGTAAAGAAAGCTAAACTTTTTTCTATTACATATGTTTTCAGTATCCTGACTACATATTCCAGGTCTCTAATTCTAATAGAGATAATACTATTGTTGTATTCACACTTTGAAATTTAGAACAAAAAAATTAAAATTAGTTTTTCCTCTCCTTTATCAATTCAGTGAAGCATGGAACTAGCCAATTATTCCATCTCATTTCCCTAATACAAAAACTTCACAGTTCGATTCCTAGGAGTATATGAGTATGATTTACTACAATGAAATCACTTAGTAATTGATAGATTTGAAAAAGCATTTAATGTTCCTTTGAAATATTTGACTTCTTTAAATATTAAAAACTACCCATGGATAGTTAATCCAAAAACAACAAACTAATAATTTTATTGAATTTTTGGTGAATATATATATAGTGGTTGGTATCGGATCATCCCTACTACCCCACTATTAAACACTGGAGAGAGATCAAAATTTTAGATCGAATCTTCTTAATGGAATTAATTTAGGAAATAAATGAGCAATTATGATTATTGCTATCTTTTTAGAAACATCTAATTGGAGCCAACTATGTAAATGCCTACATGTCCCTGTGCTCATCATTGTGTTCAGAATTGAAGAGAAATACATACCAGGTCAAGGAGGATTGGGAAGCCTAATTTACACAGTTAAAAGATATGTAACAATAAGTTTGATATTATTTTATGAAAGTAGCACATTCCTTCAGATAATGTTTTTAGCAGCACCTTGATTCAAAATGGTAGACTAGTATTAAACACCACTGTAAAATATTACAAGGAAACCTTTCATAATAAATTCTTGAGTTAAATGTTTGATATACAGCCACAGTTGCTAGGCCCAATAATTTACTGTTGTTTCAAAAATAAGTAGTTATTTACAAACTAACAAACAAACACTCTTCTCTTTGATCCTCTAACAACTGTAAATAGCCTGAATGTACTGGAGCAGTGAGAGAAAGAACAGACTGTAGAAAAATAGATTCATAATGGAATTATCATTAAACAAATGGGTCTCTATACTGAAGGCATCACACGAGTGTAACACCAGCAATGAATAGAATTAAACTATGATGAATCATTCAAATAAATGTACTGAAAACTTTAGGCCTGCTTATTAAACAAAACAGGAAAAATACAGTTTTAGAAGCTATTTTCTAGATATTTTTAGATTATTTTTCTGAAATATACTTTTTACTGATTAAATTCTTTAGTGATGATGTGAAAAAGCCAATAATTTTTTAGTTCTACTTCAACAGTTAGTTCAAGTCAAATAAGCCCATTTTGAGAGGTGCCTTCAATTCTCAACCTGATAAAACTAAAAATAGAATTACTATACAATCCAGCAATCCCACTCCTGGGAATATACCTCAACAAAACGACAATTCAAAAAGATACGCACACCCCTGTGTTCATAGCAGCACTATTCACAATAGCCAAAACATGGAAACAACCTAAAATGTCCACCAACAGATAAATGGAGAAACAAGATGTGGTACATACATACAATGGAATACTACTCAGCCATAAAAAAGTACAAAATCATGCGGGTTTGCAGCAACATGAGTGCAACTATAGATTACCATACTGAGAGAAGTATCTAAGAAAAAGAAAGACAAATACCATATAATATCACTTATATGTAGAATCTAAAATATGGCACAAATGAGCATATCTACAAAACAGAAACAGACTCATAGACAGACATAAAGAACAGACTTGTGATTGCCAAGGGGTAGGGGGGAGGGAGAGGTATGGACTGGGAGTCTGAGGTTGGTACACACAAACTGTTACATTTAGAATGGATAAATAACAAACAAGATCCTACTGTATAGCACAGGGGACTATATTCAATACCCTGTGATTAAACCATAAAGGAAAAGAATATTAAAAAAGAATGTCTCTGTGTAAAACTGAGTCAATTGGCTGTACAGCAGATATTGGCACAACAATGTAAATCAACTATACTACAATAAAAACAAATTTAAAAAAAAAGAAACAAAATGAAGAAGATGTGTTCATTTGTCCTGACCATTTACCAAATAGACAACAAACTCAGAAGGTAGTTGGGGCTGTCAATAAAAAAGGATACAAAAACAAAAAAGAAATAACTAAAATAGAAACAAAGAAAACAATAGCAAAGATCAATAAAACTAAAAGCTGGTTCTTGTAGAAGAAAAACAATATTGATAAACTTTAAGCCAGACTCATCAAGATAAAGAGGGAGAGGACTAAAGTCAATAAAATTAGAAATGAAAAAGAAGTTACCACGGACAACACAGAAATATAAAACTTAGTAAAAGACTACTAGAAGCAACTCTATGCTGATAAAATGGACAATCTGGAAGAAATGCACAAATTCTTAGACAGGTACAACCTTCCAAGACTGAAACAGGAAAAAATAGAAACTATGAACAGACCCAGTTCGAGTAATGAACTTGGAACTCTGATTGAAAACCGTCCAGCAAACAAAAGTCCAGGACAGATGGTTTCACAGGATAATTCTATCCAACATGGAGAAGACAACTAACACCCATCCTTCTCAAACTCTTCCAAAAAATTGGCGAAAAAGGAACACTCCCAAACTCTTTCTATGAGGCCACCATCACCCTGATACCAAAACCAGACAAATACAATACAAAGAACTAAAGTTACACACCGATATCACTGATGAACATAGATGCAAAGCTGCTCAACAAAATAGTAGCAAACACAATCCAATACCACATTAAAAGTGTCGTACCTCATGATCAAGTGGGATTTATCCCAGGGATGCAAGGATTCTTCACTATGCGCAATTCAATGTGATACACCCTATGAACAAAGCAAAGAGGAAAAAACGTATGATCATGTCAATAGATGCAGAAAAGCTTGTAACAAATTTCAACACACACTTATGATAAAAAAACCCTCCAGAAAGTGGGCAGAGAGGGAACCTCACTCCACTTAATCAAGGCCATATACGACAAACCCACAGCAAACATACTCAATGGTGAAAAACTGAAAGAATGTCCTCTAATATCAGGAACAAGACAAGGATGACCACTCTCACCACTATTATTCCACATAGTTTTGGAAATTCTAGCCACAGCAGTCAGAGCAGCAAAAGAAATGAAAGGAACGCAAGTTGGAAAAGAAGAAGTAACACTGTCACTCTGTGCAGATGACATGACACTATACTTAGAGAATCCTAAAGATGCCACCAGAAAACAACTAGAGCTACTCCATGGATTTGGTAACGTTGCATGATAGAAAATGAATGCACAGAAATCCCTTGCATTCCTATACATTAATGAAGAAAAATCTGACAGAGAAATGAAGGAAACACTCCCATTAACCATTGCAACAGAAAGAATAAATTACCTACGAATAAACTTACCTAGGGAGACAAAAGATCTGTATGCTGAAAACTATGACACGGAAGAAGGAAATTGAAGATGATACAAACAGATGGAGAGTGATACGATGTTCTTGGATTGGAAGAATCAATGTTGTGAAAATGACTATACTACAAAAGCAATCTACATATTCAATGCAATCCCTCTCAAATTACCAATGGCATTCTTTCCAGAATTAGAACAAAAAAATCTTAAAATTTGTATGGAGACACAAAAAACCCGGAAGAGACGAAGCACTTTGAGGGATAAAAACAGAGCTGGAGGAATCAGACTGCCCGACGTCAGACAGTACTACAAAGCTACAGGAATCAAGACAGGATGGGACTAGCACAAAAACAGAAATATAGATCAATGCAACAGGATAGAAAGCCCAGAGATAAAGCCACGCACCTATGGTCAACTAATCTATGACAAAGTAGACATGAATCCACAATGGAGAAAAGACAGTCTCTACAATAAGTGGTGCTGGGAAAACTGGACAGACACATGTAAAAGAATGAAATTAGAACACTCCCAAGCACCGTACACAGAAATCAACTCAAAATGGAACAGAGACCTAAACGTAAGACAGGATACTATAAAACTCTTAGAGGAAAACATAGCAATAACACGCTTTGACATAAATCACGGCAGTATCTTTTTTAATCCACCTCCTAGAGTAATGGAAATAAAAACAATAATAAACAAGTAGGACCTAATGAAACTTAAAAGCTTTTGCTACACACAGGAAACGACAAACAAGACTAAAGGACAACCCGCAGAATGGGAAAAATATTTGTGTACGAATCAACGGACTAAGGATTAACCTCCAAAATATATAAACAGCACATGCAGCTCGGTATTAAACGAACGAACAACCCAATCGAAAAAAGGGCAGAAGACCTAAATAGACAATTCTCCAAAGAAGACACACAGCTGGCCAACAAGCACATCAAAACCTGCTCAACGTCACTAATTATTAGAGAGATGCACATCAAAACTACACTGAGGTATCACCTCACACCATTTAGAACGGGCATCATCAGAAAATCAACAAACAACAATTGCTGGACAGGGTGTGGAGCAAAGAGAATACTCTTGCACTGTTGGTGGGAATGTAAATTGATACAGCCACTATGGAGAACAGTAAAGAGGTTCCTTTAAAAAACGAAAAACAGAATTGCCATACGACACAGAGAACCCACTACAGGGCATATACCAAGAGAAAACCATAGTTCTAAAAGTCACATGCACCCCAATGTTCATTGTAGCAGTATTTACAATAGCCAGGTCATGAAAACAACCTAAATGCCCATGCACAAGCTAATGGATAAAGAAGATGAGGTACATATATACCATGGAATATTACTCAGCCATAAAAAGGAACTAAGATGGTTCATTGGTACAGGTGTGGATGGATCTAGAGACTGTCATACAGAGTGAAGTCAGTCAGAAGGAGAAAAACAGATATCGTATATAAACGCATATATATGCAACCTAGAAAAATGGAACAGATGAACCGGTTTGCAGGATTGAATTGATACACAGATGTGGAGAACCCACGTATGGCCACCAAAGGGGGAAAGTGGGGGTGTGGTAGTTATTGTGTGATGAATTCGGAAATTGGGATTCAAATATATACACTGATATGTATAAAATGGATAACTAATAAGTACCTACTGTACAAGAAAATAAAATAATATTGAAAAATTCAAAAAACAATAAGATAAAAGGAAGAAGATATGTTCATTTGAACCGATCATTTCCTAAATAGACAAGAAACTCTGAAGGTAGTTGGGGCTGTCAATAAAAAGGCAGAAAAAAAAGAAAGAAAGAACGGAAACAGCAACAAAGAAAACAATAGCAAGGATCAATAAAAGTAAAAGCTGGTTCTTTTACAAGGTAAACAGTATTGACATACCTTTAGCCAGACTCACCGAGAAAAAGAGGGAGAGGACTGCAATCAATAAAATTAGAAATGAAAAAGAACTTACCACGGACAACAGAGAACTATAAAACTTCGTAAGAGACTACTACAAGCAACTCTATGCTGATAAAATGGACAATCTGGAAGAAATGCACAAATTCTTAGACAGGTACAACCTTCCAAGAGTGAACCAGGAAAAAATAGAAACTATGAACAGACCCAGTACGAGCAATGAACTTGCAACTCTGATTGAAAATCGTCCAACAAACAAAGTCCAGGACAGGTGGTTTCACAGGTTAATTCTATCCAAAATGGAGAAAAGACTTACCACCCATCCTTCTCAAACTCTTCCAAAAAATGGGCAAGGAAGGAACACTCCCAAACTCTTTCTATGAGGCTACCCTCACCCTGATACCCAAACGAGACAAAGGTAGTACAAAAAACTAAAGTTACACACTGATATCAGTGATGAACATAGATGGAAAGTTGCTCAACAAAATAGTAGCAAACAGAATCCAATACCACATTAAAAGTATCATACCTCATGATCAAGTGGGATTAATTCCAGGGATGCAAGGATTCTTCAATATACGAAAATCAATGTGATACACCCTATTAACAAAGCGAAGAGGAAAAAACGTATGATCATGTCAATCGATGCAGAAAAGCTTGTAACAAAGTTCAACACACATTTCTGATAAAAACCCTCCAGAAAGTGGGCAGAGAGGGAACCTCACTCAAGGTAATCAAGGCCATATAGGACAAACCCACAGCAAACATCCTCAATGGTGAAAAACTGAAAGCATGTCCTCTAATATGAGGAAGAAGACAAGGATGACCACTCTCACCAATATTATTCCACATAGTTTTGGAAGTTCTAGCCACAGCAGTCAGAGCAGCAAAAGAAATAAAAGGAACACAAGTTGGAAAAGAAGAAGTAACACTGTCACTCTGTGCAGATGACATGACACTATACTTAGAGAATCCTAAAGATGCCACCAGAAAACTACTAAAGCTAATCCATGGATTTGGTAACGTTGCATGATACAAAATGAATGCACAGAAATCCCTTGCATTCCTATACATTAATGAAGAAAATTATGAAAGAGAAATGAAGGAAACACTCCCATTAACCATTACAACAGAAAGAATAAAAAACCTAGGAATAAACCTACGTAGGGAGACAAAAGATCTGTATGCTGAAAACTATGACACTGAAGAACGAAATTGAAGATGATACAAACAGATGGAGAGAGATACCATGTTCTTGGATTGGAAGAATCAATGTTGTGAAAATGACTATACTACGAAAGCAATCTACATATTCAATGCAATACCTCTCAAATTACCAATGGCATTTTTTCCAGAACTAGACCCAAAAAAATCTTAAAATTTGTATGGAGACACAAGAAACCTGGAAGAGCCGAAGGACTTTGAGAGCAAAAAACAGAGCTGGAGGAATCAGACTGCCCGACTTCAGACTGTACTACAAAGCTACAGGAATCAAGACATGATGGGACTGGCAGAAAAACAGAAATATAGATCAATGCAACAGGATAGAAAGCCCAGAGATAAAGCCACGCACCTATGGTCAACTAATCTATGACAAAGTAGACAAGAATCCACAATGGAGAAAAGACAGTCTCTACAATAAGTGGTTCTGGGAAAACAGGACAGACACATGTAAAAGAATGAAATTAGAACACTCCCAAACACCGTACACAGAAATCAACTCAAAATGCAACAGAGACCTAAACGTAAGACAGGATACTATAAAACTCTTAGAGGAAAACACAGGAATAACACGCTTTGACATAAATCACGGCAGTATATTTTTTAATCCACCTCCTAGAGTAATGGAAATAAAAACAAAAAGAAACAAGTGGGACCTAATGAAACTTACAAGCTTTTGCTACACACAGGAAACGACAAACAAGAGCAAAGGACAGCCCGCAGAATGGGAGAAATATTTGCATACGGATCAACGGACTAAGGATTAATCTCAAATATATAAAGAGCTCATGCAGCTCGGTATTAAACAAACGAACAACCCAATCGAAAAATGGGCAGAAGACCTAAATAGACAATTCTACAAAGAAGACACACAGCTGGCCAACAAGCACATCAAAACCTGCTCAACGTCACTAATTATTAGAGAGATGCACATCAAAACTACACTGAGGTATCACCTCACACCATTTAGAACGGGCATCATCAGAAAATCAACAAACAACAATTGCTGGACAGGGTGTGGAGCAAAGAGAATACTCTTGCACTGTTGTTGGGAATGTAAATTGATACAGCCACTATGGAGAACAGTAAAGAGGTTCCTTTAAAAAACGAAAAACAGAATTGCCATACGACCCAGAGAACCCACTACAGGGCATACACCAAGAGAAAACCATAGTTCTAAAAGTCACATGCACCCCAATGTTCATTGTAGCAGTATTTACAATAGCCAGGTCATGAAAACAACCTAAATGCCCATGCACAAGCTAATGGATAAAGAAGATGAGGTACATATATACCATGGAATATTACTCAGCCATAAAAAGGAACTAAGTTGGTTCATTGGTACAGGTGTGGATGGATCTATAGACTGTCATACAGAGTGAAGTCAGTCAGAAGGAGAAAAACAGATATCGTATATAAACGCATATATATGCAACCTAGAAAAATGGAACAGATGAACCGGTTTGCAGGATTGAATTGATACACAGATGTGGAGAACCCACGTATGGCCACCAAAGGGGGAAAGTGGGGGTGTGGTAGTTATTGTGTGATGAATTCGGAAATTGGGATTCAAATATATACACTGATATGTATAAAATGGATAACTAATAAGTACCTACTGTACAAGAAAATAAAATAATATTGAAAAATTCACAAAACAATAAGATAAAAGGAAGAAGATATGTTCATTTGAACCGATCATTTCTTAAATAGACAACAAACTCTGAAGGTAGTTGGGGCTGTCAATAAAAAGGCAGAAAAAAAAGAAAGAAAGAACTGAAATAGCAACAAAGAAAACAATAGCAAGGATCAGTAAAAGTAAAAGCTGGTTCTTTGAGAAGGTAAACAATATTGATATACCTTTAGCCAGACTCACCGAGAAAAAGAGGGAGAGGACTGCAATCAATAAAATTAGAAATGAAAAAGAAGTTACCACGGACAACACAGAAATATAAAACTTCGTAAGAGATTACTATAAACAACTCTATGCAGATAAAATGGACAATCTGGAAGAAATGCACAAATTCTTAGACAGGTACAACCTTCCAAGACTGAAACAGGAAAAAATAGAAACTATGAACAGACCCAGGACGAGTAATGAACTTGCAACTGTGATTAACAATCGTCCAACAAACAAAAGTCCAGGACAGGTAGTTTCACAGGATAATTCTATCCAACATGGAGAAAAGACCTAACACCCATCCTTCTCCAACTCTTCCAAAAAATTGGCGAAGAAGGAACACTCCCAAACTCTTTCTATGAGGCCACCATCACCCTGATACCAAAACCAGACAAATACAGTACAAAGAACTAAAGTTACACACCGATATCACTGATGAACATAGATGCAAAGCTGCTCAACAAAATAGTAGCAAACAGAATCCAATACCACATTAAAAGTATCATACCTCATGATCAAGTGGGATTGATCCCAGGGATGCAAGGATTCTTCAATATACGCAAATCAATGTGATACACCCTATGAACAAAGTGAAGAGGAAAAAACGTATGATCATGTCAATCGATGCAGAAAAGCTTGTGACAAATTGCAACACACATTTCTGATAAAAAACCTCCAGAAAGTGGGCAGAGAGGGAACCTCACTCCACTTAATCAAGGCCATATACGACAAACCCACAGCAAACATTCTCAATGGTGAATAATTGAAAGCATGTCCTCTAATATCAGGAACAAACAAGGATGACCACTCTCACCACTATTATTCAACATAGTTTTGGAAGTTTTAGCCACAGCAGTCAGAGCAGCAAAAGAAATGAAAGGAACACAAGTTGGAAAAGAAGAAGTAACACTGTCACTCTGTGCAGATGACATGACACTATACTTAGAGAATCCTAAAGATGCCACCAGAAAACAACTAGAGCTACTCCATGGATTTGGTAACGTTGCATGATAGAAAATGAATGCACAGAAATCCCTTGCATTCCTATACATTAATGAAGAAAAATCTGACAGAGAAATGAAGGAAACACTCCCATTAACCATTGCAACAGAAAGAATAAATTACCTACGAATAAACTTACCTAGGGAGACAAAAGATCTGTATGCTGAAAACTATGACACGGAAGAAGGAAATTGAAGAAGATACAAACAGATGGAGAGTGATACGATGTTCTTGGATTGGAAGAATCAATGTTGTGAAAATGACTATACTACGAAAGCAATCTACATATTCAATGCAATCCCTCTCAAATTACCAATGGCATTTTTTCCAGAACTAGACCCCAAAAAATCTTAAAATTTGTATGGAGACACAAAAAACCTGGAAGAGCCGAAGCACTTTGAGAGCAAAAAACAGAGCTGGAGGAATCAGACTGCCCGACTTCAGACTGTACTACAAAGCTACAGGAATCAAGACATGATGGGACTGGCACAAAAACAGAAATATAGATCAATGCAACAGGATAGAAAGCCCAGAGATAAAGCCACGCACCTATGGTCAACTAATCTATGACAAAGTAGACAAGAATCCACAATGGAGAAAAGACAGTCTCTACAATAAGTGGTGCTGGGAAAACTGGACAGACACATGTAAAAGAATGAAATTAGAACACTCCCAAGCACCGTACACAGAAATCAACTCAAAATGGAACAGAGACCTAAACGTAAGACAGGATACTATAAAACTCTTAGAGGAAAACATAGCAATAACACGCTTTGACATAAATCACGGCAAGATCTTTTTTAATCCACCTCCTAGAGTAATGGAAATAAAAACAAAAATAAACAAGTGGGACCTAATGAAACTTAAAAGCTTTTGCTACACACAGGAAACGACAAGCAAGACCAAAGGACAGCCCTCAGAATGGGAAAAATATTTGCGTACGGATCAACGGACTAAGGATTAATCGCCAAAATATATAAAGAGCCCATGCAGCTTGGTATTAAACAAACGAACAACCCAATCGAAAAATGGGCAGAAGACCTAAATAGACAATTCTCCAAAGAAAACATACAGCTGGCCGACAAACACATCAAAACCTGCTCAACGTCACTAATTATTAGAGAGATGCACATCAAAACTACACTGAGGTATCACCTCACACCATTTAGAACGGGCATCATCAGAAAAATCAACAAACAACAGCTGCTGCACAGGGTGTGGAGCAAAGAGAATACTCTTGCACTGTTGTTGGGAAAGTAAACTGACACAGCCAATATGGAGAACAGTAAAGAGGATCCTTAAAAAACGAAAAACAGAATTGCCATATGACCCAGCGAACCCACTACAGGGCATACACCAAGAGAAAACCATAGTTCTAAAAGTCACATGCACCCCAATGTTCATTGTAGTAGTATTTACTATAGCCAGGTCATGGAAACAACCTAAATGCCCATCCACAGGCGAATGGATAAGGAAGATGAGGTACGTATATACCATGGAATATTACTCAGCCATAAAAAGGAACTAAGTTGGTTCAGTGGTAAAGGCGTGGATGGATCTAGAGACTGTCATACAGAGTGAAGTCAGTCAGAAAGAGAAAAACAGATACCATATATAAATGCATATATATGCATCCTAGAAAGATGGTACAGATGAATCGGTTTGCAGAATTGAATTGATACACAGATGTGGAGAACCCACATACGGCCACCAAAGGGGGAAGTGGTGGTGTGGTAGTCGTTGTGTGATGAATTCGGAAATTGGGATTCAAATATTTACACTGATATGTATAAAATGGATAACTAATAAGAACCTGCTATATAAAAATATAAAATAGTATTCAAAAATTCACAAAACAATAAGATAAAAGGAAGAAGATGTGTTCATTTGAACCGATCATTTCCTAAATAGACAACAAACTCTGAAGGTAGTTGGGGCTGTCAATAAAAAGGTAGAGAAAAGAGAAAGAAAGAACTGAAACAGCAACAAAGAAAACAATAGCAAGGATCAATAAAAGTAAAAGCTGGTTCTTTTACAAGGTAAACAGTATTGACATACCTTTAGCCAGACTCACCAAGAAAAAGAGGGAGAGGAGTGCAATCAATAAGATTAGAAATGAAAAAGAAGTTACCACGGACAACACAGAAATATAAAACTTAGTAAGAGACTACTAGAAGCAACTCTATGCTGATAAAATGGACAATCTGGAAGAAATGCACAAATTCTTAGAAAGGTACAACCTTCCAAGACTGAAACAGGAAAAAATAGAAACTATGAACAGACCCAGTTCGAGTAATGAACTTGCAACTCTGATTGAAAATCGTCCAACAAACAAAAGTCCAGGACAGATGGTTTCACAGGATAATTCTATCCAACATGGAGAAAAGACTTAACACCCATCCTTCTCAAACTCTTCCAAAAAATGGGCAAGGGAGGAACACTCCCAAACTCTTTCTATGAGGCCACCATCAACCTGATACTCAAAGCAGACAAACGTAGTACAAAAAACTAAAGTTACACACCGATATCACTGATGAACATAGATGCGCAGCTGCTCAACAAAATAGTAGCAAACAGAATCCAATACCACATTAAAAGTGGCATACCTCATGATCAAGTGGGATTGATCCCAGGGATGCAAGGATTGTTCAATACACACAATTCAATGTGATACACCCTATGAAGAAAGCGAAGAGGAAAATCCATATGATCATGTCAATCGATGCAGAAAAGCTTGTGACAAATTTCAACACACATTTATGATAAAAACCCTCCAGTAAGTGGGCAGAGAGGGAACCTCACTCAAGTTAATCAAGGCCATATACGACAAACCCACAGCAAACATTCTCAATGGTGAATAATTGAAAGCATGTCCTCTAATATCAGGAACAAGACAAGGATGACCACTCTCACCACTATTATTCCACATAGTTTTGGAAGTTTTAGCCACAGCAGTCAGAGCAGCAAAAGAAATAAAAAGAACACAAGTTGGAAAAGAAGAAGTAACACTGTCACTCTTTGCAGATGACATGACACTATACTTAGAGAATCCTAAAGATGCCACCAGAAAACAACTAGAGCTACTCCATGGATTTGCTAACGTTGCATGATAGAAAATGAATGCACAGAAAGCCCTTGCATTCCTATACATTAATGAAGAAAAATCTGAAAGAGAAATGAAGGAAACACTCCCATTAACCATTGCAACAGAAAGAATAAATTACCTATGAATAAACTTACCTCGGGAGACAAAAGATCTGTATGCTGAAAACTATGACACGGAAGAAGGAAATTGAAGATGATACAAACAGATGGAGAGTGATACGATGTTCTTGGATTGGAAGAATCAATGTTGTGAAAATGACTATACTACGAAAGCAATCTACATATTCAATGCAATCCCTCTCAAATTACCAATGGCATTTTTTCCAGAACTAGACCCAAAAAAATCTTAAAATTTGTATGGAGACACAAGAAACCTGGAAGAGCCGAAGGACTTTGAGAGCAAAAAACAGAGCTGGAGGAATCAGACTGCCCGACTTCAGACTGTACTACAAAGCTACAGGAATCAAGACATGATGGGACTGGCAGAAAAACAGAAATACAGATCAATGCAACAGGATAGAAAGCCCAGAGATAAAGCCACGCACCTATGGTCAACTAATCTATGACAAAGTAGACAAGAATCCACAATGGAGAAAAGACAGTCTCTACAATAAGTGGTTCTGGGAAAACAGGACAGACACATGTAAAAGAATGAAATTAGAACACTCCCAAACACCGTACACAGAAATCAACTCAAAATGCAACAGAGACCTAAACGTAAGACAGGATACTATAAAACTCTTAGAGGAAAACACAGGAATAACACGCTTTGACATAAATCACGGCAGTATATTTTTTAATCCACCTCCTAGAGTAATGGAAATAAAAACAAAAAGAAACAAGTGGGACCTAATGAAACTTACAAGCTTTTGCTACACACAGGAAACGACAAACAAGAGCAAAGGACAGCCCGCAGAATGGGAGAAATATTTGCATACGGATCAACGGACTAAGGATTAATCTCAAATATATAAAGAGCTCATGCAGCTCGGTATTAAACAAACGAACAACCCAATCGAAAAATGGGCAGAAGACCTAAATAGACAATTCTACAAAGAAGACACACAGCTGGCCAACAAGCACATCAAAACCTGCTCAACGTCACTAATTATTAGAGAGATGCACATCAAAACTACACTGAGGTATCACCTCACACCATTTAGAACGGGCATCATCAGAAAATCAACAAACAACAATTGCTGGACAGGGTGTGGAGCAAAGAGAATACTCTTGCACTGTTGTTGGGAATGTAAATTGATACAGCCACTATGGAGAACAGTAAAGAGGTTCCTTTAAAAAACGAAAAACAGAATTGCCATACGACCCAGAGAACCCACTACAGGGCATACACCAAGAGAAAACCATAGTTCTAAAAGTCACATGCACCCCAATGTTCATTGTAGCAGTATTTACAATAGCCAGGTCATGAAAACAACCTAAATGCCCATGCACAAGCTAATGGATAAAGAAGATGAGGTACATATATACCATGGAATATTACTCAGCCATAAAAAGGAACTAAGTTGGTTCATTGGTACAGGTGTGGATGGATCTATAGACTGTCATACAGAGTGAAGTCAGTCAGAAGGAGAAAAACAGATATCGTATATAAACGCATATATATGCAACCTAGAAAAATGGAACAGATGAACCGGTTTGCAGGATTGAATTGATACACAGATGTGGAGAACCCACGTATGGCCACCAAAGGGGGAAAGTGGGGGTGTGGTAGTTATTGTGTGATGAATTCGGAAATTGGGATTCAAATATATACACTGATATGTATAAAATGGATAACTAATAAGTACCTACTGTACAAGAAAATAAAATAATATTGAAAAATTCACAAAACAATAAGATAAAAGGAAGAAGATATGTTCATTTGAACCGATCATTTCTTAAATAGACAACAAACTCTGAAGGTAGTTGGGGCTGTCAATAAAAAGGCAGAAAAAAAAGAAAGAAAGAACTGAAATAGCAACAAAGAAAACAATAGCAAGGATCAGTAAAAGTAAAAGCTGGTTCTTTGAGAAGGTAAACAATATTGATATACCTTTAGCCAGACTCACCGAGAAAAAGAGGGAGAGGACTGCAATCAATAAAATTAGAAATGAAAAAGAAGTTACCACGGACAACACAGAAATATAAAACTTCGTAAGAGATTACTATAAACAACTCTATGCAGATAAAATGGACAATCTGGAAGAAATGCACAAATTCTTAGACAGGTACAACCTTCCAAGACTGAAACAGGAAAAAATAGAAACTATGAACAGACCCAGGACGAGTAATGACCTTGCAACTGTGATTAACAATCGTCCAACAAACAAAAGTCCAGGACAGGTAGTTTCACAGGATAATTCTATCCAACATGGAGAAAAGACCTAACACCCATCCTTCTCCAACTCTTCCAAAAAATTGGCGAAGAAGGAACACTCCCAAACTCTTTCTATGAGGCCACCATCACCCTGATACCAAAACCAGACAAATACAGTACAAAGAACTAAAGTTACACACCGATATCACTGATGAACATAGATGCAAAGCTGCTCAACAAAATAGTAGCAAACAGAATCCAATACCACATTAAAAGTATCATACCTCATGATCAAGTGGGATTGATCCCAGGGATGCAAGGATTCTTCAATATACGCAAATCAATGTGATACACCCTATGAACAAAGTGAAGAGGAAAAAACGTATGATCATGTCAATCGATGCAGAAAAGCTTGTGACAAATTGCAACACACATTTCTGATAAAAAACCTCCAGAAAGTGGGCAGAGAGGGAACCTCACTCCACTTAATCAAGGCCATATACGACAAACCCACAGCAAACATTCTCAATGGTGAATAATTGAAAGCATGTCCTCTAATATCAGGAACAAACAAGGATGACCACTCTCACCACTATTATTCAACATAGTTTTGGAAGTTTTAGCCACAGCAGTCAGAGCAGCAAAAGAAATGAAAGGAACACAAGTTGGAAAAGAAGAAGTAACACTGTCACTCTGTGCAGATGACATGACACTATACTTAGAGAATCCTAAAGATGCCACCAGAAAACAACTAGAGCTACTCCATGGATTTGCTAACGTTGCATGATAGAAAATGAATGCACAGAAAGCCCTTGCATTCCTATACATTAATGAAGAAAAATCTGAAAGAGAAATGAAGGAAACACTCCCATTAACCATTGCAACAGAAAGAATAAATTACCTACGAATAAACTTACCTCGGGAGACAAAAGATCTGTATGCTGAAAACTATGACACGGAAGAAGGAAATTGAAGATGATACAAACAGATGGAGAGTGATACGATGTTCTTGGATTGGAAGAATCAATGTTGTGAAAATGACTATACTACGAAAGCAATCTACATATTCAATGCAATCCCTCTCAAATTACCAATGGCATTTTTTCCAGAACTAGATCCCAAAAAATTTTAAATTTGTATGGAGACACAAGAAACCTGGAAGAGCCGAAGGACTTTGAGAGCAAAAAACAGAGCTAGAGGAATCAGACTGCCCGACTTCAGACTGTACTATAAAGCTACAGTAATCAAGACATGATGGAACTGGCACAAAAACAGAAATATAGATCAATGCAACAGGATAGAAAGCCCAGAGATAAAGCCACGCACCTATGGTCAACTAATCTATGACAAAGTAGACAAGAATCCACAATGGAGAAAAGACAGTCTCTACAATAAGTGGTGCTGGGAAAACTGGACAGACACATGTAAAAGAATGAAATTAGAACACTCCCAAGCACCGTACACAGAAATCAACTCAAAATGGAACAGAGACTTAAACGTAAGACAGGATACTATAAAACTCTTAGAGGAAAACATAGCAATAACACGCTTTGACATAAATCACGGCAAGATCTTTTTTAATCCACCTCCTAGAGTAATGGAAATAAAAACAAAAATAAACAAGTGGGACCTAATGAAACTTAAAAGCTTTTGCTACACACAGGAAACGACAAGCAAGACCAAAGGACAGCCCTCAGAATGGGAAAAATATTTGCGTACGGATCAACGGACTAAGGATTAATCGCCAAAATATATAAAGAGCCCATGCAGCTTGGTATTAAACAAACGAACAACCCAATCGAAAAATGGGCAGAAGACCTAAATAGACAATTCTCCAAAGAAAACATACAGCTGGCCGACAAACACATCAAAACCTGCTCAACGTCACTAATTATTAGAGAGATGCACATCAAAACTACACTGAGGTATCACCTCACACCATTTAGAACGGGCATCATCAGAAAAATCAACAAACAACAACTGCTGCACAGGGTGTGGAGCAAAGAGAATACTCTTGCACTGTTGTTGGGAAAGTAAACTGATACAGCCAATATGGAGAACAGTAAAGAGGATCCTTAAAAAACGAAAAACAGAATTGCCATATGACCCAGCGAACCCACTACAGGGCATACACCAAGAGAAAACCATAGTTCTAAAAGTCACATGCACCCCAATGTTCATTGTAGTAGTATTTACTATAGCCAGGTCATGGAAACAACCTAAATGCCCATCCACAGGCGAATGGATAAGGAAGATGAGGTACGTATATACCATGGAATATTACTCAGCCATAAAAAGGAACTAAGTTGGTTCAGTGGTAAAGGCGTGGATGGATCTAGAGACTGTCATACAGAGTGAAGTCAGTCAGAAAGAGAAAAACAGATACCATATATAAACGCATATATATGCATCCTAGAAAGATGGTACAGATGAATCGGTTTGCAGAATTGAATTGATACACAGATGTGGAGAACCCACATACGGCCACCAAAGGGGGAAGTGGTGGTGTGGTAGTCGTTGTGTGATGAATTCGGAAATTGGGATTCAAATATTTACACTGATATGTATAAAATGGATAACTAATAAGAACCTGCTATATAAAAATATAAAATAGTATTCAAAAATTCACAAAACAATAAGATAAAAGGAAGAAGATGTGTTCATTTGAACCGATCATTTCCTAAATAGACAACAAACTCTGAAGGTAGTTGGGGCTGTCAATAAAAAGGTAGAGAAAAGAGAAAGAAAGAACTGAAACAGCAACAAAGAAAACAATAGCAAGGATCAATAAAAGTAAAAGCTGGTTCTTTTACAAGGTAAACAGTATTGACATACCTTTAGCCAGACTCACCAAGAAAAAGAGGGAGAGGAGTGCAATCAATAAGATTAGAAATGAAAAAGAAGTTACCACGGACAACACAGAAATATAAAACTTAGTAAGAGACTACTAGAAGCAACTCTATGCTGATAAAATGGACAATCTGGAAGAAATGCACAAATTCTTAGAAAGGTACAACCTTCCAAGACTGAAACAGGAAAAAATAGAAACTATGAACAGACCCAGTTCGAGTAATGAACTTGCAACTCTGATTGAAAATCGTCCAACAAACAAAAGTCCAGGACAGATGGTTTCACAGGATAATTCTATCCAACATGGAGAAAAGACTTAACACCCATCCTTCTCAAACTCTTCCAAAAAATGGGCAAGGGAGGAACACTCCCAAACTCTTTCTATGAGGCCACCATCAACCTGATACTCAAAGCAGACAAAGGTAGTACAAAAAACTAAAGTTACACACCGATATCACTGATGAACATAGATGCGCAGCTGCTCAACAAAATAGTAGCAAACAGAATCCAATACCACATTAAAAGTGGCATACCTCATGATCAAGTGGGATTGATCCCAGGGATGCAAGGATTGTTCAATACACACAATTCAATGTGATACACCCTATGAAGAAAGCGAAGAGGAAAATCCATATGATCATGTCAATCGATGCAGAAAAGCTTGTGACAAATTTCAACACACATTTATGATAAAAACCCTCCAGTAAGTGGGCAGAGAGGGAACCTCACTCAAGTTAATCAAGGCCATATACGACAAACCCACAGCAAACATTCTCAATGGTGAATAATTGAAAGCATGTCCTCTAATATCAGGAACAAGACAAGGATGACCACTCTCACCACTATTATTCCACATAGTTTTGGAAGTTTTAGCCACAGCAGTCAGAGCAGCAAAAGAAATAAAAAGAACACAAGTTGGAAAAGAAGAAGTAACACTGTCACTCTTTGCAGATGACATGACACTATACTTAGAGAATCCTAAAGATGCCACCAGAAAACAACTAGAGCTACTCCATGGATTTGCTAACGTTGCATGATAGAAAATGAATGCACAGAAAGCCCTTGCATTCCTATACATTAATGAAGAAAAATCTGAAAGAGAAATGAAGGAAACACTCCCATTAACCATTGCAACAGAAAGAATAAATTACCTATGAATAAACTTACCTCGGGAGACAAAAGATCTGTATGCTGAAAACTATGACACGGAAGAAGGAAATTGAAGATGATACAAACAGATGGAGAGTGATACGATGTTCTTGGATTGGAAGAATCAATGTTGTGAAAATGACTATACTACGAAAGCAATCTACATATTCAATGCAATCCCTCTCAAATTACCAATGGCATTTTTTCCAGAACTAGACCCAAAAAAATCTTAAAATTTGTATGGAGACACAAGAAACCTGGAAGAGCCGAAGGACTTTGAGAGCAAAAAACAGAGCTGGAGGAATCAGACTGCCCGACTTCAGACTGTACTACAAAGCTACAGGAATCAAGACATGATGGGACTGGCAGAAAAACAGAAATACAGATCAATGCAACAGGATAGAAAGCCCAGAGATAAAGCCACGCACCTATGGTCAACTAATCTATGACAAAGTAGACAAGAATCCACAATGGAGAAAAGACAGTCTCTACAATAAGTGGTTCTGGGAAAACAGGACAGACACATGTAAAAGAATGAAATTAGAACACTCCCAAACACCGTACACAGAAATCAACTCAAAATGCAACAGAGACCTAAACGTAAGACAGGATACTATAAAACTCTTAGAGGAAAACACAGGAATAACACGCTTTGACATAAATCACGGCAGTATATTTTTTAATCCACCTCCTAGAGTAATGGAAATAAAAACAAAAAGAAACAAGTGGGACCTAATGAAACTTACAAGCTTTTGCTACACACAGGAAACGACAAACAAGAGCAAAGGACAGCCCGCAGAATGGGAGAAATATTTGCATACGGATCAACGGACTAAGGATTAATCTCAAATATATAAAGAGCTCATGCAGCTCGGTATTAAACAAACGAACAACCCAATCGAAAAATGGGCAGAAGACCTAAATAGACAATTCTACAAAGAAGACACACAGCTGGCCAACAAGCACATCAAAACCTGCTCAACGTCACTAATTATTAGAGAGATGCACATCAAAACTACACTGAGGTATCACCTCACACCATTTAGAACGGGCATCATCAGAAAATCAACAAACAACAATTGCTGGACAGGGTGTGGAGCAAAGAGAATACTCTTGCACTGTTGTTGGGAATGTAAATTGATACAGCCACTATGGAGAACAGTAAAGAGGTTCCTTTAAAAAACGAAAAACAGAATTGCCATACGACCCAGAGAACCCACTACAGGGCATACACCAAGAGAAAACCATAGTTCTAAAAGTCACATGCACCCCAATGTTCATTGTAGCAGTATTTACAATAGCCAGGTCATGAAAACAACCTAAATGCCCATGCACAAGCTAATGGATAAAGAAGATGAGGTACATATATACCATGGAATATTACTCAGCCATAAAAAGGAACTAAGTTGGTTCATTGGTACAGGTGTGGATGGATCTATAGACTGTCATACAGAGTGAAGTCAGTCAGAAGGAGAAAAACAGATATCGTATATAAACGCATATATATGCAACCTAGAAAAATGGAACAGATGAACCGGTTTGCAGGATTGAATTGATACACAGATGTGGAGAACCCACGTATGGCCACCAAAGGGGGAAAGTGGGGGTGTGGTAGTTATTGTGTGATGAATTCGGAAATTGGGATTCAAATATATACACTGATATGTATAAAATGGATAACTAATAAGTACCTACTGTACAAGAAAATAAAATAATATTGAAAAATTCACAAAACAATAAGATAAAAGGAAGAAGATATGTTCATTTGAACCGATCATTTCTTAAATAGACAACAAACTCTGAAGGTAGTTGGGGCTGTCAATAAAAAGGCAGAAAAAAAAGAAAGAAAGAACTGAAATAGCAACAAAGAAAACAATAGCAAGGATCAGTAAAAGTAAAAGCTGGTTCTTTGAGAAGGTAAACAATATTGATATACCTTTAGCCAGACTCACCGAGAAAAAGAGGGAGAGGACTGCAATCAATAAAATTAGAAATGAAAAAGAAGTTACCACGGACAACACAGAAATATAAAACTTCGTAAGAGATTACTATAAACAACTCTATGCAGATAAAATGGACAATCTGGAAGAAATGCACAAATTCTTAGACAGGTACAACCTTCCAAGACTGAAACAGGAAAAAATAGAAACTATGAACAGACCCAGGACGAGTAATGACCTTGCAACTGTGATTAACAATCGTCCAACAAACAAAAGTCCAGGACAGGTAGTTTCACAGGATAATTCTATCCAACATGGAGAAAAGACCTAACACCCATCCTTCTCCAACTCTTCCAAAAAATTGGCGAAGAAGGAACACTCCCAAACTCTTTCTATGAGGCCACCATCACCCTGATACCAAAACCAGACAAATACAGTACAAAGAACTAAAGTTACACACCGATATCACTGATGAACATAGATGCAAAGCTGCTCAACAAAATAGTAGCAAACAGAATCCAATACCACATTAAAAGTATCATACCTCATGATCAAGTGGGATTGATCCCAGGGATGCAAGGATTCTTCAATATACGCAAATCAATGTGATACACCCTATGAACAAAGTGAAGAGGAAAAAACGTATGATCATGTCAATCGATGCAGAAAAGCTTGTGACAAATTGCAACACACATTTCTGATAAAAAACCTCCAGAAAGTGGGCAGAGAGGGAACCTCACTCCACTTAATCAAGGCCATATACGACAAACCCACAGCAAACATTCTCAATGGTGAATAATTGAAAGCATGTCCTCTAATATCAGGAACAAACAAGGATGACCACTCTCACCACTATTATTCAACATAGTTTTGGAAGTTTTAGCCACAGCAGTCAGAGCAGCAAAAGAAATGAAAGGAACACAAGTTGGAAAAGAAGAAGTAACACTGTCACTCTGTGCAGATGACATGACACTATACTTAGAGAATCCTAAAGATGCCACCAGAAAACAACTAGAGCTACTCCATGGATTTGCTAACGTTGCATGATAGAAAATGAATGCACAGAAAGCCCTTGCATTCCTATACATTAATGAAGAAAAATCTGAAAGAGAAATGAAGGAAACACTCCCATTAACCATTGCAACAGAAAGAATAAATTACCTACGAATAAACTTACCTCGGGAGACAAAAGATCTGTATGCTGAAAACTATGACACGGAAGAAGGAAATTGAAGATGATACAAACAGATGGAGAGTGATACGATGTTCTTGGATTGGAAGAATCAATGTTGTGAAAATGACTATACTACGAAAGCAATCTACATATTCAATGCAATCCCTCTCAAATTACCAATGGCATTTTTTCCAGAACTAGACCCAAAAAAATCTTAAAATTTGTATGGAGACACAAGAAACCTGGAAGAGCCGAAGGACTTTGAGAGCAAAAAACAGAGCTGGAGGAATCAGACTGCCCGACTTCAGACTCTACTACAAAGCTACAGGAATCAAGACATGATGGGACTGGCAGAAAAACAGAAATATAGATCAATGCAACAGGATAGAAAGCCCAGAGATAAAGCCACGCACCTATGGTCAACTAATCTATGACAAAGTAGACAAGAATCCACAATGGAGAAAAGACAGTCTCTACAATAAGTGGTTCTGGGAAAACAGGACAGACACATGTAAAAGAATGAAATTAGAACACTCCCAAACACCGTACACAGAAATCAACTCAAAATGCAACAGAGACCTAAACGTAAGACAGGATACTATAAAACTCTTAGAGGAAAACACAGGAATAACACGCTTTGACATAAATCACGGCAGTATATTTTTTAATCCACCTCCTAGAGTAATGGAAATAAAAACAAAAAGAAACAAGTGGGACCTAATGAAACTTACAAGCTTTTGCTACACACAGGAAACGACAAACAAGAGCAAAGGACAGCCCGCAGAATGGGAGAAATATTTGCATACGGATCAACGGACTAAGGATTAATCTCAAATATATAAAGAGCTCATGCAGCTCGGTATTAAACAAACGAACAACCCAATCGAAAAATGGGCAGAAGACCTAAATAGACAATTCTACAAAGAAGACACACAGCTGGCCAACAAGCACATCAAAACCTGCTCAACGTCACTAATTATTAGAGAGATGCACATCAAAACTACACTGAGGTATCACCTCACACCATTTAGAACGGGCATCATCAGAAAATCAACAAACAACAATTGCTGGACAGGGTGTGGAGCAAAGAGAATACTCTTGCACTGTTGTTGGGAATGTAAATTGATACAGCCACTATGGAGAACAGTAAAGAGGTTCCTTTAAAAAACGAAAAACAGAATTGCCATACGACCCAGAGAACCCACTACAGGGCATACACCAAGAGAAAACCATAGTTCTAAAAGTCACATGCACCCCAATGTTCATTGTAGCAGTATTTACAATAGCCAGGTCATGAAAACAACCTAAATGCCCATGCACAAGCTAATGGATAAAGAAGATGAGGTACATATATACCATGGAATATTACTCAGCCATAAAAAGGAACTAAGTTGGTTCATTGGTACAGGTGTGGATGGATCTATAGACTGTCATACAGAGTGAAGTCAGTCAGAAGGAGAAAAACAGATATCGTATATAAACGCATATATATGCAACCTAGAAAAATGGAACAGATGAACCGGTTTGCAGGATTGAATTGATACACAGATGTGGAGAACCCACGTATGGCCACCAAAGGGGGAAAGTGGGGGTGTGGTAGTTATTGTGTGATGAATTCGGAAATTGGGATTCAAATATATACACTGATATGTATAAAATGGATAACTAATAAGTACCTACTGTACAAGAAAATAAAATAATATTGAAAAATTCACAAAACAATAAGATAAAAGGAAGAAGATATGTTCATTTGAACCGATCATTTCTTAAATAGACAACAAACTCTGAAGGTAGTTGGGGCTGTCAATAAAAAGGCAGAAAAAAAAGAAAGAAAGAACTGAAATAGCAACAAAGAAAACAATAGCAAGGATCAGTAAAAGTAAAAGCTGGTTCTTTGAGAAGGTAAACAATATTGATATACCTTTAGCCAGACTCACCGAGAAAAAGAGGGAGAGGACTGCAATCAATAAAATTAGAAATGAAAAAGAAGTTACCACGGACAACACAGAAATATAAAACTTCGTAAGAGATTACTATAAACAACTCTATGCAGATAAAATGGACAATCTGGAAGAAATGCACAAATTCTTAGACAGGTACAACCTTCCAAGACTGAAACAGGAAAAAATAGAAACTATGAACAGACCCAGGACGAGTAATGAACTTGCAACTGTGATTAACAATCGTCCAACAAACAAAAGTCCAGGACAGGTAGTTTCACAGGATAATTCTATCCAACATGGAGAAAAGACCTAACACCCATCCTTCTCCAACTCTTCCAAAAAATTGGCGAAGAAGGAACACTCCCAAACTCTTTCTATGAGGCCACCATCACCCTGATACCAAAACCAGACAAATACAGTACAAAGAACTAAAGTTACACACCGATATCACTGATGAACATAGATGCAAAGCTGCTCAACAAAATAGTAGCAAACAGAATCCAATACCACATTAAAAGTATCATACCTCATGATCAAGTGGGATTGATCCCAGGGATGCAAGGATTCTTCAATATACGCAAATCAATGTGATACACCCTATGAACAAAGTGAAGAGGAAAAAACGTATGATCATGTCAATCGATGCAGAAAAGCTTGTGACAAATTGCAACACACATTTCTGATAAAAAACCTCCAGAAAGTGGGCAGAGAGGGAACCTCACTCCACTTAATCAAGGCCATATACGACAAACCCACAGCAAACATTCTCAATGGTGAATAATTGAAAGCATGTCCTCTAATATCAGGAACAAACAAGGATGACCACTCTCACCACTATTATTCAACATAGTTTTGGAAGTTTTAGCCACAGCAGTCAGAGCAGCAAAAGAAATGAAAGGAACACAAGTTGGAAAAGAAGAAGTAACACTGTCACTCTGTGCAGATGACATGACACTATACTTAGAGAATCCTAAAGATGCCACCAGAAAACAACTAGAGCTACTCCATGGATTTGGTAACGTTGCATGATAGAAAATGAATGCACAGAAATCCCTTGCATTCCTATACATTAATGAAGAAAAATCTGACAGAGAAATGAAGGAAACACTCCCATTAACCATTGCAACAGAAAGAATAAATTACCTACGAATAAACTTACCTAGGGAGACAAAAGATCTGTATGCTGAAAACTATGACACGGAAGAAGGAAATTGAAGAAGATACAAACAGATGGAGAGTGATACGATGTTCTTGGATTGGAAGAATCAATGTTGTGAAAATGACTATACTACGAAAGCAATCTACATATTCAATGCAATCCCTCTCAAATTACCAATGGCATTTTTTCCAGAACTAGACCCCAAAAAATCTTAAAATTTGTATGGAGACACAAAAAACCTGGAAGAGCCGAAGCACTTTGAGAGCAAAAAACAGAGCTGGAGGAATCAGACTGCCCGACTTCAGACTGTACTACAAAGCTACAGGAATCAAGACATGATGGGACTGGCACAAAAACAGAAATATAGATCAATGCAACAGGATAGAAAGCCCAGAGATAAAGCCACGCACCTATGGTCAACTAATCTATGACAAAGTAGACAAGAATCCACAATGGAGAAAAGACAGTCTCTACAATAAGTGGTGCTGGGAAAACTGGACAGACACATGTAAAAGAATGAAATTAGAACACTCCCAAGCACCGTACACAGAAATCAACTCAAAATGGAACAGAGACCTAAACGTAAGACAGGATACTATAAAACTCTTAGAGGAAAACATAGCAATAACACGCTTTGACATAAATCACGGCAAGATCTTTTTTAATCCACCTCCTAGAGTAATGGAAATAAAAACAAAAATAAACAAGTGGGACCTAATGAAACTTAAAAGCTTTTGCTACACACAGGAAACGACAAGCAAGACCAAAGGACAGCCCTCAGAATGGGAAAAATATTTGCGTACGGATCAACGGACTAAGGATTAATCGCCAAAATATATAAAGAGCCCATGCAGCTTGGTATTAAACAAACGAACAACCCAATCGAAAAATGGGCAGAAGACCTAAATAGACAATTCTCCAAAGAAAACATACAGCTGGCCGACAAACACATCAAAACCTGCTCAACGTCACTAATTATTAGAGAGATGCACATCAAAACTACACTGAGGTATCACCTCACACCATTTAGAACGGGCATCATCAGAAAAATCAACAAACAACAGCTGCTGCACAGGGTGTGGAGCAAAGAGAATACTCTTGCACTGTTGTTGGGAAAGTAAACTGACACAGCCAATATGGAGAACAGTAAAGAGGATCCTTAAAAAACGAAAAACAGAATTGCCATATGACCCAGCGAACCCACTACAGGGCATACACCAAGAGAAAACCATAGTTCTAAAAGTCACATGCACCCCAATGTTCATTGTAGTAGTATTTACTATAGCCAGGTCATGGAAACAACCTAAATGCCCATCCACAGGCGAATGGATAAGGAAGATGAGGTACGTATATACCATGGAATATTACTCAGCCATAAAAAGGAACTAAGTTGGTTCAGTGGTAAAGGCGTGGATGGATCTAGAGACTGTCATACAGAGTGAAGTCAGTCAGAAAGAGAAAAACAGATACCATATATAAATGCATATATATGCATCCTAGAAAGATGGTACAGATGAATCGGTTTGCAGAATTGAATTGATACACAGATGTGGAGAACCCACATACGGCCACCAAAGGGGGAAGTGGTGGTGTGGTAGTCGTTGTGTGATGAATTCGGAAATTGGGATTCAAATATTTACACTGATATGTATAAAATGGATAACTAATAAGAACCTGCTATATAAAAATATAAAATAGTATTCAAAAATTCACAAAACAATAAGATAAAAGGAAGAAGATGTGTTCATTTGAACCGATCATTTCCTAAATAGACAACAAACTCTGAAGGTAGTTGGGGCTGTCAATAAAAAGGTAGAGAAAAGAGAAAGAAAGAACTGAAACAGCAACAAAGAAAACAATAGCAAGGATCAATAAAAGTAAAAGCTGGTTCTTTTACAAGGTAAACAGTATTGACATACCTTTAGCCAGACTCACCAAGAAAAAGAGGGAGAGGAGTGCAATCAATAAGATTAGAAATGAAAAAGAAGTTACCACGGACAACACAGAAATATAAAACTTAGTAAGAGACTACTAGAAGCAACTCTATGCTGATAAAATGGACAATCTGGAAGAAATGCACAAATTCTTAGAAAGGTACAACCTTCCAAGACTGAAACAGGAAAAAATAGAAACTATGAACAGACCCAGTTCGAGTAATGAACTTGCAACTCTGATTGAAAATCGTCCAACAAACAAAAGTCCAGGACAGATGGTTTCACAGGATAATTCTATCCAACATGGAGAAAAGACTTAACACCCATCCTTCTCAAACTCTTCCAAAAAATGGGCAAGGGAGGAACACTCCCAAACTCTTTCTATGAGGCCACCATCAACCTGATACTCAAAGCAGACAAAGGTAGTACAAAAAACTAAAGTTACACACCGATATCACTGATGAACATAGATGCGCAGCTGCTCAACAAAATAGTAGCAAACAGAATCCAATACCACATTAAAAGTGGCATACCTCATGATCAAGTGGGATTGATCCCAGGGATGCAAGGATTGTTCAATACACACAATTCAATGTGATACACCCTATGAAGAAAGCGAAGAGGAAAATCCATATGATCATGTCAATCGATGCAGAAAAGCTTGTGACAAATTTCAACACACATTTATGATAAAAACCCTCCAGTAAGTGGGCAGAGAGGGAACCTCACTCAAGTTAATCAAGGCCATATACGACAAACCCACAGCAAACATTCTCAATGGTGAATAATTGAAAGCATGTCCTCTAATATCAGGAACAAGACAAGGATGACCACTCTCACCACTATTATTCCACATAGTTTTGGAAGTTTTAGCCACAGCAGTCAGAGCAGCAAAAGAAATAAAAAGAACACAAGTTGGAAAAGAAGAAGTAACACTGTCACTCTTTGCAGATGACATGACACTATACTTAGAGAATCCTAAAGATGCCACCAGAAAACAACTAGAGCTACTCCATGGATTTGCTAACGTTGCATGATAGAAAATGAATGCACAGAAAGCCCTTGCATTCCTATACATTAATGAAGAAAAATCTGAAAGAGAAATGAAGGAAACACTCCCATTAACCATTGCAACAGAAAGAATAAATTACCTATGAATAAACTTACCTCGGGAGACAAAAGATCTGTATGCTGAAAACTATGACACGGAAGAAGGAAATTGAAGATGATACAAACAGATGGAGAGTGATACGATGTTCTTGGATTGGAAGAATCAATGTTGTGAAAATGACTATACTACGAAAGCAATCTACATATTCAATGCAATCCCTCTCAAATTACCAATGGCATTTTTTCCAGAACTAGACCCAAAAAAATCTTAAAATTTGTATGGAGACACAAGAAACCTGGAAGAGCCGAAGGACTTTGAGAGCAAAAAACAGAGCTGGAGGAATCAGACTGCCCGACTTCAGACTGTACTACAAAGCTACAGGAATCAAGACATGATGGGACTGGCAGAAAAACAGAAATATAGATCAATGCAACAGGATAGAAAGCCCAGAGATAAAGCCACGCACCTATGGTCAACTAATCTATGACAAAGTAGACAAGAATCCACAATGGAGAAAAGACAGTCTCTACAATAAGTGGTTCTGGGAAAACAGGACAGACACATGTAAAAGAATGAAATTAGAACACTCCCAAACACCGTACACAGAAATCAACTCAAAATGCAACAGAGACCTAAACGTAAGACAGGATACTATAAAACTCTTAGAGGAAAACACAGGAATAACACGCTTTGACATAAATCACGGCAGTATATTTTTTAATCCACCTCCTAGAGTAATGGAAATAAAAACAAAAAGAAACAAGTGGGACCTAATGAAACTTACAAGCTTTTGCTACACACAGGAAACGACAAACAAGAGCAAAGGACAGCCCGCAGAATGGGAGAAATATTTGCATACGGATCAACGGACTAAGGATTAATCTCAAATATATAAAGAGCTCATGCAGCTCGGTATTAAACAAACGAACAACCCAATCGAAAAATGGGCAGAAGACCTAAATAGACAATTCTACAAAGAAGACACACAGCTGGCCAACAAGCACATCAAAACCTGCTCAACGTCACTAATTATTAGAGAGATGCACATCAAAACTACACTGAGGTATCACCTCACACCATTTAGAACGGGCATCATCAGAAAATCAACAAACAACAATTGCTGGACAGGGTGTGGAGCAAAGAGAATACTCTTGCACTGTTGTTGGGAATGTAAATTGATACAGCCACTATGGAGAACAGTAAAGAGGTTCCTTTAAAAAACGAAAAACAGAATTGCCATACGACCCAGAGAACCCACTACAGGGCATACACCAAGAGAAAACCATAGTTCTAAAAGTCACATGCACCCCAATGTTCATTGTAGCAGTATTTACAATAGCCAGGTCATGAAAACAACCTAAATGCCCATGCACAAGCTAATGGATAAAGAAGATGAGGTACATATATACCATGGAATATTACTCAGCCATAAAAAGGAACTAAGTTGGTTCATTGGTACAGGTGTGGATGGATCTATAGACTGTCATACAGAGTGAAGTCAGTCAGAAGGAGAAAAACAGATATCGTATATAAACGCATATATATGCAACCTAGAAAAATGGAACAGATGAACCGGTTTGCAGGATTGAATTGATACACAGATGTGGAGAACCCACGTATGGCCACCAAAGGGGGAAAGTGGGGGTGTGGTAGTTATTGTGTGATGAATTCGGAAATTGGGATTCAAATATATACACTGATATGTATAAAATGGATAACTAATAAGTACCTACTGTACAAGAAAATAAAATAATATTGAAAAATTCAAAAAACAATAAGATAAAAGGAAGAAGATATGTTCATTTGAACCGATCATTTCTTAAATAGACAACAAACTCTGAAGGTAGTTGGGGCTGTCAATAAAAAGGCAGAAAAAAAAGAAAGAAAGAACTGAAATAGCAACAAAGAAAACAATAGCAAGGATCAGTAAAAGTAAAAGCTGGTTCTTTGAGAAGGTAAACAATATTGATATACCTTTAGCCAGACTCACCGAGAAAAAGAGGGAGAGGACTGCAATCAATAAAATTAGAAATGAAAAAGAAGTTACCACGGACAACACAGAAATATAAAACTTCGTAAGAGATTACTATAAACAAATCTATGCAGATAAAATGGACAATCTGGAAGAAATGCACAAATTCTTAGACAGGTACAACCTTCCAAGACTGAAACAGGAAAAAATAGAAACTATGAACAGACCCAGGACGAGTAATGAACTTGCAACTGTGATTAACAATCGTCCAACAAACAAAAGTCCAGGACAGGTAGTTTCACAGGATAATTCTATCCAACATGGAGAAAAGACCTAACACCCATCCTTCTCCAACTCTTCCAAAAAATTGGCGAAGAAGGAACACTCCCAAACTCTTTCTATGAGGCCACCATCACCCTGATACCAAAACCAGACAAATACAGTACAAAGAACTAAAGTTACACACCGATATCACTGATGAACATAGATGCAAAGCTGCTCAACAAAATAGTAGCAAACAGAATCCAATACCACATTAAAAGTATCATACCTCATGATCAAGTGGGATTGATCCCAGGGATGCAAGGATTCTTCAATATACGCAAATCAATGTGATACACCCTATGAACAAAGTGAAGAGGAAAAAACGTATGATCATGTCAATCGATGCAGAAAAGCTTGTGACAAATTGCAACACACATTTCTGATAAAAAACCTCCAGAAAGTGGGCAGAGAGGGAACCTCACTCCACTTAATCAAGGCCATATACGACAAACCCACAGCAAACATTCTCAATGGTGAATAATTGAAAGCATGTCCTCTAATATCAGGAACAAACAAGGATGACCACTCTCACCACTATTATTCAACATAGTTTTGGAAGTTTTAGCCACAGCAGTCAGAGCAGCAAAAGAAATGAAAGGAACACAAGTTGGAAAAGAAGAAGTAACACTGTCACTCTGTGCAGATGACATGACACTATACTTAGAGAATCCTAAAGATGCCACCAGAAAACAACTAGAGCTACTCCATGGATTTGGTAACGTTGCATGATAGAAAATGAATGCACAGAAATCCCTTGCATTCCTATACATTAATGAAGAAAAATCTGACAGAGAAATGAAGGAAACACTCCCATTAACCATTGCAACAGAAAGAATAAATTACCTACGAATAAACTTACCTAGGGAGACAAAAGATCTGTATGCTGAAAACTATGACACGGAAGAAGGAAATTGAAGAAGATACAAACAGATGGAGAGTGATACGATGTTCTTGGATTGGAAGAATCAATGTTGTGAAAATGACTATACTACGAAAGCAATCTACATATTCAATGCAATCCCTCTCAAATTACCAATGGCATTTTTTCCAGAACTAGACCCCAAAAAATCTTAAAATTTGTATGGAGACACAAAAAACCTGGAAGAGCCGAAGCACTTTGAGAGCAAAAAACAGAGCTGGAGGAATCAGACTGCCCGACTTCAGACTGTACTACAAAGCTACAGGAATCAAGACATGATGGGACTGGCACAAAAACAGAAATATAGATCAATGCAACAGGATAGAAAGCCCAGAGATAAAGCCACGCACCTATGGTCAACTAATCTATGACAAAGTAGACAAGAATCCACAATGGAGAAAAGACAGTCTCTACAATAAGTGGTGCTGGGAAAACTGGACAGACACATGTAAAAGAATGAAATTAGAACACTCCCAAGCACCGTACACAGAAATCAACTCAAAATGGAACAGAGACCTAAACGTAAGACAGGATACTATAAAACTCTTAGAGGAAAACATAGCAATAACACGCTTTGACATAAATCACGGCAAGATCTTTTTTAATCCACCTCCTAGAGTAATGGAAATAAAAACAAAAATAAACAAGTGGGACCTAATGAAACTTAAAAGCTTTTGCTACACACAGGAAACGACAAGCAAGACCAAAGGACAGCCCTCAGAATGGGAAAAATATTTGCGTACGGATCAACGGACTAAGGATTAATCGCCAAAATATATAAAGAGCCCATGCAGCTTGGTATTAAACAAACGAACAACCCAATCGAAAAATGGGCAGAAGACCTAAATAGACAATTCTCCAAAGAAAACATACAGCTGGCCGACAAACACATCAAAACCTGCTCAACGTCACTAATTATTAGAGAGATGCACATCAAAACTACACTGAGGTATCACCTCACACCATTTAGAACGGGCATCATCAGAAAAATCAACAAACAACAACTGCTGCACAGGGTGTGGAGCAAAGAGAATACTCTTGCACTGTTGTTGGGAAAGTAAACTGACACAGCCAATATGGAGAACAGTAAAGAGGATCCTTAAAAAACGAAAAACAGAATTGCCATATGACCCAGCGAACCCACTACAGGGCATACACCAAGAGAAAACCATAGTTCTAAAAGTCACATGCACCCCAATGTTCATTGTAGTAGTATTTACTATAGCCAGGTCATGGAAACAACCTAAATGCCCATCCACAGGCGAATGGATAAGGAAGATGAGGTACGTATATACCATGGAATATTACTCAGCCATAAAAAGGAACTAAGTTGGTTCAGTGGTAAAGGCGTGGATGGATCTAGAGACTGTCATACAGAGTGAAGTCAGTCAGAAAGAGAAAAACAGATACCATATATAAATGCATATATATGCATCCTAGAAAGATGGTACAGATGAATCGGTTTGCAGAATTGAATTGATACACAGATGTGGAGAACCCACATACGGCCACCAAAGGGGGAAGTGGTGGTGTGGTAGTCGTTGTGTGATGAATTCGGAAATTGGGATTCAAATATTTACACTGATATGTATAAAATGGATAACTAATAAGAACCTGCTATATAAAAATATAAAATAGTATTCAAAAATTCACAAAACAATAAGATAAAAGGAAGAAGATGTGTTCATTTGAACCGATCATTTCCTAAATAGACAACAAACTCTGAAGGTAGTTGGGGCTGTCAATAAAAAGGTAGAGAAAAGAGAAAGAAAGAACTGAAACAGCAACAAAGAAAACAATAGCAAGGATCAATAAAAGTAAAAGCTGGTTCTTTTACAAGGTAAACAGTATTGACATACCTTTAGCCAGACTCACCAAGAAAAAGAGGGAGAGGAGTGCAATCAATAAGATTAGAAATGAAAAAGAAGTTACCACGGACAACACAGAAATATAAAACTTAGTAAGAGACTACTAGAAGCAACTCTATGCTGATAAAATGGACAATCTGGAAGAAATGCACAAATTCTTAGAAAGGTACAACCTTCCAAGACTGAAACAGGAAAAAATAGAAACTATGAACAGACCCAGTTCGAGTAATGAACTTGCAACTCTGATTGAAAATCGTCCAACAAACAAAAGTCCAGGACAGATGGTTTCACAGGATAATTCTATCCAACATGGAGAAAAGACTTAACACCCATCCTTCTCAAACTCTTCCAAAAAATGGGCAAGGGAGGAACACTCCCAAACTCTTTCTATGAGGCCACCATCAACCTGATACTCAAAGCAGACAAAGGTAGTACAAAAAACTAAAGTTACACACCGATATCACTGATGAACATAGATGCGCAGCTGCTCAACAAAATAGTAGCAAACAGAATCCAATACCACATTAAAAGTGGCATACCTCATGATCAAGTGGGATTGATCCCAGGGATGCAAGGATTGTTCAATACACACAATTCAATGTGATACACCCTATGAAGAAAGCGAAGAGGAAAATCCATATGATCATGTCAATCGATGCAGAAAAGCTTGTGACAAATTTCAACACACATTTATGATAAAAACCCTCCAGTAAGTGGGCAGAGAGGGAACCTCACTCAAGTTAATCAAGGCCATATACGACAAACCCACAGCAAACATTCTCAATGGTGAATAATTGAAAGCATGTCCTCTAATATCAGGAACAAGACAAGGATGACCACTCTCACCACTATTATTCCACATAGTTTTGGAAGTTTTAGCCACAGCAGTCAGAGCAGCAAAAGAAATAAAAAGAACACAAGTTGGAAAAGAAGAAGTAACACTGTCACTCTTTGCAGATGACATGACACTATACTTAGAGAATCCTAAAGATGCCACCAGAAAACAACTAGAGCTACTCCATGGATTTGCTAACGTTGCATGATAGAAAATGAATGCACAGAAAGCCCTTGCATTCCTATACATTAATGAAGAAAAATCTGAAAGAGAAATGAAGGAAACACTCCCATTAACCATTGCAACAGAAAGAATAAATTACCTATGAATAAACTTACCTCGGGAGACAAAAGATCTGTATGCTGAAAACTATGACACGGAAGAAGGAAATTGAAGATGATACAAACAGATGGAGAGTGATACGATGTTCTTGGATTGGAAGAATCAATGTTGTGAAAATGACTATACTACGAAAGCAATCTACATATTCAATGCAATCCCTCTCAAATTACCAATGGCATTTTTTCCAGAACTAGACCCAAAAAAATCTTAAAATTTGTATGGAGACACAAGAAACCTGGAAGAGCCGAAGGACTTTGAGAGCAAAAAACAGAGCTGGAGGAATCAGACTGCCCGACTTCAGACTGTACTACAAAGCTACAGGAATCAAGACATGATGGGACTGGCAGAAAAACAGAAATACAGATCAATGCAACAGGATAGAAAGCCCAGAGATAAAGCCACGCACCTATGGTCAACTAATCTATGACAAAGTAGACAAGAATCCACAATGGAGAAAAGACAGTCTCTACAATAAGTGGTTCTGGGAAAACAGGACAGACACATGTAAAAGAATGAAATTAGAACACTCCCAAACACCGTACACAGAAATCAACTCAAAATGCAACAGAGACCTAAACGTAAGACAGGATACTATAAAACTCTTAGAGGAAAACACAGGAATAACACGCTTTGACATAAATCACGGCAGTATATTTTTTAATCCACCTCCTAGAGTAATGGAAATAAAAACAAAAAGAAACAAGTGGGACCTAATGAAACTTACAAGCTTTTGCTACACACAGGAAACGACAAACAAGAGCAAAGGACAGCCCGCAGAATGGGAGAAATATTTGCATACGGATCAACGGACTAAGGATTAATCTCAAATATATAAAGAGCTCATGCAGCTCGGTATTAAACAAACGAACAACCCAATCGAAAAATGGGCAGAAGACCTAAATAGACAATTCTACAAAGAAGACACACAGCTGGCCAACAAGCACATCAAAACCTGCTCAACGTCACTAATTATTAGAGAGATGCACATCAAAACTACACTGAGGTATCACCTCACACCATTTAGAACGGGCATCATCAGAAAATCAACAAACAACAATTGCTGGACAGGGTGTGGAGCAAAGAGAATACTCTTGCACTGTTGTTGGGAATGTAAATTGATACAGCCACTATGGAGAACAGTAAAGAGGTTCCTTTAAAAAACGAAAAACAGAATTGCCATACGACCCAGAGAACCCACTACAGGGCATACACCAAGAGAAAACCATAGTTCTAAAAGTCACATGCACCCCAATGTTCATTGTAGCAGTATTTACAATAGCCAGGTCATGAAAACAACCTAAATGCCCATGCACAAGCTAATGGATAAAGAAGATGAGGTACATATATACCATGGAATATTACTCAGCCATAAAAAGGAACTAAGTTGGTTCATTGGTACAGGTGTGGATGGATCTATAGACTGTCATACAGAGTGAAGTCAGTCAGAAGGAGAAAAACAGATATCATATATAAACGCATATATATGCAACCTAGAAAAATGGAACAGATGAACCGGTTTGCAGGATTGAATTGATACACAGATGTGGAGAACCCACGTATGGCCACCAAAGGGGGAAAGTGGGGGTGTGGTAGTTATTGTGTGATGAATTCGGAAATTGGGATTCAAATATATACACTGATATGTATAAAATGGATAACTAATAAGTACCTACTGTACAAGAAAATAAAATAATATTGAAAAATTCAAAAAACAATAAGATAAAAGGAAGAAGATATGTTCATTTGAACCGATCATTTCTTAAATAGACAACAAACTCTGAAGGTAGTTGGGGCTGTCAATAAAAAGGCAGAAAAAAAAGAAAGAAAGAACTGAAATAGCAACAAAGAAAACAATAGCAAGGATCAGTAAAAGTAAAAGCTGGTTCTTTGAGAAGGTAAACAATATTGATATACCTTTAGCCAGACTCACCGAGAAAAAGAGGGAGAGGACTGCAATCAATAAAATTAGAAATGAAAAAGAAGTTACCACGGACAACACAGAAATATAAAACTTCGTAAGAGATTACTATAAACAAATCTATGCAGATAAAATGGACAATCTGGAAGAAATGCACAAATTCTTAGACAGGTACAACCTTCCAAGACTGAAACAGGAAAAAATAGAAACTATGAACAGACCCAGGACGAGTAATGAACTTGCAACTGTGATTAACAATCGTCCAACAAACAAAAGTCCAGGACAGGTAGTTTCACAGGATAATTCTATCCAACATGGAGAAAAGACCTAACACCCATCCTTCTCCAACTCTTCCAAAAAATTGGCGAAGAAGGAACACTCCCAAACTCTTTCTATGAGGCCACCATCACCCTGATACCAAAACCAGACAAATACAGTACAAAGAACTAAAGTTACACACCGATATCACTGATGAACATAGATGCAAAGCTGCTCAACAAAATAGTAGCAAACAGAATCCAATACCACATTAAAAGTATCATACCTCATGATCAAGTGGGATTGATCCCAGGGATGCAAGGATTCTTCAATATACGCAAATCAATGTGATACACCCTATGAACAAAGTGAAGAGGAAAAAACGTATGATCATGTCAATCGATGCAGAAAAGCTTGTGACAAATTGCAACACACATTTCTGATAAAAAACCTCCAGAAAGTGGGCAGAGAGGGAACCTCACTCCACTTAATCAAGGCCATATACGACAAACCCACAGCAAACATTCTCAATGGTGAATAATTGAAAGCATGTCCTCTAATATCAGGAACAAACAAGGATGACCACTCTCACCACTATTATTCAACATAGTTTTGGAAGTTTTAGCCACAGCAGTCAGAGCAGCAAAAGAAATGAAAGGAACACAAGTTGGAAAAGAAGAAGTAACACTGTCACTCTGTGCAGATGACATGACACTATACTTAGAGAATCCTAAAGATGCCACCAGAAAACAACTAGAGCTACTCCATGGATTTGGTAACGTTGCATGATAGAAAATGAATGCACAGAAATCCCTTGCATTCCTATACATTAATGAAGAAAAATCTGACAGAGAAATGAAGGAAACACTCCCATTAACCATTGCAACAGAAAGAATAAATTACCTACGAATAAACTTACCTAGGGAGACAAAAGATCTGTATGCTGAAAACTATGACACGGAAGAAGGAAATTGAAGAAGATACAAACAGATGGAGAGTGATACGATGTTCTTGGATTGGAAGAATCAATGTTGTGAAAATGACTATACTACGAAAGCAATCTACATATTCAATGCAATCCCTCTCAAATTACCAATGGCATTTTTTCCAGAACTAGACCCAAAAAAATCTTAAAATTTGTATGGAGACACAAAAAACCTGGAAGAGCCGAAGCACTTTGAGAGCAAAAAACAGAGCTGGAGGAATCAGACTGCCCGACTTCAGACTGTACTACAAAGCTACAGGAATCAAGACATGATGGGACTGGCACAAAAACAGAAATATAGATCAATGCAACAGGATAGAAAGCCCAGAGATAAAGCCACGCACCTATGGTCAACTAATCTATGACAAAGTAGACATGAATCCACAATGGAGAAAAGACAGTCTCTACAATAAGTGGTGCTGGGAAAACTGGACAGACACATGTAAAAGAATGAAATTAGAACACTCCCAAACACCGTACACAGAAATCAACTCAAAATGGAACAGAGACCTAAACGTAAGACAGGATACTATAAAACTCTTAGAGGAAAACATAGCAATAACACGCTTTGACATAAATCACGGCAAGATCTTTTTTAATCCACCTCCTAGAGTAATGGAAATAAAAACAATAATAAACAAGTAGGACCTAATGAAACTTAAAAGCTTTTGCTACACACAGGAAACGACAAACAAGACTAAAGGACAACCCGCAGAATGGGAAAAATATTTGTGTACGAATCAACGGACTAAGGATTAACCTCCAAAATATATAAACAGCACATGCAGCTCGGTATTAAACGAACGAACAACCCAATCGAAAAAAGGGCAGAAGACCTAAATAGACAATTCTCGAAAGAAGACACACAGCTGGCCAACAAGCACATCAAAACCTGCTCAACGTCAGTAATTATTAGAGAGATGCACATCAAAACTACACTGAGGTATCACCTCACACCATTTAGAACGGGCATCATCAGAAAATCAACAAACAACAATTGCTGGACAGGGTGTGGAGCAAAGAGAATACACTTGCACTGCTGTTGGGAATATAAACTGATACAGCCACTATGGAGAACAGTAAAGAGGTTCCTTCAAAAACGAAAAACAAAATTGCCATACGACCCAGCGAACCCACTACAGGGCATATACCAAGAGAAAACCATAGTTCTAAAAGTCACATGCACCCCAATGTTCATTGAAGCAGTATTTACTATAGCCAGGTCATGGAAACAACCTAAATGCCCATCCACAGGCGAATGGATAAAGAAGATGAGGTACATATATACCATGGAATATTACTCAGCCATAAAAAGGAACTAAGTTGGTTCAGTGGTACAGGCGTGGATGGATCTAGAGACTGTCATACAGAGTGAAGTCAGTCAGAAAGAGAAAAACAGATACCGTATATAAACGCATATATATGCAACCTAGAAAGATGGTACAGATGAACCGGTTTGCAGGATTGAATTGATACACAGATGTGGAGAATCCACGTATGGCCACCAAAGGGGGAAAGTGGGGCTGTGGTAGTCGTTGTGTGATGAATTGGGAAATTGGGATTGACATATATACACTGATATGTATAAAATGGATAACTAATAAGTACGTGCTGTATAAAAATATAAAATAATATTCAAAAATTCAAAAAACAATAAGAGAAAAGGAAGAAGATGTGTTCATTTGAACCGATCATTTCCTAAATAGACAACAAACTCTGAAGGTAGTTGGGGTTGTCAGTAAAAAGGTAGAGAAAAAAGAAAAAAAGAACTGAAACAGCAACAAAGAAAACAATAGCAAGGATCTATAAAAGTAAAAGCTGGTTCGTTGAGAAGGTAAACAATATTGATATACCTTTAGCCAGACTCACCGAGAAAAAGAGGGAGAGGACTGCAATCAATAAAATTAGAAATGAAAAAGAAGTTACCACGGACAACAGAGAACTATGAAACTTCGTAAGAGACTACTACAAGCAACTCTATGCTGATAAAATGGACAATCTGGAAGAAATGCACAAATTCTTAGACAGGTACAACCTTCCAAGACTGAACCAGGAAAAAATAGAAACTATGAACAGACCCAGTACGAGTAATGAACTTGCAACTCTGATTGAAAATCGTCCAACAAACAAAAGTCCAGGACTGGTGGTTTCACAGGTTAATTCTATCCAACATGGAGAAAAGACTTAACACCCATCCTTCTCAAACTCTTCCAAAAAATGGGAAAGGGAGGAACACTCCCAAACTCTTTCTATGAGGCTACCCTCACCCTGATACCGAAACGAGACAAAGGTAGTACAAAAAATTAAAGTTACACACTGATATCAGTGATGAACGTAGATGCAAAGTTGCTCAGCAAAATAGTAGCAAACAGAATCCAATACCACATTAAAAGTATCATACCTCATGATCAAGTGGGATTAATTCCAGGGATGCAAGGATTCTTCAATATACGAAAATCAATGTGATACACCCTATTAACAAAGCGAAGAGGAAAAAACGTATGATCATGTCAATAGATGCAGAAAAGCTTGTAACAAATTTCAACACACATTTCTGATAAAATCACTCCAGAAAGTGGGCAGAGAGGGAACCTCACTCAAGTTAATCAAGGCCATATACGACAAACCCACAGCAAACATCCTCAATGGTGAAAAACTGAAAGCATGTCCTCTAATATGAGGAACAACACAAGGATGACCACTCTCACCAATATTATTCCACATAGTTTTGGAAGTTCTAGCCACAGCAGTCAGAGCAGCAAAAGAAATAAACGGAACACAAGTTGGGAAAGAAGTAACACTGTCACTCTATGCAGATGACATGACACTATATTTAGAGAATCCTAAAGATGCCACCAGAAAACTACTAGAGCTAATCCATGGATTTGGTAACGTTGCACGATAGAAAATGAATGCACAGAAATCCCTTGCATTCCAATACATTAATGAAAAAAATTCTGAAAGAGAAATGAAGGAAACACTCCCATTAACCATTACAACAGAAAGAATAAAATACCTAGGAATAAACCTACGTAGGGAGACAAAAGATCTGTATGCTGAAAACTATTACACTGAAGAACGAAATTGAAGATGATACAAACACATGGAGAGAGATACCATGTTCTTGGATTGGAAGAATCAATGTTGTGAAAATGACTATACTACGAAAGCAATCTACATATTCAATGCAATCCCTCTCAAATTACCAATGGCATTCTTTCCAGAACTAGAACTAAAAAATCTTAAAATTTGTATGGAGACACAAAAAACACTGAAGAGACGAAGCACTTTGAGGGAAAAAAACAGAGCTGGAGGAATCAGACTGCCCGACTTCAGACAGTACTACAAAGCTACAGGAATCAAGACAGGATGGGACTGGCACAAAAACAGAAATATAGATCAATCCAACAGGATAGAAGGCCCAGAGATAAAGCCACGCACCTATGGTCAACTAATCTAAGACAAAGGAGGCAAGAATCCACAATGGAGAAAAGACAGTGTCTACAATAAGTGGTGCTGGGAAAACTGGACAGACACATGTAAAAGAATGAAATTAGAACACTCCCAAACACCGTACACAGAAATCAACTCAAAATGCAGCAGAGACCTAAACGTAAGACAGGATACTATAAAACTCTTAGAGGAAAACACAGGAATAACACGCTTTGACATAAATCACGGCAGTGTATTTTTTAATCCACCTCCTAGAGTAATGGAAATAAAAACAAAAAGAAACAAGTGGGACCTAATGAAACTTACAAGCTTTTGCTACACACAGGAAACGACAAACAAGAGCAAAGGACAGCCCGCAGAATGGGAGAAATATTTGCATACGGATCAACGGACTAAGGATTAATCTCAAATATATAAAGAGCTCATGCAGCTCGGTATTAAACAAACGAACAACCCAATCGAAAAATGGGCAGAAGACCTAAATAGACAATTCTACAAAGAAGACACACAGCTGGCCAACAAGCACATCAAAACCTGCTCAACGTCACTAATTATTAGAGAGATGCACATCAAAACTACACTGAGGTATCACCTCACACCATTTAGAACGGGCATCATCAGAAAATCAACAAACAACAATTGCTGGACAGGGTGTGGAGCAAAGAGAATACTCTTGCACTGTTGTTGGGAATGTAAATTGATACAACCACTATGGAGAACAGTAAAGAGGTTCCTTTAAAAAACGAAAAACAGAATTGCCATACGACCCAGAGAACCCACTACAGGGCATACACCAAGAGAAAACCATAGTTCTAAAAGTCACATGCACCCCAATGTTCATTGTAGCAGTATTTACAATAGCCAGGTCATGAAAACAACCTAAATGCCCATGCACAAGCTAATGGATAAAGAAGATGAGGTACATATATACCATGGAATATTACTCAGCCATAAAAAGGAACTAAGTTGGTTCATTGGTACAGGTGTGGATGGATCTATAGACTGTCATACAGAGTGAAGTCAGTCAGAAGGAGAAAAACAGATATCGTATATAAACGCATATATATGCAACCTAGAAAAATGGAACAGATGAACCGGTTTGCAGGATTGAATTGATACACAGATGTGGAGAACCCACGTATGGCCACCAAAGGGGGAAAGTGGGGGTGTGGTAGTTATTGTGTGATGAATTCGGAAATTGGGATTCAAATATATACACTGATATGTATAAAATGGATAACTAATAAGTACCTACTGTACAAGAAAATAAAATAATATTGAAAAATTCAAAAAACAATAAGATAAAAGGAAGAAGATATGTTCATTTGAACCGATCATTTCTTAAATAGACAACAAACTCTGAAGGTAGTTGGGGCTGTCAATAAAAAGGCAGAAAAAAAAGAAAGAAAGAACTGAAATAGCAACAAAGAAAACAATAGCAAGGATCAGTAAAAGTAAAAGCTGGTTCTTTGAGAAGGTAAACAATATTGATATACCTTTAGCCAGACTCACCGAGAAAAAGAGGGAGAGGACTGCAATCAATAAAATTAGAAATGAAAAAGAAGTTACCACGGACAACACAGAAATATAAAACTTCGTAAGAGATTACTATAAACAAATCTATGCAGATAAAATGGACAATCTGGAAGAAATGCACAAATTCTTAGACAGGTACAACCTTCCAAGACTGAAACAGGAAAAAATAGAAACTATGAACAGACCCAGGACGAGTAATGAACTTGCAACTGTGATTAACAATCGTCCAACAAACAAAAGTCCAGGACAGGTAGTTTCACAGGATAATTCTATCCAACATGGAGAAAAGACCTAACACCCATCCTTCTCCAACTCTTCCAAAAAATTGGCGAAGAAGGAACACTCCCAAACTCTTTCTATGAGGCCACCATCACCCTGATACCAAAACCAGACAAATACAGTACAAAGAACTAAAGTTACACACCGATATCACTGATGAACATAGATGCAAAGCTGCTCAACAAAATAGTAGCAAACAGAATCCAATACCACATTAAAAGTATCATACCTCATGATCAAGTGGGATTGATCCCAGGGATGCAAGGATTCTTCAATATACGCAAATCAATGTGATACACCCTATGAACAAAGTGAAGAGGAAAAAACGTATGATCATGTCAATCGATGCAGAAAAGCTTGTGACAAATTGCAACACACATTTCTGATAAAAAACCTCCAGAAAGTGGGCAGAGAGGGAACCTCACTCCACTTAATCAAGGCCATATACGACAAACCCACAGCAAACATTCTCAATGGTGAATAATTGAAAGCATGTCCTCTAATATCAGGAACAAACAAGGATGACCACTCTCACCACTATTATTCAACATAGTTTTGGAAGTTTTAGCCACAGCAGTCAGAGCAGCAAAAGAAATGAAAGGAACACAAGTTGGAAAAGAAGAAGTAACACTGTCACTCTGTGCAGATGACATGACACTATACTTAGAGAATCCTAAAGATGCCACCAGAAAACAACTAGAGCTACTCCATGGATTTGGTAACGTTGCATGATAGAAAATGAATGCACAGAAATCCCTTGCATTCCTATACATTAATGAAGAAAAATCTGACAGAGAAATGAAGGAAACACTCCCATTAACCATTGCAACAGAAAGAATAAATTACCTACGAATAAACTTACCTAGGGAGACAAAAGATCTGTATGCTGAAAACTATGACACGGAAGAAGGAAATTGAAGAAGATACAAACAGATGGAGAGTGATACGATGTTCTTGGATTGGAAGAATCAATGTTGTGAAAATGACTATACTACGAAAGCAATCTACATATTCAATGCAATCCCTCTCAAATTACCAATGGCATTTTTTCCAGAACTAGACCCCAAAAAATCTTAAAATTTGTATGGAGACACAAAAAACCTGGAAGAGCCGAAGCACTTTGAGAGCAAAAAACAGAGCTGGAGGAATCAGACTGCCCGACTTCAGACTGTACTACAAAGCTACAGGAATCAAGACATGATGGGACTGGCACAAAAACAGAAATATAGATCAATGCAACAGGATAGAAAGCCCAGAGATAAAGCCACGCACCTATGGTCAACTAATCTATGACAAAGTAGACATGAATCCACAATGGAGAAAAGACAGTCTCTACAATAAGTGGTGCTGGGAAAACTGGACAGACACATGTAAAAGAATGAAATTAGAACACTCCCAAACACCGTACACAGAAATCAACTCAAAATGGAACAGAGACCTAAACGTAAGACAGGATACTATAAAACTCTTAGAGGAAAACATAGCAATAACACGCTTTGACATAAATCACGGCAAGATCTTTTTTAATCCACCTCCTAGAGTAATGGAAATAAAAACAATAATAAACAAGTAGGACCTAATGAAACTTAAAAGCTTTTGCTACACACAGGAAACGACAAACAAGACTAAAGGACAACCCGCAGAATGGGAAAAATATTTGTGTACGAATCAACGGACTAAGGATTAACCTCCAAAATATATAAACAGCACATGCAGCTCGGTATTAAACGAACGAACAACCCAATCGAAAAAAGGGCAGAAGACCTAAATAGACAATTCTCGAAAGAAGACACACAGCTGGCCAACAAGCACATCAAAACCTGCTCAACGTCAGTAATTATTAGAGAGATGCACATCAAAACTACACTGAGGTATCACCTCACACCATTTAGAACGGGCATCATCAGAAAATCAACAAACAACAATTGCTGGACAGGGTGTGGAGCAAAGAGAATACACTTGCACTGCTGTTGGGAATATAAACTGATACAGCCACTATGGAGAACAGTAAAGAGGTTCCTTCAAAAACGAAAAACAAAATTGCCATACGACCCAGCGAACCCACTACAGGGCATATACCAAGAGAAAACCATAGTTCTAAAAGTCACATGCACCCCAATGTTCATTGAAGCAGTATTTACTATAGCCAGGTCATGGAAACAACCTAAATGCCCATCCACAGGCGAATGGATAAAGAAGATGAGGTACATATATACCATGGAATATTACTCAGCCATAAAAAGGAACTAAGTTGGTTCAGTGGTACAGGCGTGGATGGATCTAGAGACTGTCATACAGAGTGAAGTCAGTCAGAAAGAGAAAAACAGATACCGTATATAAACGCATATATATGCAACCTAGAAAGATGGTACAGATGAACCGGTTTGCAGGATTGAATTGATACACAGATGTGGAGAATCCACGTATGGCCACCAAAGGGGGAAAGTGGGGCTGTGGTAGTCGTTGTGTGATGAATTGGGAAATTGGGATTGACATATATACACTGATATGTATAAAATGGATAACTAATAAGTACGTGCTGTATAAAAATATAAAATAATATTCAAAAATTCAAAAAACAATAAGAGAAAAGGAAGAAGATGTGTTCATTTGAACCGATCATTTCCTAAATAGACAACAAACTCTGAAGGTAGTTGGGGTTGTCAGTAAAAAGGTAGAGAAAAAAGAAAAAAAGAACTGAAACAGCAACAAAGAAAACAATAGCAAGGATCTATAAAAGTAAAAGCTGGTTCGTTGAGAAGGTAAACAATATTGATATACCTTTAGCCAGACTCACCGAGAAAAAGAGGGAGAGGACTGCAATCAATAAAATTAGAAATGAAAAAGAAGTTACCACGGACAACAGAGAACTATGAAACTTCGTAAGAGACTACTACAAGCAACTCTATGCTGATAAAATGGACAATCTGGAAGAAATGCACAAATTCTTAGACAGGTACAACCTTCCAAGACTGAACCAGGAAAAAATAGAAACTATGAACAGACCCAGTACGAGTAATGAACTTGCAACTCTGATTGAAAATCGTCCAACAAACAAAAGTCCAGGACTGGTGGTTTCACAGGTTAATTCTATCCAACATGGAGAAAAGACTTAACACCCATCCTTCTCAAACTCTTCCAAAAAATGGGAAAGGGAGGAACACTCCCAAACTCTTTCTATGAGGCTACCCTCACCCTGATACCAAAACGAGACAAAGGTAGTACAAAAAATTAAAGTTACACACTGATATCAGTGATGAACGTAGATGCAAAGTTGCTCAGCAAAATAGTAGCAAACAGAATCCAATACCACATTAAAAGTATCATACCTCATGATCAAGTGGGATTAATTCCAGGGATGCAAGGATTCTTCAATATACGAAAATCAATGTGATACACCCTATTAACAAAGCGAAGAGGAAAAAACGTATGATCATGTAAATAGATGCAGAAAAGCTTGTAACAAATTTCAACACACATTTCTGATAAAATCACTCCAGAAAGTGGGCAGAGAGGGAACCTCACTCAAGTTAATCAAGGCCATATACGACAAACCCACAGCAAACATCCTCAATGGTGAAAAACTGAAAGCATGTCCTCTAATATGAGGAACAACACAAGGATGACCACTCTCACCAATATTATTCCACATAGTTTTGGAAGTTCTAGCCACAGCAGTCAGAGCAGCAAAAGAAATAAACGGAACACAAGTTGGGAAAGAAGTAACACTGTCACTCTGTGCAGATGACATGACACTATACTTAGAGAATCCTAAAGATGCCACCAGAAAACTACTAGAGCTAATCCATGGATTTGGTAACGTTGCACGATAGAAAATGAATGCACAGAAATCCCTTGCATTCCAATACATTAATGAAGAAAATTCTGAAAGAGAAATGAAGGAAACACTCCCATTAACCATTACAACAGAAAGAATAAAATACCTAGGAATAAACCTACGTAGGGAGACAAAAGATCTGTATGCTGAAAACTATTACACTGAAGAACGAAATTGAAGATGATACAAACACATTGAGAGAGATACCATGTTCTTGGATTGGAAGAATCAATGTTGTGAAAATGACTATACTACAAAAGCAATCTACATATTCAATGCAATCCCTCTCAAATTACCAATGGCATTCTTTCCAGAACTAGAACTAAAAAATCTTAAAATTTGTATGGAGACACAAAAAACACTGAAGAGACGAAGCACTTTGAGGGAAAAAAACAGAGCTGGAGGAATCAGACTGCCCGACTTCAGACAGTACTACAAAGCTACAGGAATCAAGACATGATGGGACTGGCACAAAAACAGAAATATAGATCAATGCAACAGGATAGAAAGCCCAGAGATAAAGCCACGCACCTATGGTCAACTAATCTATGACAAAGTAGACATGAATCCACAATGGAGAAAAGACAGTCTCTACAATAAGTGGTGCTGGGAAAACTGGACAGACACATGTAAAAGAATGAAATTAGAACACTCCCAAACACCGTACACAGAAATCAACTCAAAATGGAACAGAGACCAAAACGTAAGACAGGATACTATAAAACTCTTAGAGGAAAACATAGCAATAACACGCTTTGACATAAATCACGGCAAGATCTTTTTTAATCCACCTCCTAGAGTAATGGAAATAAAAACAATAATAAACAAGTAGGACCTAATGAAACTTAAAAGCTTTTGCTACACACAGGAAACGACAAACAAGACTAAAGGACAACCCGCAGAATGGGAAAAATATTTGTGTACGAATCAACGGACTAAGGATTAACCTCCAAAATATATAAACAGCACATGCAGCTCGGTATTAAACAAACGAACAACCCAATCGAAAAAAGGGCAGAAGACCTAAATAGACAATTCTCGAAAGAAGACACACAGCTGGCCAACAAGCACATCAAAACCTGCTCAACGTCAGTAATTATTAGAGAGATGCACATCAAAACTACACTGAGGTATCACCTCACACCATTTAGAACGGGCATCATCAGAAAATCAACAAACAACAATTGCTGGACAGGGTGTGGAGCAAAGAGAATACTCTTGCACTGCTGTTGGGAATATAAACTGATACAGCCACTATGGAGAACAGTAAAGAGGTTCCTTCAAAAACGAAAAACAAAATTGCCATACGACCCAGCGAACCCACTACAGGGCATATACCAAGAGAAAACCATAGTTCTAAAAGTCACATGCACCCCAATGTTCATTGAAGCAGTATTTACTATAGCCAGGTCATGGAAACAACCTAAATGCCCATCCACAGGCGAATGGATAAAGAAGATGAGGTACATATATACCATGGAATATTACTCAGCCATAAAAAGGAACTAAGTTGGTTCAGTGGTACAGGCGTGGATGGATCTAGAGACTGTCATACAGAGTGAAGTCAGTCAGAAAGTGAAAAACAGATACCGTATATAAATGCATATATATGCATCCTGGAAAGATGGTACAGATGAACCGGTTTGCAGGATTGAATTGATACACAGATGTGGAGAACCCACGTATGGCCACCAAAGGGGGAAAGTGCGGGTGTGGTAGTCATTGTGTGATGAATTCGGAAATTGGGATTCAAACATATACACTAATATGTATAAAATGGATAACTAATAAGAGCCTGCTATATAAAAAATAAAATAATATTCAAAAATTCAAAAAACAATAAGATAAAAGGAAGAAGATATGTTCATTTGAACCGATCATTTCCTAAATAGACAACAAACTCTGAAGGTAGTTGGGGCTGTCAATAAAAAGGTAGACAAAAAAGAAAGAAAGAACGGAAACAGCAACAAAGAAAACAATAGCAAGGATCAATAAAAGTAAAAGCTGGTTCTTTTACAAGGTAAACAGTATTGACATACCTTTAGCCAGACTCACCGAGAAAAAGAGGGAGAGGACTGCAATCAATAAAATTAGAAATGAAAAAGAACTTACCACGGACAACAGAGAACTATAAAACTTCGTAAGAGACTACTACAAGCAACTCTATGCTGATAAAATGGACAATCTGGAAGAAATGCACAAATTCTTAGACAGGTACAACCTTCCAAGAGTGAACCAGGAAAAAATAGAAACTATGAACAGACCCAGTACGAGCAATGAACTTGCAACTCTGATTGAAAATCGTCCAACAAACAAAGTCCAGGACAGGTGGTTTCACAGGTTAATTCTATCCAAAATGGAGAAAAGACTTACCACCCATCCTTCTCAAACTCTTCCAAAAAATGGGCAAGGAAGGAACACTCCCAAACTCTTTCTATGAGGCTACCCTCACCCTGATACCCAAACGAGACAAAGGTAGTACAAAAAACTAAAGTTACACACTGATATCAGTGATGAACATAGATGGAAAGTTGCTCAACAAAATAGTAGCAAACAGAATCCAATACCACATTAAAAGTATCATACCTCATGATCAAGTGGGATTAATTCCAGGGATGCAAGGATTCTTCAATATACGAAAATCAATGTGATACACCCTATTAACAAAGCGAAGAGGAAAAAACGTATGATCATGTCAATCGATGCAGAAAAGCTTGTAACAAATGTCAACACACATTTCTGATAAAAACCCTCCAGAAAGTGGGCAGAGAGGGAACCTCACTCAAGGTAATCAAGGCCATATAGGACAAACCCACAGCAAACATCCTCAATGGTGAAAAACTGAAAGCATGTCCTCTAATATGAGGAAGAAGACAAGGATGACCACTCTCACCAATATTATTCCACATAGTTTTGGAAGTTCTAGCCACAGCAGTCAGAGCAGCAAAAGAAATAAAAGGAACACAAGTTGGAAAACAAGAAGTAACACTGTCACTCTGTGCAGATGACATGACACTATACTTAGAGAATCCTAAAGATGCCACCAGAAAACTACTAAAGCTAATCCATGGATTTGGTAACGTTGCATGATACAAAATGAATGCACAGAAATCCCTTGCATTCCTATACATTAATGAAGAAAATTCTGAAAGAGAAATGAAGGAAACACTCCCATTAACCATTACAACAGAAAGAATAAAAAACCTAGGAATAAACCTACGTAGGGAGACAAAAGATCTGTATGCTGAAAACTATGACACTGAAGAACGAAATTGAAGATGATACAAACAGATGGAGAGAGATACCATGTTCTTGGATTGGAAGAATCAATGTTGTGAAAATGACTATACTACAAAAGCAATCTACATATTCAATGCAATCCCTCTCAAATTACCAATGGCATTCTTTCCAGAACTAGAACAAAAAAATCTTAAAACTTGTATGGAGACACAAAAAACCCGGAAGAGACGAAGCACTTTGAGGGAAAAAAACAGAGCTGGAGGAATCAGACTGCCCGACTTCAGACAGTACTACAAAGCTACAGGAATCAAGACATGATGGGACTGGCAGAAAAACAGAAATATAGATCAATCCAACAGGATAGAAGGCCCAGAGATAAAGCCACGCACCTATGGTCAACTAATCTATGACAAAGGAGGCAAGAATCCACAATGGAGAAAAGACAGTCTCTACAATAAGTGGTGCTGGGAAAACTGGACAGACACATGTAAAAGAATGAAGTTAGAACACTCCCAAACACCGTACACAGAAATAAACTCAAACTGCAACAGAGACCTAAACGTAAGACAGGATACTATAAAACTCTTAGAGGAAAACATAGCAATAACACGCTTTGACATAAATCACGGCAGTATCTTTTTTAATCCACCTCCTAGAGTAATGGAAATAAAAACAAAAATAAACAAGTGGGACCTAATGAAACTTAAAAGCTTTTGCTACACACAGGAAACGACAAACAAGACTAAAGGACAACCCGCAGAATGGGAAAAATATTTGTGTACGAATCAACGGACTAAGGATTAACCTCCAAAATATATAAACAGCACATGCAGCTCGGTATTAAACAAACGAACAACCCAATCGAAAAAAGGGCAGAAGACCTAAATAGACAATTCTCGAAAGAAGACACACAGCTGGCCAACAAGCACATCAAAACCTGCTCAACGTCAGTAATTATTAGAGAGATGCACATCAAAACTACACTGAGGTATCACCTCACACCATTTAGAACGGGCATCATCAGAAAATCAACAAACAACAATTGCTGGACAGGGTGTGGAGCAAAGAGAATACTCTTGCACTGCTGTTGGGAATATAAACTGATACAGCCACTATGGAGAACAGTAAAGAGGTTCCTTCAAAAACGAAAAACAAAATTGCCATACGACCCAGCGAACCCACTACAGGGCATATACCAAGAGAAAACCATAGTTCTAAAAGTCACATGCACCCCAATGTTCATTGAAGCAGTATTTACTATAGCCAGGTCATGGAAACAACCTAAATGCCCATCCACAGGCGAATGGATAAAGAAGATGAGGTACATATATACCATGGAATATTACTCAGCCATAAAAAGGAACTAAGTTGGTTCAGTGGTACAGGCGTGGATGGATCTAGAGACTGTCATACAGAGTGAAGTCAGTCAGAAAGTGAAAAACAGATACCGTATATAAATGCATATATATGCATCCTGGAAAGATGGTACAGATGAACCGGTTTGCAGGATTGAATTGATACACAGATGTGGAGAACCCACGTATGGCCACCAAAGGGGGAAAGTGCGGGTGTGGTAGTCATTGTGTGATGAATTCGGAAATTGGGATTCAAACATATACACTAATATGTATAAAATGGATAACTAATAAGAGCCTGCTATATAAAAAATAAAATAATATTCAAAAATTCAAAAAACAATAAGATAAAAGGAAGAAGATATGTTCATTTGAACCGATCATTTCCTAAATAGACAACAAACTCTGAAGGTAGTTGGGGCTGTCAATAAAAAGGTAGACAAAAAAGAAAGAAAGAACGGAAACAGCAACAAAGAAAACAATAGCAAGGATCAATAAAAGTAAAAGCTGGTTCTTTTACAAGGTAAACAGTATTGACATACCTTTAGCCAGACTCACCGAGAAAAAGAGGGAGAGGACTGCAATCAATAAAATTAGAAATGAAAAAGAACTTACCACGGACAACAGAGAACTATAAAACTTCGTAAGAGACTACTACAAGCAACTCTATGCTGATAAAATGGACAATCTGGAAGAAATGCACAAATTCTTAGACAGGTACAACCTTCCAAGAGTGAACCAGGAAAAAATAGAAACTATGAACAGACCCAGTACGAGCAATGAACTTGCAACTCTGATTGAAAATCGTCCAACAAACAAAGTCCAGGACAGGTGGTTTCACAGGTTAATTCTATCCAACATGGAGAAAAGACTTACCACCCATCCTTCTCAAACTCTTCCAAAAAATGGGCAAGGAAGGAACACTCCCAAACTCTTTCTATGAGGCTACCCTCACCCTGATACCCAAACGAGACAAAGGTAGTACAAAAAACTAAAGTTACACACTGATATCAGTGATGAACATAGATGGAAAGTTGCTCAACAAAATAGTAGCAAACAGAATCCAATACCACATTAAAAGTATCATACCTCATGATCAAGTGGGATTAATTCCAGGGATGCAAGGATTCTTCAATATACGAAAATCAATGTGATACACCCTATTAACAAAGCGAAGAGGAAAAAACGTATGATCATGTCAATCGATGCAGAAAAGCTTGTAACAAAGTTCAACACACATTTCTGATAAAAACCCTCCAGAAAGTGGGCAGAGAGGGAACCTCACTCAAGGTAATCAAGGCCATATAGGACAAACCCACAGCAAACATCCTCAATGGTGAAAAACTGAAAGCATGTCCTCTAATATGAGGAAGAAGACAAGGATGACCACTCTCACCAATATTATTCCACATAGTTTTGGAAGTTCTAGCCACAGCAGTCAGAGCAGCAAAAGAAATAAAAGGAACACAAGTTGGAAAACAAGAAGTAACACTGTCACTCTGTGCAGATGACATGACACTATACTTAGAGAATCCTAAAGATGCCACCAGAAAACTACTAAAGCTAATCCATGGATTTGGTAACGTTGCATGATACAAAATGAATGCACAGAAATCCCTTGCATTCCTATACATTAATGAAGAAAATTCTGAAAGAGAAATGAAGGAAACACTCCCATTAACCATTACAACAGAAAGAATAAAAAACCTAGGAATAAACCTACGTAGGGAGACAAAAGATCTGTATGCTGAAAACTATGACACTGAAGAACGAAATTGAAGATGATACAAACAGATGGAGAGAGATACCATGTTCTTGGATTGGAAGAATCAATGTTGTGAAAATGACTATACTACAAAAGCAATCTACATATTCAATGCAATCCCTCTCAAATTACCAATGGCATTCTTTCCAGAACTAGAACAAAAAAATCTTAAAACTTGTATGGAGACACAAAAAACCCGGAAGAGACGAAGCACTTTGAGGGAAAAAAACAGAGCTGGAGGAATCAGACTGCCCGACTTCAGACAGTACTACAAAGCTACAGGAATCAAGACATGATGGGACTGGCAGAAAAACAGAAATATAGATCAATCCAACAGGATAGAAGGCCCAGAGATAAAGCCACGCACCTATGGTCAACTAATCTATGACAAAGGAGGCAAGAATCCACAATGGAGAAAAGACAGTCTCTACAATAAGTGGTGCTGGGAAAACTGGACAGACACATGTAAAAGAATGAAGTTAGAACACTCCCAAACACCGTACACAGAAATAAACTCAAACTGCAACAGAGACCTAAACGTAAGACAGGATACTATAAAACTCTTAGAGGAAAACATAGCAATAACACGCTTTGACATAAATCACGGCAGTATCTTTTTTAATCCACCTCCTAGAGTAATGGAAATAAAAACAAAAATAAACAAGTGGGACCTAATGAAACTTAAAAGCTTTTGCTACACACAGGAAACGACAAACAAGACCAAAGAACAGCCCTCAGAATGGGAAAAATATTTGCGTACGGATCAACGGACTAAGGATTAATCTCCAAAATGTATAAAGAGCTCATGCAGCTCGGTATTAAACAAACGAACAACCCAATCGAAAAATGGGCAGAAGGCCTAAATAGACAATTCTCCAAAGAAAACATACAGCTGGCCAACAAACACATCAAAACCCGCTCAACGTCACTAATTATTAGAGAGATGCACATCAAAACTACACTGAGGTATCACCTCACACCATTTAGAACGGGCATCATCAGAAAATCAACAAACAACAATTGCTGGACAGGGTGTGGAGCAAAGAGAATACTCTTGCACTGCTGTTGGGAATATAAACTGATACAGCCACTATGGAGAACAGTAAAGAGGTTCCTTCAAAAACGAAAAACAAAATTGCCATACGACCCAGCGAACCCACTACAGGGCATATACCAAGAGAAAACCATAGTTCTAAAAGTCACATGCACCCCAATGTTCATTGAAGCAGTATTTACTATAGCCAGGTCATGGAAACAACCTAAATGCCCATCCACAGGCGAATGGATAAAGAAGATGAGGTACATATATACCATGGAATATTACTCAGCCATAAAAAGGAACTAAGTTGGTTCAGTGGTACAGGCGTGGATGGATCTAGAGACTGTCATACAGAGTGAAGTCAGTCAGAAAGAGAAAAACAGATACCGTATATAAATGCATATATATGCATCCTGGAAAGATGGTACAGATGAACCGGTTTGCAGGATTGAATTGATACACAGATGTGGAGAACCCACGTATGGCCACCAAAGGGGGAAAGTGCGGGTGTGGTAGTCATTGTGTGATGAATTCGGAAATTGGGATTCAAACATATACACTAATATGTATAAAATGGATAACTAATAAGAGCCTGCTATATAAAAAATAAAATAATATTCAAAAATTCACAAAACAATAAGATAAAAGGAAGAAGATGTGTTCATTTGAACCGATCATTTCCTAAATAGACAACAAACTCTGAAGGTAGTTGGGGCTGTCAATAAAAAGGTAGACAAAAAAGAAAGAAAGAACGGAAACAGCAACAAAGAAAACAATAGCAAGGACCAATAAAAGGAAAAGCTGGTTCTTTGAGAACGTAAACAATATTGATATACCTTTAGCCAGACTCACCGAGAAAAAGAGGGAGAGGACTGCAATCAATAAAATTAGAAATGAAAAAGAAGTTACCACGGACAACAGAGAAATATAAAACTTCGTAAGAGACTACTACAAGCAACTCTATGCTGATAAAATGGACAATCTGGAAGAAATGCACAAATTCTTAGACAGGTACAACCTTCCAAGACTGAAACAGGAAAAATAGAAACTATGAACAGACCCACTTGGAGTAATGAACTTGCAACTCTGATTGAAAATCGTCCAACAAACAAAAGTCCAGGACAGATTGTTTCACAGGATAATTCTATCCAACATGGAGAAAAGACATAACACAGATCCTTCTCAAAGTCTTCCAAAAAATGGGCAAGTGAGGAACACTCCCAAACTCTTTCTATGAGGCCCCCATCACCCTGATACCCAAACCAGACAAAGGTAGTACAAAAAACTAAAGTTACACACTGATATCACTGATGAACATAGATGCAAAGCTGCTCAACAAAATAGTAGCAAACAGAATCCAATACCACATTAAAAGTGGCATACCTCATGATCATGTGTGATTTATCCCAGGGATGCAGGGATTCTTCAATATACACAATTCAATGTGATACACCCTATGAACAAAGCGAAGAGGAAAATCCATATGATCATGTCAATCGATGCCGAAAAGCTTGTGACAAATTTCAACACACATTTATGATAAAATCCCTCCAGAAAGTGGGCAGAGAGGGAACCTCACTCAAGTTAATCAAGGCTATATACGACAAACCCACAGCAAGCATTCTCAATGGTGAATAATTGAAAGCATGTCCTCTAATATCAGGAACAAGACAAGGATGACCACTCTCACCACTATTATTCAACATAGTTCTGGAAGTTTTAGCCACAGCAGTCAGAGCAGCAAAAGAAATAAAAGGAACACAAGTTGGAAAAGAAGAAGTAACACTGTCACTCTTTGCAGATGACATGACACTATACTTAGAGAATCCTAAAGATGCCACCAGAAAACAACTAGAGCTAATCCATGGATTTGGTAACGTTGCATGATAGAAAATGAATGCACAGAAATCCCTTGCACTCCTATACATTAATGAAGAAAAATCTGACAGAGAAATGAAGGAAACACTCCCATTAACCATTGCAACAGAAAGAATAAATTACCTACGAATAAACTTACCTAGGGAGACAAAAGATCTGTATGCTGAAAACTATGACACGGAAGAAGGAAATTGAAGATGGTACAAACAGATGGAGAGTGATACGATGTTCTTGGATTGGAAGAATCAATGTTGTGAAAATGACTATACTACGAAAGCAATCTACATATTCAATGCAATCCCTCTCAAATTACCAATGGCATTTTTTCCAGAACTAGACCCCAAAAAATCTTAAAATTTGTATGGAGACACAAAAAACCTGGAAGAGCCGAAGCACTTTGAGAGCAAAAAACAGAGCAGGAGGAATCAGACTGCCCGACTTCAGACTGTACTACAAAGCTACAGGAATCAAGACATGATGGGACTGGCACAAAAACAGAAATATAGATCAATGCAACAGGATAGAAAGCCCAGAGATAAAGCCACGCACCTATGGTCAACTAATCTATGACAAAGTAGACATGAATCCACAATGGAGAAAAGACAGTCTCTACAATAAGTGGTGCTGGGAAAACTGGACAGACACATGTAAAAGAATGAAATTAGAACACTCCCAAACACCGTACACAGAAATCAACTCAAAATGGAACAGAGACCTAAACGTAAGACAGGATACTATAAAACTCTTAGAGGAAAACATAGCAATAACACGCTTTGACATAAATCACGGCAAGATCTTTTTTAATCCACCTCCTAGAGTAATGGAAATAAAAACAATAATAAACAAGTAGGACCTAATGAAACTTAAAAGCTTTTGCTACACACAGGAAACGACAAACAAGACTAAAGGACAACCCGCAGAATGGGAAAAATATTTGTGTACGAATCAACGGACTAAGGATTAACCTCCAAAATATATAAACAGCACATGCAGCTCGGTATTAAACAAACGAACAACCCAATCGAAAAAAGGGCAGAAGACCTAAATAGACAATTCTCGAAAGAAGACACACAGCTGGCCAACAAGCACATCAAAACCTGCTCAACGTCAGTAATTATTAGAGAGATGCACATCAAAACTACACTGAGGTATCACCTCACACCATTTAGAACGGGCATCATCAGAAAATCAACAAACAACAATTGCTGGACAGGGTGTGGAGCAAAGAGAATACTCTTGCACTGCTGTTGGGAATATAAACTGATACAGCCACTATGGAGAACAGTAAAGAGGTTCCTTCAAAAACGAAAAACAAAATTGCCATACGACCCAGCGAACCCACTACAGGGCATATACCAAGAGAAAACCATAGTTCTAAAAGTCACATGCACCCCAATGTTCATTGAAGCAGTATTTACTATAGCCAGGTCATGGAAACAACCTAAATGCCCATCCACAGGCGAATGGATAAAGAAGATGAGGTACATATATACCATGGAATATTACTCAGCCATAAAAAGGAACTAAGTTGGTTCAGTGGTACAGGCGTGGATGGATCTAGAGACTGTCATACAGAGTGAAGTCAGTCAGAAAGTGAAAAACAGATACCGTATATAAATGCATATATATGCATCCTGGAAAGATGGTACAGATGAACCGGTTTGCAGGATTGAATTGATACACAGATGTGGAGAACCCACGTATGGCCACCAAAGGGGGAAAGTGCGGGTGTGGTAGTCATTGTGTGATGAATTCGGAAATTGGGATTCAAACATATACACTAATATGTATAAAATGGATAACTAATAAGAGCCTGCTATATAAAAAATAAAATAATATTCAAAAATTCAAAAAACAATAAGATAAAAGGAAGAAGATATGTTCATTTGAACCGATCATTTCCTAAATAGACAACAAACTCTGAAGGTAGTTGGGGCTGTCAATAAAAAGGTAGACAAAAAAGAAAGAAAGAACGGAAACAGCAACAAAGAAAACAATAGCAAGGATCAATAAAAGTAAAAGCTGGTTCTTTTACAAGGTAAACAGTATTGACATACCTTTAGCCAGACTCACCGAGAAAAAGAGGGAGAGGACTGCAATCAATAAAATTAGAAATGAAAAAGAACTTACCACGGACAACAGAGAACTATAAAACTTCGTAAGAGACTACTACAAGCAACTCTATGCTGATAAAATGGACAATCTGGAAGAAATGCACAAATTCTTAGACAGGTACAACCTTCCAAGAGTGAACCAGGAAAAAATAGAAACTATGAACAGACCCAGTACGAGCAATGAACTTGCAACTCTGATTGAAAATCGTCCAACAAACAAAGTCCAGGACAGGTGGTTTCACAGGTTAATTCTATCCAAAATGGAGAAAAGACTTACCACCCATCCTTCTCAAACTCTTCCAAAAAATGGGCAAGGAAGGAACACTCCCAAACTCTTTCTATGAGGCTACCCTCACCCTGATACCCAAACGAGACAAAGGTAGTACAAAAAACTAAAGTTACACACTGATATCAGTGATGAACATAGATGGAAAGTTGCTCAACAAAATAGTAGCAAACAGAATCCAATACCACATTAAAAGTATCATACCTCATGATCAAGTGGGATTAATTCCAGGGATGCAAGGATTCTTCAATATACGAAAATCAATGTGATACACCCTATTAACAAAGCGAAGAGGAAAAAACGTATGATCATGTCAATCGATGCAGAAAAGCTTGTAACAAATGTCAACACACATTTCTGATAAAAACCCTCCAGAAAGTGGGCAGAGAGGGAACCTCACTCAAGGTAATCAAGGCCATATAGGACAAACCCACAGCAAACATCCTCAATGGTGAAAAACTGAAAGCATGTCCTCTAATATGAGGAAGAAGACAAGGATGACCACTCTCACCAATATTATTCCACATAGTTTTGGAAGTTCTAGCCACAGCAGTCAGAGCAGCAAAAGAAATAAAAGGAACACAAGTTGGAAAAGAAGAAGTAACACTGTCACTCTGTGCAGATGACATGACACTATACTTAGAGAATCCTAAAGATGCCACCAGAAAACTACTAAAGCTAATCCATGGATTTGGTAACGTTGCATAATACAAAATGAATGCACAGAAATCCCTTGCATTCCTATACATTAATGAAGAAAATTATGAAAGAGAAATGACGGAAACACTCCCATTAACCATTACAACAGAAAGAATAAAAAACCTAGGAATAAACCTACGTAGGGAGACAAAAGATCTGTATGCTGAAAACTATGACACGGAAGAACGAAATTGAAGATGATACAAACAGATGGAGAGAGATACCATGTTCTTGGATTGGAAGAATCAATGTTGTGAAAATGACTATACTACGAAAGCAATCTACATATTCAATGCAATCCCTCTCAAATTACCAATGGCATTTTTTCCAGAACTAGACCCAAAAAAATCTTAAAATTTGTATGGAGACACAAGAAACCTGGAAGAGCCGAAGGACTTTGAGAGCAAAAAACAGAGCTGGAGGAATCAGACTGCCCGACTTCAGACTCTACTACAAAGCTACAGGAATCAAGACATGATGGGACTGGCACAAAAACAGAAATATAGATCAATGCAACAGGATAGAAAGCCCAGAGATAAAGCCACGCACCTATGGTCAACTAATCCATGACAAAGTAGACAAGAATCCACAATGGAGAAAAGACAGTCTCTACAATAAGTGGTTCTGGGAAAACAGGACAGACACATGTAAAAGAATGAAATTAGAACACTCCCAAACACCGTACACAGAAATCAACTCAAAATGCAGCAGAGACCTAAACGTAAGACAGGATACTATAAAACTCTTAGAGGAAAACACAGGAATAACACGCTTTGACATAAATCACGGCAGTATATTTTTTAATCCACCTCCTAGAGTAATGGAAATAAAAACAAAAAGAAACAAGTGGGACCTAATGAAACTTACAAGCTTTTGCTACACACAGGAAACGACAAACAAGAGCAAAGGACAGCCCGCAGAATGGGAGAAATATTTGCATACGGATCAACGGACTAAGGATTAATCTCAAATATATAAAGAGCTCATGCAGCTCGGTATTAAACAAACGAACAACCCAATCGAAAAATGGGCAGAAGACCTAAATAGACAATTCTACAAAGAAGACACACAGCTGGCCAACAAGCACATCAAAACCTGCTCAACGTCACTAATTATTAGAGAGATGCACATCAAAACTACACTGAGGTATCACCTCACACCATTTAGAACGGGCATCATCAGAAAATCAACAAACAACAATTGCTGGACAGGGTGTGGAGCAAAGAGAATACTCTTGCACTGTTGTTGGGAATGTAAATTGATACAGCCACTATGGAGAACAGTAAAGAGGTTCCTTTAAAAAACGAAAAACAGAATTGCCATACGACCCAGAGAACCCACTACAGGGCATACACCAAGAGAAAACCATAGTTCTAAAAGTCACATGCACCCCAATGTTCATTGTAGCAGTATTTACAATAGCCAGGTCATGAAAACAACCTAAATGCCCATGCACAAGCTAATGGATAAAGAAGATGAGGTACATATATACCATGGAATATTACTCAGCCATAAAAAGGAACTAAGTTGGTTCATTGGTACAGGTGTGGATGGATCTATAGACTGTCATACAGAGTGAAGTCAGTCAGAAGGAGAAAAACAGATATCGTATATAAACGCATATATATGCAACCTAGAAAAATGGAACAGATGAACCGGTTTGCAGGATTGAATTGATACACAGATGTGGAGAACCCACGTATGGCCACCAAAGGGGGAAAGTGGGGGTGTGGTAGTTATTGTGTGATGAATTCGGAAATTGGGATTCAAATATATACACTGATATGTATAAAATGGATAACTAATAAGTACCTACTGTACAAGAAAATAAAATAATATTGAAAAATTCAAAAAACAATAAGATAAAAGGAAGAAGATATGTTCATTTGAACCGATCATTTCTTAAATAGACAACAAACTCTGAAGGTAGTTGGGGCTGTCAATAAAAAGGCAGAAAAAAAAGAAAGAAAGAACTGAAATAGCAACAAAGAAAACAATAGCAAGGATCAGTAAAAGTAAAAGCTGGTTCTTTGAGAAGGTAAACAATATTGATATACCTTTAGCCAGACTCACCGAGAAAAAGAGGGAGAGGACTGCAATCAATAAAATTAGAAATGAAAAAGAAGTTACCACGGACAACACAGAAATATAAAACTTCGTAAGAGATTACTATAAACAAATCTATGCAGATAAAATGGACAATCTGGAAGAAATGCACAAATTCTTAGACAGGTACAACCTTCCAAGACTGAAACAGGAAAAAATAGAAACTATGAACAGACCCAGGACGAGTAATGAACTTGCAACTGTGATTAACAATCGTCCAACAAACAAAAGTCCAGGACAGGTAGTTTCACAGGATAATTCTATCCAACATGGAGAAAAGACCTAACACCCATCCTTCTCCAACTCTTCCAAAAAATTGGCGAAGAAGGAACACTCCCAAACTCTTTCTATGAGGCCACCATCACCCTGATACCAAAACCAGACAAATACAGTACAAAGAACTAAAGTTACACACCGATATCACTGATGAACATAGATGCAAAGCTGCTCAACAAAATAGTAGCAAACAGAATCCAATACCACATTAAAAGTATCATACCTCATGATCAAGTGGGATTGATCCCAGGGATGCAAGGATTCTTCAATATACGCAAATCAATGTGATACACCCTATGAACAAAGTGAAGAGGAAAAAACGTATGATCATGTCAATCGATGCAGAAAAGCTTGTGACAAATTGCAACACACATTTCTGATAAAAAACCTCCAGAAAGTGGGCAGAGAGGGAACCTCACTCCACTTAATCAAGGCCATATACGACAAACCCACAGCAAACATTCTCAATGGTGAATAATTGAAAGCATGTCCTCTAATATCAGGAACAAACAAGGATGACCACTCTCACCACTATTATTCAACATAGTTTTGGAAGTTTTAGCCACAGCAGTCAGAGCAGCAAAAGAAATGAAAGGAACACAAGTTGGAAAAGAAGAAGTAACACTGTCACTCTGTGCAGATGACATGACACTATACTTAGAGAATCCTAAAGATGCCACCAGAAAACAACTAGAGCTACTCCATGGATTTGGTAATGTTGCATGATAGAAAATGAATGCACAGAAATCCCTTGCATTCCTATACATTAATGAAGAAAAATCTGACAGAGAAATGAAGGAAACACTCCCATTAACCATTGCAACAGAAAGAATAAATTACCTACGAATAAACTTACCTAGGGAGACAAAAGATCTGTATGCTGAAAACTATGACACGGAAGAAGGAAATTGAAGAAGATACAAACAGATGGAGAGTGATACGATGTTCTTGGATTGGAAGAATCAATGTTGTGAAAATGACTATACTACGAAAGCAATCTACATATTCAATGCAATCCCTCTCAAATTACCAATGGCATTTTTTCCAGAACTAGACCCCAAAAAATCTTAAAATTTGTATGGAGACACAAAAAACCTGGAAGAGCCGAAGCACTTTGAGAGCAAAAAACAGAGCTGGAGGAATCAGACTGCCCGACTTCAGACTGTACTACAAAGCTACAGGAATCAAGACATGATGGGACTGGCACAAAAACAGAAATATAGATCAATGCAACAGGATAGAAAGCCCAGAGATAAAGCCACGCACCTATGGTCAACTAATCTATGACAAAGTAGACAAGAATCCACAATGGAGAAAAGACAGTCTCTACAATAAGTGGTGCTGGGAAAACTGGACAGACACATGTAAAAGAATGAAATTAGAACACTCCCAAGCACCGTACACAGAAATCAACTCAAAATGGAACAGAGACCTAAACGTAAGACAGGATACTATAAAACTCTTAGAGGAAAACATAGCAATAACACGCTTTGACATAAATCACGGCAAGATCTTTTTTAATCCACCTCCTAGAGTAATGGAAATAAAAACAAAAATAAACAAGTGGGACCTAATGAAACTTAAAAGCTTTTGCTACACAGAGGAAACGACAAGCAAGACCAAAGGACAGCCCTCAGAATGGGAAAAATATTTGCGTACGGATCAACGGACTAAGGATTAATCGCCAAAATATATAAAGAGCCCATGCAGCTTGGTATTAAACAAACGAACAACCCAATCGAAAAATGGGCAGAAGACCTAAATAGACAATTCTCCAAAGAAAACATACAGCTGGCCGACAAACACATCAAAACCTGCTCAACGTCACTAATTATTAGAGAGATGCACATCAAAACTACACTGAGGTATCACCTCACACCATTTAGAACGGGCATCATCAGAAAAATCAACAAACAACAACTGCTGCACAGGGTGTGGAGCAAAGAGAATACTCTTGCACTGTTGTTGGGAAAGTAAACTGACACAGCCAATATGGAGAACAGTAAAGAGGATCCTTAAAAAACGAAAAACAGAATTGCCATATGACCCAGCGAACCCACTACAGGGCATACACCAAGAGAAAACCATAGTTCTAAAAGTCACATGCACCCCAATGTTCATTGTAGTAGTATTTACTATAGCCAGGTCATGGAAACAACCTAAATGCCCATCCACAGGCGAATGGATAAGGAAGATGAGGTACGTATATACCATGGAATATTGCTCAGCCATAAAAAGGAACTAAGTTGGTTCAGTGGTAAAGGCGTGGATGGATCTAGAGACTGTCATACAGAGTGAAGTCAGTCAGAAAGAGAAAAACAGATACCATATATAAATGCATATATATGCATCCTAGAAAGATGGTACAGATGAATCGGTTTGCAGAATTGAATTGATACACAGATGTGGAGAACCCACATACGGCCACCAAAGGGGGAAGTGGTGGTGTGGTAGTCGTTGTGTGATGAATTCGGAAATTGGGATTCAAATATTTACACTGATATGTATAAAATGGATAACTAATAAGAACCTGCTATATAAAAATATAAAATAGTATTCAAAAATTCACAAAACAATAAGATAAAAGGAAGAAGATGTGTTCATTTGAACCGATCATTTCCTAAATAGACAACAAACTCTGAAGGTAGTTGGGGCTGTCAATAAAAAGGTAGAGAAAAGAGAAAGAAAGAACTGAAACAGCAACAAAGAAAACAATAGCAAGGATCAATAAAAGTAAAAGCTGGTTCTTTTACAAGGTAAACAGTATTGACATACCTTTAGCCAGACTCACCAAGAAAAAGAGGGAGAGGAGTGCAATCAATAAGATTAGAAATGAAAAAGAAGTTACCACGGACAACACAGAAATATAAAACTTAGTAAGAGACTACTAGAAGCAACTCTATGCTGATAAAATGGACAATCTGGAAGAAATGCACAAATTCTTAGAAAGGTACAACCTTCCAAGACTGAAACAGGAAAAATAGAAACTATGAACAGACCCAGTTCGAGTAATGAACTTGCAACTCTGATTGAAAATCGTCCAACAAACAAAAGTCCAGGACAGATGGTTTCACAGGATAATTCTATCCAACATGGAGAAAAGACTTAACACCCATCCTTCTCAAACTCTTCCAAAAAATGGGCAAGGGAGGAACACTCCCAAACTCTTTCTATGAGGCCACCATCAACCTGATACTCAAAGCAGACAAAGGTAGTACAAAAAACTAAAGTTACACACCGATATCACTGATGAACATAGATGCGCAGCTGCTCAACAAAATAGTAGCAAACAGAATCCAATACCACATTAAAAGTGGCATACCTCATGATCAAGTGGGATTGATCCCAGGGATGCAAGGATTGTTCAATACACACAATTCAATGTGATACACCCTATGAAGAAAGCGAAGAGGAAAATCCATATGATCATGTCAATCGATGCAGAAAAGCTTGTGACAAATTTCAACACACATTTATGATAAAAACCCTCCAGTAAGTGGGCAGAGAGGGAACCTCACTCAAGTTAATCAAGGCCATATACGACAAACCCACAGCAAACATTCTCAATGGTGAATAATTGAAAGCATGTCCTCTAATATCAGGAACAAGACAAGGATGACCACTCTCACCACTATTATTCCACATAGTTTTGGAAGTTTTAGCCACAGCAGTCAGAGCAGCAAAAGAAATAAAAAGAACACAAGTTGGAAAAGAAGAAGTAACACTGTCACTCTTTGCAGATGACATGACACTATACTTAGAGAATCCTAAAGATGCCACCAGAAAACAACTAGAGCTACTCCATGGATTTGCTAACGTTGCATGATAGAAAATGAATGCACAGAAAGCCCTTGCATTCCTATACATTAATGAAGAAAAATCTGAAAGAGAAATGAAGGAAACACTCCCATTAACCATTGCAACAGAAAGAATAAATTACCTATGAATAAACTTACCTCGGGAGACAAAAGATCTGTATGCTGAAAACTATGACACGGAAGAAGGAAATTGAAGATGATACAAACAGATGGAGAGTGATACGATGTTCTTGGATTGGAAGAATCAATGTTGTGAAAATGACTATACTACGAAAGCAATCTACATATTCAATGCAATCCCTCTCAAATTACCAATGGCATTTTTTCCAGAACTAGACCCAAAAAAATCTTAAAATTTGTATGGAGACACAAGAAACCTGGAAGAGCCGAAGGACTTTGAGAGCAAAAAACTGAGCTGGAGGAATCAGACTGCCCGACTTCAGACTGTACTACAAAGCTACAGGAATCAAGACATGATGGGACTGGCAGAAAAACAGAAATACAGATCAATGCAACAGGATAGAAAGCTCAGAGATAAAGCCACGCACCTATGGTCAACTAATCTATGACAAAGTAGACAAGAATCCACAATGGAGAAAAGACAGTCTCTACAATAAGTGGTTCTGGGAAAACAGGACAGACACATGTAAAAGAATGAAATTAGAACACTCCCAAACACCGTACACAGAAATCAACTCAAAATGCAACAGAGACCTAAACGTAAGACAGGATACTATAAAACTCTTAGAGGAAAACACAGGAATAACACGCTTTGGCATAAATCACGGCAGTATATTTTTTAATCCACCTCCTAGAGTAATGGAAATAAAAACAAAAAGAAACAAGTGGGACCTAATGAAACTTACAAGCTTTTGCTACACACAGGAAACGACAAACAAGAGCAAAGGACAGCCCGCAGAATGGGAGAAATATTTGCATACGGATCAACGGACTAAGGATTAATCTCAAATATATAAAGAGCTCATGCAGCTCGGTATTAAACAAACGAACAACCCAATCGAAAAATGGGCAGAAGACCTAAATAGACAATTCTACAAAGAAGACACACAGCTGGCCAACAAGCACATCAAAACCTGCTCAACGTCACTAATTATTAGAGAGATGCACATCAAAACTACACTGAGGTATCACCTCACACCATTTAGAACGGGCATCATCAGAAAATCAACAAACAACAATTGCTGGACAGGGTGTGGAGCAAAGAGAATACTCTTGCACTGTTGTTGGGAATGTAAATTGATACAGCCACTATGGAGAACAGTAAAGAGGTTCCTTTAAAAAACGAAAAACAGAATTGCCATACGACCCAGAGAACCCACTACAGGGCATACACCAAGAGAAAACCATAGTTCTAAAAGTCACATGCACCCCAATGTTCATTGTAGCAGTATTTACAATAGCCAGGTCATGAAAACAACCTAAATGCCCATGCACAAGCTAATGGATAAAGAAGATGAGGTACATATATACCATGGAATATTACTCAGCCATAAAAAGGAACTAAGTTGGTTCATTGGTACAGGTGTGGATGGATCTATAGACTGTCATACAGAGTGAAGTCAGTCAGAAGGAGAAAAACAGATATCGTATATAAACGCATATATATGCAACCTAGAAAAATGGAACAGATGAACCGGTTTGCAGGATTGAATTGATACACAGATGTGGAGAACCCACGTATGGCCACCAAAGGGGGAAAGTGGGGGTGTGGTAGTTATTGTGTGATGAATTCGGAAATTGGGATTCAAATATATACACTGATATGTATAAAATGGATAACTAATAAGTACCTACTGTACAAGAAAATAAAATAATATTGAAAAATTCAAAAAACAATAAGATAAAAGGAAGAAGATATGTTCATTTGAACCGATCATTTCTTAAATAGACAACAAACTCTGAAGGTAGTTGGGGCTGTCAATAAAAAGGCAGAAAAAAAAGAAAGAAAGAACTGAAATAGCAACAAAGAAAACAATAGCAAGGATCAGTAAAAGTAAAAGCTGGTTCTTTGAGAAGGTAAACAATATTGATATACCTTTAGCCAGACTCACCGAGAAAAAGAGGGAGAGGACTGCAATCAATAAAATTAGAAATGAAAAAGAAGTTACCACGGACAACACAGAAATATAAAACTTCGTAAGAGATTACTATAAACAAATCTATGCAGATAAAATGGACAATCTGGAAGAAATGCACAAATTCTTAGACAGGTACAACCTTCCAAGACTGAAACAGGAAAAAATAGAAACTATGAACAGACCCAGGACGAGTAATGAACTTGCAACTGTGATTAACAATCGTCCAACAAACAAAAGTCCAGGACAGGTAGTTTCACAGGATAATTCTATCCAACATGGAGAAAAGACCTAACACCCATCCTTCTCCAACTCTTCCAAAAAATTGGCGAAGAAGGAACACTCCCAAACTCTTTCTATGAGGCCACCATCACCCTGATACCAAAACCAGACAAATACAGTACAAAGAACTAAAGTTACACACCGATATCACTGATGAACATAGATGCAAAGCTGCTCAACAAAATAGTAGCAAACAGAATCCAATACCACATTAAAAGTATCATACCTCATGATCAAGTGGGATTGATCCCAGGGATGCAAGGATTCTTCAATATACGCAAATCAATGTGATACACCCTATGAACAAAGTGAAGAGGAAAAAACGTATGATCATGTCAATCGATGCAGAAAAGCTTGTGACAAATTGCAACACACATTTCTGATAAAAAACCTCCAGAAAGTGGGCAGAGAGGGAACCTCACTCCACTTAATCAAGGCCATATACGACAAACCCACAGCAAACATTCTCAATGGTGAATAATTGAAAGCATGTCCTCTAATATCAGGAACAAACAAGGATGACCACTCTCACCACTATTATTCAACATAGTTTTGGAAGTTTTAGCCACAGCAGTCAGAGCAGCAAAAGAAATGAAAGGAACACAAGTTGGAAAAGAAGAAGTAACACTGTCACTCTGTGCAGATGACATGACACTATACTTAGAGAATCCTAAAGATGCCACCAGAAAACAACTAGAGCTACTCCATGGATTTGGTAATGTTGCATGATAGAAAATGAATGCACAGAAATCCCTTGCATTCCTATACATTAATGAAGAAAAATCTGACAGAGAAATGAAGGAAACACTCCCATTAACCATTGCAACAGAAAGAATAAATTACCTACGAATAAACTTACCTAGGGAGACAAAAGATCTGTATGCTGAAAACTATGACACGGAAGAAGGAAATTGAAGAAGATACAAACAGATGGAGAGTGATACGATGTTCTTGGATTGGAAGAATCAATGTTGTGAAAATGACTATACTACGAAAGCAATCTACATATTCAATGCAATCCCTCTCAAATTACCAATGGCATTTTTTCCAGAACTAGACCCCAAAAAATCTTAAAATTTGTATGGAGACACAAAAAACCTGGAAGAGCCGAAGCACTTTGAGAGCAAAAAACAGAGCTGGAGGAATCAGACTGCCCGACTTCAGACTGTACTACAAAGCTACAGGAATCAAGACATGATGGGACTGGCACAAAAACAGAAATATAGATCAATGCAACAGGATAGAAAGCCCAGAGATAAAGCCACGCACCTATGGTCAACTAATCTATGACAAAGTAGACAAGAATCCACAATGGAGAAAAGACAGTCTCTACAATAAGTGGTGCTGGGAAAACTGGACAGACACATGTAAAAGAATGAAATTAGAACACTCCCAAGCACCGTACACAGAAATCAACTCAAAATGGAACAGAGACCTAAACGTAAGACAGGATACTATAAAACTCTTAGAGGAAAACATAGCAATAACACGCTTTGACATAAATCACGGCAAGATCTTTTTTAATCCACCTCCTAGAGTAATGGAAATAAAAACAAAAATAAACAAGTGGGACCTAATGAAACTTAAAAGCTTTTGCTACACAGAGGAAACGACAAGCAAGACCAAAGGACAGCCCTCAGAATGGGAAAAATATTTGCGTACGGATCAACGGACTAAGGATTAATCGCCAAAATATATAAAGAGCCCATGCAGCTTGGTATTAAACAAACGAACAACCCAATCGAAAAATGGGCAGAAGACCTAAATAGACAATTCTCCAAAGAAAACATACAGCTGGCCGACAAACACATCAAAACCTGCTCAACGTCACTAATTATTAGAGAGATGCACATCAAAACTACACTGAGGTATCACCTCACACCATTTAGAACGGGCATCATCAGAAAAATCAACAAACAACAACTGCTGCACAGGGTGTGGAGCAAAGAGAATACTCTTGCACTGTTGTTGGGAAAGTAAACTGACACAGCCAATATGGAGAACAGTAAAGAGGATCCTTAAAAAACGAAAAACAGAATTGCCATATGACCCAGCGAACCCACTACAGGGCATACACCAAGAGAAAACCATAGTTCTAAAAGTCACATGCACCCCAATGTTCATTGTAGTAGTATTTACTATAGCCAGGTCATGGAAACAACCTAAATGCCCATCCACAGGCGAATGGATAAGGAAGATGAGGTACGTATATACCATGGAATATTGCTCAGCCATAAAAAGGAACTAAGTTGGTTCAGTGGTAAAGGCGTGGATGGATCTAGAGACTGTCATACAGAGTGAAGTCAGTCAGAAAGAGAAAAACAGATACCATATATAAATGCATATATATGCATCCTAGAAAGATGGTACAGATGAATCGGTTTGCAGAATTGAATTGATACACAGATGTGGAGAACCCACATACGGCCACCAAAGGGGGAAGTGGTGGTGTGGTAGTCGTTGTGTGATGAATTCGGAAATTGGGATTCAAATATTTACACTGATATGTATAAAATGGATAACTAATAAGAACCTGCTATATAAAAATATAAAATAGTATTCAAAAATTCACAAAACAATAAGATAAAAGGAAGAAGATGTGTTCATTTGAACCGATCATTTCCTAAATAGACAACAAACTCTGAAGGTAGTTGGGGCTGTCAATAAAAAGGTAGAGAAAAGAGAAAGAAAGAACTGAAACAGCAACAAAGAAAACAATAGCAAGGATCAATAAAAGTAAAAGCTGGTTCTTTTACAAGGTAAACAGTATTGACATACCTTTAGCCAGACTCACCAAGAAAAAGAGGGAGAGGAGTGCAATCAATAAGATTAGAAATGAAAAAGAAGTTACCACGGACAACACAGAAATATAAAACTTAGTAAGAGACTACTAGAAGCAACTCTATGCTGATAAAATGGACAATCTGGAAGAAATGCACAAATTCTTAGAAAGGTACAACCTTCCAAGACTGAAACAGGAAAAATAGAAACTATGAACAGACCCAGTTCGAGTAATGAACTTGCAACTCTGATTGAAAATCGTCCAACAAACAAAAGTCCAGGACAGATGGTTTCACAGGATAATTCTATCCAACATGGAGAAAAGACTTAACACCCATCCTTCTCAAACTCTTCCAAAAAATGGGCAAGGGAGGAACACTCCCAAACTCTTTCTATGAGGCCACCATCAACCTGATACTCAAAGCAGACAAAGGTAGTACAAAAAACTAAAGTTACACACCGATATCACTGATGAACATAGATGCGCAGCTGCTCAACAAAATAGTAGCAAACAGAATCCAATACCACATTAAAAGTGGCATACCTCATGATCAAGTGGGATTGATCCCAGGGATGCAAGGATTGTTCAATACACACAATTCAATGTGATACACCCTATGAAGAAAGCGAAGAGGAAAATCCATATGATCATGTCAATCGATGCAGAAAAGCTTGTGACAAATTTCAACACACATTTATGATAAAAACCCTCCAGTAAGTGGGCAGAGAGGGAACCTCACTCAAGTTAATCAAGGCCATATACGACAAACCCACAGCAAACATTCTCAATGGTGAATAATTGAAAGCATGTCCTCTAATATCAGGAACAAGACAAGGATGACCACTCTCACCACTATTATTCCACATAGTTTTGGAAGTTTTAGCCACAGCAGTCAGAGCAGCAAAAGAAATAAAAAGAACACAAGTTGGAAAAGAAGAAGTAACACTGTCACTCTTTGCAGATGACATGACACTATACTTAGAGAATCCTAAAGATGCCACCAGAAAACAACTAGAGCTACTCCATGGATTTGCTAACGTTGCATGATAGAAAATGAATGCACAGAAAGCCCTTGCATTCCTATACATTAATGAAGAAAAATCTGAAAGAGAAATGAAGGAAACACTCCCATTAACCATTGCAACAGAAAGAATAAATTACCTATGAATAAACTTACCTCGGGAGACAAAAGATCTGTATGCTGAAAACTATGACACGGAAGAAGGAAATTGAAGATGATACAAACAGATGGAGAGTGATACGATGTTCTTGGATTGGAAGAATCAATGTTGTGAAAATGACTATACTACGAAAGCAATCTACATATTCAATGCAATCCCTCTCAAATTACCAATGGCATTTTTTCCAGAACTAGACCCAAAAAAATCTTAAAATTTGTATGGAGACACAAGAAACCTGGAAGAGCCGAAGGACTTTGAGAGCAAAAAACAGAGCTGGAGGAATCAGACTGCCCGACTTCAGACTGTACTACAAAGCTACAGGAATCAAGACATGATGGGACTGGCAGAAAAACAGAAATACAGATCAATGCAACAGGATAGAAAGCTCAGAGATAAAGCCACGCACCTATGGTCAACTAATCTATGACAAAGTAGACAAGAATCCACAATGGAGAAAAGACAGTCTCTACAATAAGTGGTTCTGGGAAAACAGGACAGACACATGTAAAAGAATGAAATTAGAACACTCCCAAACACCGTACACAGAAATCAACTCAAAATGCAACAGAGACCTAAACGTAAGACAGGATACTATAAAACTCTTAGAGGAAAACACAGGAATAACACGCTTTGGCATAAATCACGGCAGTATATTTTTTAATCCACCTCCTAGAGTAATGGAAATAAAAACAAAAAGAAACAAGTGGGACCTAATGAAACTTACAAGCTTTTGCTACACACAGGAAACGACAAACAAGAGCAAAGGACAGCCCGCAGAATGGGAGAAATATTTGCATACGGATCAACGGACTAAGGATTAATCTCAAATATATAAAGAGCTCATGCAGCTCGGTATTAAACAAACGAACAACCCAATCGAAAAATGGGCAGAAGACCTAAATAGACAATTCTACAAAGAAGACACACAGCTGGCCAACAAGCACATCAAAACCTGCTCAACGTCACTAATTATTAGAGAGATGCACATCAAAACTACACTGAGGTATCACCTCACACCATTTAGAACGGGCATCATCAGAAAATCAACAAACAACAATTGCTGGACAGGGTGTGGAGCAAAGAGAATACTCTTGCACTGTTGTTGGGAATGTAAATTGATACAGCCACTATGGAGAACAGTAAAGAGGTTCCTTTAAAAAACGAAAAACAGAATTGCCATACGACCCAGAGAACCCACTACAGGGCATACACCAAGAGAAAACCATAGTTCTAAAAGTCACATGCACCCCAATGTTCATTGTAGCAGTATTTACAATAGCCAGGTCATGAAAACAACCTAAATGCCCATGCACAAGCTAATGGATAAAGAAGATGAGGTACATATATACCATGGAATATTACTCAGCCATAAAAAGGAACTAAGTTGGTTCATTGGTACAGGTGTGGATGGATCTATAGACTGTCATACAGAGTGAAGTCAGTCAGAAGGAGAAAAACAGATATCGTATATAAACGCATATATATGCAACCTAGAAAAATGGAACAGATGAACCGGTTTGCAGGATTGAATTGATACACAGATGTGGAGAACCCACGTATGGCCACCAAAGGGGGAAAGTGGGGGTGTGGTAGTTATTGTGTGATGAATTCGGAAATTGGGATTCAAATATATACACTGATATGTATAAAATGGATAACTAATAAGTACCTACTGTACAAGAAAATAAAATAATATTGAAAAATTCAAAAAACAATAAGATAAAAGGAAGAAGATATGTTCATTTGAACCGATCATTTCTTAAATAGACAACAAACTCTGAAGGTAGTTGGGGCTGTCAATAAAAAGGCAGAAAAAAAAGAAAGAAAGAACTGAAATAGCAACAAAGAAAACAATAGCAAGGATCAGTAAAAGTAAAAGCTGGTTCTTTGAGAAGGTAAACAATATTGATATACCTTTAGCCAGACTCACCGAGAAAAAGAGGGAGAGGACTGCAATCAATAAAATTAGAAATGAAAAAGAAGTTACCACGGACAACACAGAAATATAAAACTTCGTAAGAGATTACTATAAACAAATCTATGCAGATAAAATGGACAATCTGGAAGAAATGCACAAATTCTTAGACAGGTACAACCTTCCAAGACTGAAACAGGAAAAAATAGAAACTATGAACAGACCCAGGACGAGTAATGAACTTGCAACTGTGATTAACAATCGTCCAACAAACAAAAGTCCAGGACAGGTAGTTTCACAGGATAATTCTATCCAACATGGAGAAAAGACCTAACACCCATCCTTCTCCAACTCTTCCAAAAAATTGGCGAAGAAGGAACACTCCCAAACTCTTTCTATGAGGCCACCATCACCCTGATACCAAAACCAGACAAATACAGTACAAAGAACTAAAGTTACACACCGATATCACTGATGAACATAGATGCAAAGCTGCTCAACAAAATAGTAGCAAACAGAATCCAATACCACATTAAAAGTATCATACCTCATGATCAAGTGGGATTGATCCCAGGGATGCAAGGATTCTTCAATATACGCAAATCAATGTGATACACCCTATGAACAAAGTGAAGAGGAAAAAACGTATGATCATGTCAATCGATGCAGAAAAGCTTGTGACAAATTGCAACACACATTTCTGATAAAAAACCTCCAGAAAGTGGGCAGAGAGGGAACCTCACTCCACTTAATCAAGGCCATATACGACAAACCCACAGCAAACATTCTCAATGGTGAATAATTGAAAGCATGTCCTCTAATATCAGGAACAAACAAGGATGACCACTCTCACCACTATTATTCAACATAGTTTTGGAAGTTTTAGCCACAGCAGTCAGAGCAGCAAAAGAAATGAAAGGAACACAAGTTGGAAAAGAAGAAGTAACACTGTCACTCTGTGCAGATGACATGACACTATACTTAGAGAATCCTAAAGATGCCACCAGAAAACAACTAGAGCTACTCCATGGATTTGGTAACGTTGCATGATAGAAAATGAATGCACAGAAATCCCTTGCATTCCTATACATTAATGAAGAAAAATCTGACAGAGAAATGAAGGAAACACTCCCATTAACCATTGCAACAGAAAGAATAAATTACCTACGAATAAACTTACCTAGGGAGACAAAAGATCTGTATGCTGAAAACTATGACACGGAAGAAGGAAATTGAAGAAGATACAAACAGATGGAGAGTGATACGATGTTCTTGGATTGGAAGAATCAATGTTGTGAAAATGACTATACTACGAAAGCAATCTACATATTCAATGCAATCCCTCTCAAATTACCAATGGCATTTTTTCCAGAACTAGACCCCAAAAAAATCTTAAAATTTGTATGGAGACACAAAAAACCTGGAAGAGCCGAAGCACTTTGAGAGCAAAAAACAGAGCTGGAGGAATCAGACTGCCCGACTTCAGACTGTACTACAAAGCTACAGGAATCAAGACATGATGGGACTGGCACAAAAACAGAAATATAGATCAATGCAACAGGATAGAAAGCCCAGAGATAAAGCCACGCACCTATGGTCAACTAATCTATGACAAAGTAGACATGAATCCACAATGGAGAAAAGACAGTCTCTACAATAAGTGGTGCTGGGAAAACTGGACAGACACATGTAAAAGAATGAAATTAGAACACTCCCAAACACCGTACACAGAAATCAACTCAAAATGGAACAGAGACCTAAACGTAAGACAGGATACTATAAAACTCTTAGAGGAAAACATAGCAATAACACGCTTTGACATAAATCACGGCAAGATCTTTTTTAATCCACCTCCTAGAGTAATGGAAATAAAAACAATAATAAACAAGTAGGACCTAATGAAACTTAAAAGCTTTTGCTACACACAGGAAACGACAAACAAGACTAAAGGACAACCCGCAGAATGGGAAAAATATTTGTGTACGAATCAACGGACTAAGGATTAACCTCCAAAATATATAAACAGCACATGCAGCTCGGTATTAAACGAACGAACAACCCAATCGAAAAAAGGGCAGAAGACCTAAATAGACAATTCTCGAAAGAAGACACACAGCTGGCCAACAAGCACATCAAAACCTGCTCAACGTCAGTAATTATTAGAGAGATGCACATCAAAACTACACTGAGGTATCACCTCACACCATTTAGAACGGGCATCATCAGAAAATCAACAAACAACAATTGCTGGACAGGGTGTGGAGCAAAGAGAATACACTTGCACTGCTGTTGGGAATATAAACTGATACAGCCACTATGGAGAACAGTAAAGAGGTTCCTTCAAAAACGAAAAACAAAATTGCCATACGACCCAGCGAACCCACTACAGGGCATATACCAAGAGAAAACCATAGTTCTAAAAGTCACATGCACCCCAATGTTCATTGAAGCAGTATTTACTATAGCCAGGTCATGGAAACAACCTAAATGCCCATCCACAGGCGAATGGATAAAGAAGATGAGGTACATATATACCATGGAATATTACTCAGCCATAAAAAGGAACTAAGTTGGTTCAGTGGTACAGGCGTGGATGGATCTAGAGACTGTCATACAGAGTGAAGTCAGTCAGAAAGAGAAAAACAGATACCGTATATAAACGCATATATATGCAACCTAGAAAGATGGTACAGATGAACCGGTTTGCAGGATTGAATTGATACACAGATGTGGAGAATCCACGTATGGCCACCAAAGGGGGAAAGTGGGGCTGTGGTAGTCGTTGTGTGATGAATTGGGAAATTGGGATTGACATATATACACTGATATGTATAAAATGGATAACTAATAAGTACGTGCTGTATAAAAATATAAAATAATATTCAAAAATTCAAAAAACAATAAGAGAAAAGGAAGAAGATGTGTTCATTTGAACCGATCATTTCCTAAATAGACAACAAACTCTGAAGGTAGTTGGGGTTGTCAGTAAAAAGGTAGAGAAAAAAGAAAAAAAGAACTGAAACAGCAACAAAGAAAACAATAGCAAGGATCTATAAAAGTAAAAGCTGGTTCGTTGAGAAGGTAAACAATATTGATATACCTTTAGCCAGACTCACCGAGAAAAAGAGGGAGAGGACTGCAATCAATAAAATTAGAAATGAAAAAGAAGTTACCACGGACAACAGAGAACTATGAAACTTCGTAAGAGACTACTACAAGCAACTCTATGCTGATAAAATGGACAATCTGGAAGAAATGCACAAATTCTTAGACAGGTACAACCTTCCAAGACTGAACCAGGAAAAAATAGAAACTATGAACAGACCCAGTTCGAGTAATGAACTTGCAACTCTGATTGAAAATCGTCCAACAAACAAAAGTCCAGGACTGGTGGTTTCACAGGTTAATTCTATCCAACATGGAGAAAAGACTTAACACCCATCCTTCTCAAACTCTTCCAAAAAATGGGAAAGGGAGGAACACTCCCAAACTCTTTCTATGAGGCTACCCTCACCCTGATACCGAAACGAGACAAAGGTAGTACAAAAAATTAAAGTTACACACTGATATCAGTGATGAACGTAGATGCAAAGTTGCTCAGCAAAATAGTAGCAAACAGAATCCAATACCACATTAAAAGTATCATACCTCATGATCAAGTGGGATTAATTCCAGGGATGCAAGGATTCTTCAATATACGAAAATCAATGTGATACACCCTATTAACAAAGCGAAGAGGAAAAAACGTATGATCATGTCAATAGATGCAGAAAAGCTTGTAACAAATTTCAACACACATTTCTGATAAAATCACTCCAGAAAGTGGGCAGAGAGGGAACCTCACTCAAGTTAATCAAGGCCATATACGACAAACCCACAGCAAACATCCTCAATGGTGAAAAACTGAAAGCATGTCCTCTAATATGAGGAACAACACAAGGATGACCACTCTCACCAATATTATTCCACATAGTTTTGGAAGTTCTAGCCACAGCAGTCAGAGCAGCAAAAGAAATAAACGGAACACAAGTTGGGAAAGAAGTAACACTGTCACTCTATGCAGATGACATGACACTATACTTAGAGAATCCTAAAGATGCCACCAGAAAACTACTAGAGCTAATCCATGGATTTGGTAACGTTGCACGATAGAAAATGAATGCACAGAAATCCCTTGCATTCCAATACATTAATGAAAAAAATTCTGAAAGAGAAATGAAGGAAACACTCCCATTAACCATTACAACAGAAAGAATAAAATACCTAGGAATAAACCTACGTAGGGAGACAAAAGATCTGTATGCTGAAAACTATTACACTGAAGAACGAAATTGAAGATGATACAAACACATGGAGAGAGATACCATGTTCTTGGATTGGAAGAATCAATGTTGTGAAAATGACTATACTACGAAAGCAATCTACATATTCAATGCAATCCCTCTCAAATTACCAATGGCATTCTTTCCAGAACTAGAACTAAAAAATCTTAAAATTTGTATGGAGACACAAAAAACACTGAAGAGACGAAGCACTTTGAGGGAAAAAAACAGAGCTGGAGGAATCAGACTGCCCGACTTCAGACAGTACTACAAAGCTACAGGAATCAAGACAGGATGGGACTGGCACAAAAACAGAAATATAGATCAATCCAACAGGATAGAAGGCCCAGAGATAAAGCCACGCACCTATGGTCAACTAATCTAAGACAAAGGAGGCAAGAATCCACAATGGAGAAAAGACAGTGTCTACAATAAGTGGTGCTGGGAAAACTGGACAGACACATGTAAAAGAATGAAATTAGAACACTCCCAAACACCGTACACAGAAATCAACTCAAAATGCAGCAGAGACCTAAACGTAAGACAGGATACTATAAAACTCTTAGAGGAAAACACAGGAATAACACGCTTTGACATAAATCACGGCAGTGTATTTTTTAATCCACCTCCTAGAGTAATGGAAATAAAAACAAAAAGAAACAAGTGGGACCTAATGAAACTTACAAGCTTTTGCTACACACAGGAAACGACAAACAAGAGCAAAGGACAGCCCGCAGAATGGGAGAAATATTTGCATACGGATCAACGGACTAAGGATTAATCTCAAATATATAAAGAGCTCATGCAGCTCGGTATTAAACAAACGAACAACCCAATCGAAAAATGGGCAGAAGACCTAAATAGACAATTCTACAAAGAAGACACACAGCTGGCCAACAAGCACATCAAAACCTGCTCAACGTCACTAATTATTAGAGAGATGCACATCAAAACTACACTGAGGTATCACCTCACACCATTTAGAACGGGCATCATCAGAAAATCAACAAACAACAATTGCTGGACAGGGTGTGGAGCAAAGAGAATACTCTTGCACTGTTGTTGGGAATGTAAATTGATACAACCACTATGGAGAACAGTAAAGAGGTTCCTTTAAAAAACGAAAAACAGAATTGCCATACGACCCAGAGAACCCACTACAGGGCATACACCAAGAGAAAACCATAGTTCTAAAAGTCACATGCACCCCAATGTTCATTGTAGCAGTATTTACAATAGCCAGGTCATGAAAACAACCTAAATGCCCATGCACAAGCTAATGGATAAAGAAGATGAGGTACATATATACCATGGAATATTACTCAGCCATAAAAAGGAACTAAGTTGGTTCATTGGTACAGGTGTGGATGGATCTATAGACTGTCATACAGAGTGAAGTCAGTCAGAAGGAGAAAAACAGATATCGTATATAAACGCATATATATGCAACCTAGAAAAATGGAACAGATGAACCGGTTTGCAGGATTGAATTGATACACAGATGTGGAGAACCCACGTATGGCCACCAAAGGGGGAAAGTGGGGGTGTGGTAGTTATTGTGTGATGAATTCGGAAATTGGGATTCAAATATATACACTGATATGTATAAAATGGATAACTAATAAGTACCTACTGTACAAGAAAATAAAATAATATTGAAAAATTCAAAAAACAATAAGATAAAAGGAAGAAGATATGTTCATTTGAACCGATCATTTCTTAAATAGACAACAAACTCTGAAGGTAGTTGGGGCTGTCAATAAAAAGGCAGAAAAAAAAGAAAGAAAGAACTGAAATAGCAACAAAGAAAACAATAGCAAGGATCAGTAAAAGTAAAAGCTGGTTCTTTGAGAAGGTAAACAATATTGATATACCTTTAGCCAGACTCACCGAGAAAAAGAGGGAGAGGACTGCAATCAATAAAATTAGAAATGAAAAAGAAGTTACCACGGACAACACAGAAATATAAAACTTCGTAAGAGATTACTATAAACAAATCTATGCAGATAAAATGGACAATCTGGAAGAAATGCACAAATTCTTAGACAGGTACAACCTTCCAAGACTGAAACAGGAAAAAATAGAAACTATGAACAGACCCAGGACGAGTAATGAACTTGCAACTGTGATTAACAATCGTCCAACAAACAAAAGTCCAGGACAGGTAGTTTCACAGGATAATTCTATCCAACATGGAGAAAAGACCTAACACCCATCCTTCTCCAACTCTTCCAAAAAATTGGCGAAGAAGGAACACTCCCAAACTCTTTCTATGAGGCCACCATCACCCTGATACCAAAACCAGACAAATACAGTACAAAGAACTAAAGTTACACACCGATATCACTGATGAACATAGATGCAAAGCTGCTCAACAAAATAGTAGCAAACAGAATCCAATACCACATTAAAAGTATCATACCTCATGATCAAGTGGGATTGATCCCAGGGATGCAAGGATTCTTCAATATACGCAAATCAATGTGATACACCCTATGAACAAAGTGAAGAGGAAAAAACGTATGATCATGTCAATCGATGCAGAAAAGCTTGTGACAAATTGCAACACACATTTCTGATAAAAAACCTCCAGAAAGTGGGCAGAGAGGGAACCTCACTCCACTTAATCAAGGCCATATACGACAAACCCACAGCAAACATTCTCAATGGTGAATAATTGAAAGCATGTCCTCTAATATCAGGAACAAACAAGGATGACCACTCTCACCACTATTATTCAACATAGTTTTGGAAGTTTTAGCCACAGCAGTCAGAGCAGCAAAAGAAATGAAAGGAACACAAGTTGGAAAAGAAGAAGTAACACTGTCACTCTGTGCAGATGACATGACACTATACTTAGAGAATCCTAAAGATGCCACCAGAAAACAACTAGAGCTACTCCATGGATTTGGTAACGTTGCATGATAGAAAATGAATGCACAGAAATCCCTTGCATTCCTATACATTAATGAAGAAAAATCTGACAGAGAAATGAAGGAAACACTCCCATTAACCATTGCAACAGAAAGAATAAATTACCTACGAATAAACTTACCTAGGGAGACAAAAGATCTGTATGCTGAAAACTATGACACGGAAGAAGGAAATTGAAGAAGATACAAACAGATGGAGAGTGATACGATGTTCTTGGATTGGAAGAATCAATGTTGTGAAAATGACTATACTACGAAAGCAATCTACATATTCAATGCAATCCCTCTCAAATTACCAATGGCATTTTTTCCAGAACTAGACCCCAAAAAAATCTTAAAATTTGTATGGAGACACAAAAAACCTGGAAGAGCCGAAGCACTTTGAGAGCAAAAAACAGAGCTGGAGGAATCAGACTGCCCGACTTCAGACTGTACTACAAAGCTACAGGAATCAAGACATGATGGGACTGGCACAAAAACAGAAATATAGATCAATGCAACAGGATAGAAAGCCCAGAGATAAAGCCACGCACCTATGGTCAACTAATCTATGACAAAGTAGACAAGAATCCACAATGGAGAAAAGACAGTCTCTACAATAAGTGGTGCTGGGAAAACTGGACAGACACATGTAAAAGAATGAAATTAGAACACTCCCAAGCACCGTACACAGAAATCAACTCAAAATGGAACAGAGACCTAAACGTAAGACAGGATACTATAAAACTCTTAGAGGAAAACATAGCAATAACACGCTTTGACATAAATCACGGCAAGATCTTTTTTAATCCACCTCCTAGAGTAATGGAAATAAAAACAAAAATAAACAAGTGGGACCTAATGAAACTTAAAAGCTTTTGCTACACACAGGAAACGACAAGCAAGACCAAAGGACAGCCCTCAGAATGGGAAAAATATTTGCGTACGGATCAACGGACTAAGGATTAATCGCCAAAATATATAAAGAGCCCATGCAGCTTGGTATTAAACAAACGAACAACCCAATCGAAAAATGGGCAGAAGACCTAAATAGACAATTCTCCAAAGAAAACATACAGCTGGCCGACAAACACATCAAAACCTGCTCAACGTCACTAATTATTAGAGAGATGCACATCAAAACTACACTGAGGTATCACCTCACACCATTTAGAACGGGCATCATCAGAAAAATCAACAAACAACAACTGCTGCACAGGGTGTGGAGCAAAGAGAATACTCTTGCACTGTTGTTGGGAAAGTAAACTGACACAGCCAATATGGAGAACAGTAAAGAGGATCCTTAAAAAACGAAAAACAGAATTGCCATATGACCCAGCGAACCCACTACAGGGCATACACCAAGAGAAAACCATAGTTCTAAAAGTCACATGCACCCCAATGTTCATTGTAGTAGTATTTACTATAGCCAGGTCATGGAAACAACCTAAATGCCCATCCACAGGCGAATGGATAAGGAAGATGAGGTACGTATATACCATGGAATATTACTCAGCCATAAAAAGGAACTAAGTTGGTTCAGTGGTAAAGGCGTGGATGGATCTAGAGACTGTCATACAGAGTGAAGTCAGTCAGAAAGAGAAAAACAGATACCATATATAAATGCATATATATGCATCCTAGAAAGATGGTACAGATGAATCGGTTTGCAGAATTGAATTGATACACAGATGTGGAGAACCCACATACGGCCACCAAAGGGGGAAGTGGTGGTGTGGTAGTCGTTGTGTGATGAATTCGGAAATTGGGATTCAAATATTTACACTGATATGTATAAAATGGATAACTAATAAGAACCTGCTATATAAAAATATAAAATAGTATTCAAAAATTCACAAAACAATAAGATAAAAGGAAGAAGATGTGTTCATTTGAACCGATCATTTCCTAAATAGACAACAAACTCTGAAGGTAGTTGGGGCTGTCAATAAAAAGGTAGAGAAAAGAGAAAGAAAGAACTGAAACAGCAACAAAGAAAACAATAGCAAGGATCAATAAAAGTAAAAGCTGGTTCTTTTACAAGGTAAACAGTATTGACATACCTTTAGCCAGACTCACCAAGAAAAAGAGGGAGAGGAGTGCAATCAATAAGATTAGAAATGAAAAAGAAGTTACCACGGACAACACAGAAATATAAAACTTAGTAAGAGACTACTAGAAGCAACTCTATGCTGATAAAATGGACAATCTGGAAGAAATGCACAAATTCTTAGAAAGGTACAACCTTCCAAGACTGAAACAGGAAAAAATAGAAACTATGAACAGACCCAGTTCGAGTAATGAACTTGCAACTCTGATTGAAAATCGTCCAACAAACAAAAGTCCAGGACAGATGGTTTCACAGGATAATTCTATCCAACATGGAGAAAAGACTTAACACCCATCCTTCTCAAACTCTTCCAAAAAATGGGCAAGGGAGGAACACTCCCAAACTCTTTCTATGAGGCCACCATCAACCTGATACTCAAAGCAGACAAAGGTAGTACAAAAAACTAAAGTTACACACCGATATCACTGATGAACATAGATGCGCAGCTGCTCAACAAAATAGTAGCAAACAGAATCCAATACCACATTAAAAGTGGCATACCTCATGATCAAGTGGGATTGATCCCAGGGATGCAAGGATTGTTCAATACACACAATTCAATGTGATACACCCTATGAAGAAAGCGAAGAGGAAAATCCATATGATCATGTCAATCGATGCAGAAAAGCTTGTGACAAATTTCAACACACATTTATGATAAAAACCCTCCAGTAAGTGGGCAGAGAGGGAACCTCACTCAAGTTAATCAAGGCCATATACGACAAACCCACAGCAAACATTCTCAATGGTGAATAATTGAAAGCATGTCCTCTAATATCAGGAACAAGACAAGGATGACCACTCTCACCACTATTATTCCACATAGTTTTGGAAGTTTTAGCCACAGCAGTCAGAGCAGCAAAAGAAATAAAAAGAACACAAGTTGGAAAAGAAGAAGTAACACTGTCACTCTTTGCAGATGACATGACACTATACTTAGAGAATCCTAAAGATGCCACCAGAAAACAACTAGAGCTACTCCATGGATTTGCTAACGTTGCATGATAGAAAATGAATGCACAGAAAGCCCTTGCATTCCTATACATTAATGAAGAAAAATCTGAAAGAGAAATGAAGGAAACACTCCCATTAACCATTGCAACAGAAAGAATAAATTACCTATGAATAAACTTACCTCGGGAGACAAAAGATCTGTATGCTGAAAACTATGACACGGAAGAAGGAAATTGAAGATGATACAAACAGATGGAGAGTGATACGATGTTCTTGGATTGGAAGAATCAATGTTGTGAAAATGACTATACTACGAAAGCAATCTACATATTCAATGCAATCCCTCTCAAATTACCAATGGCATTTTTTCCAGAACTAGACCCAAAAAAATCTTAAAATTTGTATGGAGACACAAGAAACCTGGAAGAGCCGAAGGACTTTGAGAGCAAAAAACAGAGCTGGAGGAATCAGACTGCCCGACTTCAGACTGTACTACAAAGCTACAGGAATCAAGACATGATGGGACTGGCAGAAAAACAGAAATATAGATCAATGCAACAGGATAGAAAGCTCAGAGATAAAGCCACGCACCTATGGTCAACTAATCTATGACAAAGTAGACAAGAATCCACAATGGAGAAAAGACAGTCTCTACAATAAGTGGTTCTGGGAAAACAGGACAGACACATGTAAAAGAATGAAATTAGAACACTCCCAAACACCGTACACAGAAATCAACTCAAAATGCAACAGAGACCTAAACGTAAGACAGGATACTATAAAACTCTTAGAGGAAAACACAGGAATAACACGCTTTGGCATAAATCACGGCAGTATATTTTTTAATCCACCTCCTAGAGTAATGGAAATAAAAACAAAAAGAAACAAGTGGGACCTAATGAAACTTACAAGCTTTTGCTACACACAGGAAACGACAAACAAGAGCAAAGGACAGCCCGCAGAATGGGAGAAATATTTGCATACGGATCAACGGACTAAGGATTAATCTCAAATATATAAAGAGCTCATGCAGCTCGGTATTAAACAAACGAACAACCCAATCGAAAAATGGGCAGAAGACCTAAATAGACAATTCTACAAAGAAGACACACAGCTGGCCAACAAGCACATCAAAACCTGCTCAACGTCACTAATTATTAGAGAGATGCACATCAAAACTACACTGAGGTATCACCTCACACCATTTAGAACGGGCATCATCAGAAAATCAACAAACAACAATTGCTGGACAGGGTGTGGAGCAAAGAGAATACTCTTGCACTGTTGTTGGGAATGTAAATTGATACAGCCACTATGGAGAACAGTAAAGAGGTTCCTTTAAAAAACGAAAAACAGAATTGCCATACGACCCAGAGAACCCACTACAGGGCATACACCAAGAGAAAACCATAGTTCTAAAAGTCACATGCACCCCAATGTTCATTGTAGCAGTATTTACAATAGCCAGGTCATGAAAACAACCTAAATGCCCATGCACAAGCTAATGGATAAAGAAGATGAGGTACATATATACCATGGAATATTACTCAGCCATAAAAAGGAACTAAGTTGGTTCATTGGTACAGGTGTGGATGGATCTATAGACTGTCATACAGAGTGAAGTCAGTCAGAAGGAGAAAAACAGATATCGTATATAAACGCATATATATGCAACCTAGAAAAATGGAACAGATGAACCGGTTTGCAGGATTGAATTGATACACAGATGTGGAGAACCCACGTATGGCCACCAAAGGGGGAAAGTGGGGGTGTGGTAGTTATTGTGTGATGAATTCGGAAATTGGGATTCAAATATATACACTGATATGTATAAAATGGATAACTAATAAGTACCTACTGTACAAGAAAATAAAATAATATTGAAAAATTCAAAAAACAATAAGATAAAAGGAAGAAGATATGTTCATTTGAACCGATCATTTCTTAAATAGACAACAAACTCTGAAGGTAGTTGGGGCTGTCAATAAAAAGGCAGAAAAAAAAGAAAGAAAGAACTGAAATAGCAACAAAGAAAACAATAGCAAGGATCAGTAAAAGTAAAAGCTGGTTCTTTGAGAAGGTAAACAATATTGATATACCTTTAGCCAGACTCACCGAGAAAAAGAGGGAGAGGACTGCAATCAATAAAATTAGAAATGAAAAAGAAGTTACCACGGACAACACAGAAATATAAAACTTCGTAAGAGATTACTATAAACAAATCTATGCAGATAAAATGGACAATCTGGAAGAAATGCACAAATTCTTAGACAGGTACAACCTTCCAAGACTGAAACAGGAAAAAATAGAAACTATGAACAGACCCAGGACGAGTAATGAACTTGCAACTGTGATTAACAATCGTCCAACAAACAAAAGTCCAGGACAGGTAGTTTCACAGGATAATTCTATCCAACATGGAGAAAAGACCTAACACCCATCCTTCTCCAACTCTTCCAAAAAATTGGCGAAGAAGGAACACTCCCAAACTCTTTCTGTGAGGCCACCATCACCCTGATACCAAAACCAGACAAATACAGTACAAAGAACTAAAGTTACACACCGATATCACTGATGAACATAGATGCAAAGCTGCTCAACAAAATAGTAGCAAACAGAATCCAATACCACATTAAAAGTATCATACCTCATGATCAAGTGGGATTGATCCCAGGGATGCAAGGATTCTTCAATATACGCAAATCAATGTGATACACCCTATGAACAAAGTGAAGAGGAAAAAACGTATGATCATGTCAATCGATGCAGAAAAGCTTGTGACAAATTGCAACACACATTTCTGATAAAAAACCTCCAGAAAGTGGGCAGAGAGGGAACCTCACTCCACTTAATCAAGGCCATATACGACAAACCCACAGCAAACATTCTCAATGGTGAATAATTGAAAGCATGTCCTCTAATATCAGGAACAAACAAGGATGACCACTCTCACCACTATTATTCAACATAGTTTTGGAAGTTTTAGCCACAGCAGTCAGAGCAGCAAAAGAAATGAAAGGAACACAAGTTGGAAAAGAAGAAGTAACACTGTCACTCTGTGCAGATGACATGACACTATACTTAGAGAATCCTAAAGATGCCACCAGAAAACAACTAGAGCTACTCCATGGATTTGGTAACGTTGCATGATAGAAAATGAATGCACAGAAATCCCTTGCATTCCTATACATTAATGAAGAAAAATCTGACAGAGAAATGAAGGAAACACTCCCATTAACCATTGCAACAGAAAGAATAAATTACCTACGAATAAACTTACCTAGGGAGACAAAAGATCTGTATGCTGAAAACTATGACACGGAAGAAGGAAATTGAAGAAGATACAAACAGATGGAGAGTGATACGATGTTCTTGGATTGGAAGAATCAATGTTGTGAAAATGACTATACTACGAAAGCAATCTACATATTCAATGCAATCCCTCTCAAATTACCAATGGCATTTTTTCCAGAACTAGACCCAAAAAAATCTTAAAATTTGTATGGAGACACAAAAAACCTGGAAGAGCAGAAGCACTTTGAGAGCAAAAAACAGAGCTGGAGGAATCAGACTGCCCGACTTCAGACTGTACTACAAAGCTACAGGAATCAAGACATGATGGGACTGGCACAAAAACAGAAATATAGATCAATGCAACAGGATAGAAAGCCCAGAGATAAAGCCACGCACCTATGGTCAACTAATCTATGACAAAGTAGACATGAATCCACAATGGAGAAAAGACAGTCTCTACAATAAGTGGTGCTGGGAAAACTGGACAGACACATGTAAAAGAATGAAATTAGAACACTCCCAAACACCGTACACAGAAATCAACTCAAAATGGAACAGAGACCTAAACGTAAGACAGGATACTATAAAACTCTTAGAGGAAAACATAGCAATAACACGCTTTGACATAAATCACGGCAAGATCTTTTTTAATCCACCTCCTAGAGTAATGGAAATAAAAACAATAATAAACAAGTAGGACCTAATGAAACTTAAAAGCTTTTGCTACACACAGGAAATGACAAACAAGACTAAAGGACAACCCGCAGAATGGGAAAAATATTTGTGTACGAATCAACGGACTAAGGATTAACCTCCAAAATATATAAACAGCACATGCAGCTCGGTATTAAACGAACGAACAACCCAATCGAAAAAAGGGCAGAAGACCTAAATAGACAATTCTCGAAAGAAGACACACAGCTGGCCAACAAGCACATCAAAACCTGCTCAACGTCAGTAATTATTAGAGAGATGCACATCAAAACTACACTGAGGTATCACCTCACACCATTTAGAACGGGCATCATCAGAAAATCAACAAACAACAATTGCTGGACAGGGTGTGGAGCAAAGAGAATACACTTGCACTGCTGTTGGGAATATAAACTGATACAGCCACTATGGAGAACAGTAAAGAGGTTCCTTCAAAAACGAAAAACAAAATTGCCATACGACCCAGCGAACCCACTACAGGGCATATACCAAGAGAAAACCATAGTTCTAAAAGTCACATGCACCCCAATGTTCATTGAAGCAGTATTTACTATAGCCAGGTCATGGAAACAACCTAAATGCCCATCCACAGGCGAATGGATAAAGAAGATGAGGTACATATATACCATGGAATATTACTCAGCCATAAAAAGGAACTAAGTTGGTTCAGTGGTACAGGCGTGGATGGATCTAGAGACTGTCATACAGAGTGAAGTCAGTCAGAAAGAGAAAAACAGATACCGTATATAAACGCATATATATGCAACCTAGAAAGATGGTACAGATGAACCGGTTTGCAGGATTGAATTGATACACAGATGTGGAGAATCCACGTATGGCCACCAAAGGGGGAAAGTGGGGCTGTGGTAGTCGTTGTGTGATGAATTGGGAAATTGGGATTGACATATATACACTGATATGTATAAAATGGATAACTAATAAGTACGTGCTGTATAAAAATATAAAATAATATTCAAAAATTCAAAAAACAATAAGAGAAAAGGAAGAAGATGTGTTCATTTGAACCGATCATTTCCTAAATAGACAACAAACTCTGAAGGTAGTTGGGGTTGTCAGTAAAAAGGTAGAGAAAAAAGAAAAAAAGAACTGAAACAGCAACAAAGAAAACAATAGCAAGGATCTATAAAAGTAAAAGCTGGTTCGTTGAGAAGGTAAACAATATTGATATACCTTTAGCCAGACTCACCGAGAAAAAGAGGGAGAGGACTGCAATCAATAAAATTAGAAATGAAAAAGAAGTTACCACGGACAACAGAGAACTATGAAACTTCGTAAGAGACTACTACAAGCAACTCTATGCTGATAAAATGGACAATCTGGAAGAAATGCACAAATTCTTAGACAGGTACAACCTTCCAAGACTGAACCAGGAAAAAATAGAAACTATGAACAGACCCAGTACGAGTAATGAACTTGCAACTCTGATTGAAAATCGTCCAACAAACAAAAGTCCAGGACTGGTGGTTTCACAGGTTAATTCTATCCAACATGGAGAAAAGACTTAACACCCATCCTTCTCAAACTCTTCCAAAAAATGGGAAAGGGAGGAACACTCCCAAACTCTTTCTATGAGGCTACCCTCACCCTGATACCGAAACGAGACAAAGGTAGTACAAAAAATTAAAGTTACACACTGATATCAGTGATGAACGTAGATGCAAAGTTGCTCAGCAAAATAGTAGCAAACAGAATCCAATACCACATTAAAAGTATCATACCTCATGATCAAGTGGGATTAATTCCAGGGATGCAAGGATTCTTCAATATACGAAAATCAATGTGATACACCCTATTAACAAAGCGAAGAGGAAAAAACGTATGATCATGTCAATAGATGCAGAAAAGCTTGTAACAAATTTCAACACACATTTCTGATAAAATCACTCCAGAAAGTGGGCAGAGAGGGAACCTCACTCAAGTTAATCAAGGCCATATATGACAAACCCACAGCAAACATCCTCAATGGTGAAAAACTGAAAGCATGTCCTCTAATATGAGGAACAACACAAGGATGACCACTCTCACCAATATTATTCCACATAGTTTTGGAAGTTCTAGCCACAGCAGTCAGAGCAGCAAAAGAAATAAACGGAACACAAGTTGGGAAAGAAGTAACACTGTCACTCTATGCAGATGACATGACACTATACTTAGAGAATCCTAAAGATGCCACCAGAAAACTACTAGAGCTAATCCATGGATTTGGTAACGTTGCACGATAGAAAATGAATGCACAGAAATCCCTTGCATTCCAATACATTAATGAAAAAAATTCTGAAAGAGAAATGAAGGAAACACTCCCATTAACCATTACAACAGAAAGAATAAAATACCTAGGAATAAACCTACGTAGGGAGACAAAAGATCTGTATGCTGAAAACTATTACACTGAAGAACGAAATTGAAGATGATACAAACACATGGAGAGAGATACCATGTTCTTGGATTGGAAGAATCAATGTTGTGAAAATGACTATACTACGAAAGCAATCTACATATTCAATGCAATCCCTCTCAAATTACCAATGGCATTCTTTCCAGAACTAGAACTAAAAAATCTTAAAATTTGTATGGAGACACAAAAAACACTGAAGAGACGAAGCACTTTGAGGGAAAAAAACAGAGCTGGAGGAATCAGACTGCCCGACTTCAGACAGTACTACAAAGCTACAGGAATCAAGACAGGATGGGACTGGCAGAAAAACAGAAATATAGATCAATCCAACAGGATAGAAGGCCCAGAGATAAAGCCACGCACCTATGGTCAACTAATCTAAGACAAAGGAGGCAAGAATCCACAATGGAGAAAAGACAGTGTCTACAATAAGTGGTGCTGGGAAAACTGGACAGACACATGTAAAAGAATGAAATTAGAACACTCCCAAACACCGTACACAGAAATCAACTCAAAATGCAGCAGAGACCTAAACGTAAGACAGGATACTATAAAACTCTTAGAGGAAAACACAGGAATAACACGCTTTGACATAAATCACGGCAGTGTATTTTTTAATCCACCTCCTAGAGTAATGGAAATAAAAACAAAAAGAAACAAGTGGGACCTAATGAAACTTACAAGCTTTTGCTACACACAGGAAACGACAAACAAGAGCAAAGGACAGCCCGCAGAATGGGAGAAATATTTGCATACGGATCAACGGACTAAGGATTAATCTCAAATATATAAAGAGCTCATGCAGCTCGGTATTAAACAAACGAACAACCCAATCGAAAAATGGGCAGAAGACCTAAATAGACAATTCTACAAAGAAGACACACAGCTGGCCAACAAGCACATCAAAACCTGCTCAACGTCACTAATTATTAGAGAGATGCACATCAAAACTACACTGAGGTATCACCTCACACCATTTAGAACGGGCATCATCAGAAAATCAACAAACAACAATTGCTGGACAGGGTGTGGAGCAAAGAGAATACTCTTGCACTGTTGTTGGGAATGTAAATTGATACAACCACTATGGAGAACAGTAAAGAGGTTCCTTTAAAAAACGAAAAACAGAATTGCCATACGACCCAGAGAACCCACTACAGGGCATACACCAAGAGAAAACCATAGTTCTAAAAGTCACATGCACCCCAATGTTCATTGTAGCAGTATTTACAATAGCCAGGTCATGAAAACAACCTAAATGCCCATGCACAAGCTAATGGATAAAGAAGATGAGGTACATATATACCATGGAATATTACTCAGCCATAAAAAGGAACTAAGTTGGTTCATTGGTACAGGTGTGGATGGATCTATAGACTGTCATACAGAGTGAAGTCAGTCAGAAGGAGAAAAACAGATATCGTATATAAACGCATATATATGCAACCTAGAAAAATGGAACAGATGAACCGGTTTGCAGGATTGAATTGATACACAGATGTGGAGAACCCACGTATGGCCACCAAAGGGGGAAAGTGGGGGTGTGGTAGTTATTGTGTGATGAATTCGGAAATTGGGATTCAAATATATACACTGATATGTATAAAATGGATAACTAATAAGTACCTACTGTACAAGAAAATAAAATAATATTGAAAAATTCAAAAAACAATAAGATAAAAGGAAGAAGATATGTTCATTTGAACCGATCATTTCTTAAATAGACAACAAACTCTGAAGGTAGTTGGGGCTGTCAATAAAAAGGCAGAAAAAAAAGAAAGAAAGAACTGAAATAGCAACAAAGAAAACAATAGCAAGGATCAGTAAAAGTAAAAGCTGGTTCTTTGAGAAGGTAAACAATATTGATATACCTTTAGCCAGACTCACCGAGAAAAAGAGGGAGAGGACTGCAATCAATAAAATTAGAAATGAAAAAGAAGTTACCACGGACAACACAGAAATATAAAACTTCGTAAGAGATTACTATAAACAAATCTATGCAGATAAAATGGACAATCTGGAAGAAATGCACAAATTCTTAGACAGGTACAACCTTCCAAGACTGAAACAGGAAAAAATAGAAACTATGAACAGACCCAGGACGAGTAATGAACTTGCAACTGTGATTAACAATCGTCCAACAAACAAAAGTCCAGGACAGGTAGTTTCACAGGATAATTCTATCCAACATGGAGAAAAGACCTAACACCCATCCTTCTCCAACTCTTCCAAAAAATTGGCGAAGAAGGAACACTCCCAAACTCTTTCTATGAGGCCACCATCACCCTGATACCAAAACCAGACAAATACAGTACAAAGAACTAAAGTTACACACCGATATCACTGATGAACATAGATGCAAAGCTGCTCAACAAAATAGTAGCAAACAGAATCCAATACCACATTAAAAGTATCATACCTCATGATCAAGTGGGATTGATCCCAGGGATGCAAGGATTCTTCAATATACGCAAATCAATGTGATACACCCTATGAACAAAGTGAAGAGGAAAAAACGTATGATCATGTCAATCGATGCAGAAAAGCTTGTGACAAATTGCAACACACATTTCTGATAAAAAACCTCCAGAAAGTGGGCAGAGAGGGAACCTCACTCCACTTAATCAAGGCCATATACGACAAACCCACAGCAAACATTCTCAATGGTGAATAATTGAAAGCATGTCCTCTAATATCAGGAACAAACAAGGATGACCACTCTCACCACTATTATTCAACATAGTTTTGGAAGTTTTAGCCACAGCAGTCAGAGCAGCAAAAGAAATGAAAGGAACACAAGTTGGAAAAGAAGAAGTAACACTGTCACTCTGTGCAGATGACATGACACTATACTTAGAGAATCCTAAAGATGCCACCAGAAAACAACTAGAGCTACTCCATGGATTTGGTAACGTTGCATGATAGAAAATGAATGCACAGAAATCCCTTGCATTCCTATACATTAATGAAGAAAAATCTGACAGAGAAATGAAGGAAACACTCCCATTAACCATTGCAACAGAAAGAATAAATTACCTACGAATAAACTTACCTAGGGAGACAAAAGATCTGTATGCTGAAAACTATGACACGGAAGAAGGAAATTGAAGAAGATACAAACAGATGGAGAGTGATACGATGTTCTTGGATTGGAAGAATCAATGTTGTGAAAATGACTATACTACGAAAGCAATCTACATATTCAATGCAATCCCTCTCAAATTACCAATGGCATTTTTTCCAGAACTAGACCCCAAAAAAATCTTAAAATTTGTATGGAGACACAAAAAACCTGGAAGAGCCGAAGCACTTTGAGAGCAAAAAACAGAGCTGGAGGAATCAGACTGCCCGACTTCAGACTGTACTACAAAGCTACAGGAATCAAGACATGATGGGACTGGCACAAAAACAGAAATATAGATCAATGCAACAGGATAGAAAGCCCAGAGATAAAGCCACGCACCTATGGTCAACTAATCTATGACAAAGTAGACAAGAATCCACAATGGAGAAAAGACAGTCTCTACAATAAGTGGTGCTGGGAAAACTGGACAGACACATGTAAAAGAATGAAATTAGAACACTCCCAAGCACCGTACACAGAAATCAACTCAAAATGGAACAGAGACCTAAACGTAAGACAGGATACTATAAAACTCTTAGAGGAAAACATAGCAATAACACGCTTTGACATAAATCACGGCAAGATCTTTTTTAATCCACCTCCTAGAGTAATGGAAATAAAAACAAAAATAAACAAGTGGGACCTAATGAAACTTAAAAGCTTTTGCTACACACAGGAAACGACAAGCAAGACCAAAGGACAGCCCTCAGAATGGGAAAAATATTTGCGTACGGATCAACGGACTAAGGATTAATCGCCAAAATATATAAAGAGCCCATGCAGCTTGGTATTAAACAAACGAACAACCCAATCGAAAAATGGGCAGAAGACCTAAATAGACAATTCTCCAAAGAAAACATACAGCTGGCCGACAAACACATCAAAACCTGCTCAACGTCACTAATTATTAGAGAGATGCACATCAAAACTACACTGAGGTATCACCTCACACCATTTAGAACGGGCATCATCAGAAAAATCAACAAACAACAACTGCTGCACAGGGTGTGGAGCAAAGAGAATACTCTTGCACTGTTGTTGGGAAAGTAAACTGACACAGCCAATATGGAGAACAGTAAAGAGGATCCTTAAAAAACGAAAAACAGAATTGCCATATGACCCAGCGAACCCACTACAGGGCATACACCAAGAGAAAACCATAGTTCTAAAAGTCACATGCACCCCAATGTTCATTGTAGTAGTATTTACTATAGCCAGGTCATGGAAACAACCTAAATGCCCATCCACAGGCGAATGGATAAGGAAGATGAGGTACGTATATACCATGGAATATTACTCAGCCATAAAAAGGAACTAAGTTGGTTCAGTGGTAAAGGCGTGGATGGATCTAGAGACTGTCATACAGAGTGAAGTCAGTCAGAAAGAGAAAAACAGATACCATATATAAATGCATATATATGCATCCTAGAAAGATGGTACAGATGAATCGGTTTGCAGAATTGAATTGATACACAGATGTGGAGAACCCACATACGGCCACCAAAGGGGGAAGTGGTGGTGTGGTAGTCGTTGTGTGATGAATTCGGAAATTGGGATTCAAATATTTACACTGATATGTATAAAATGGATAACTAATAAGAACCTGCTATATAAAAATATAAAATAGTATTCAAAAATTCACAAAACAATAAGATAAAAGGAAGAAGATGTGTTCATTTGAACCGATCATTTCCTAAATAGACAACAAACTCTGAAGGTAGTTGGGGCTGTCAATAAAAAGGTAGAGAAAAGAGAAAGAAAGAACTGAAACAGCAACAAAGAAAACAATAGCAAGGATCAATAAAAGTAAAAGCTGGTTCTTTTACAAGGTAAACAGTATTGACATACCTTTAGCCAGACTCACCAAGAAAAAGAGGGAGAGGAGTGCAATCAATAAGATTAGAAATGAAAAAGAAGTTACCACGGACAACACAGAAATATAAAACTTAGTAAGAGACTACTAGAAGCAACTCTATGCTGATAAAATGGACAATCTGGAAGAAATGCACAAATTCTTAGAAAGGTACAACCTTCCAAGACTGAAACAGGAAAAAATAGAAACTATGAACAGACCCAGTTCGAGTAATGAACTTGCAACTCTGATTGAAAATCGTCCAACAAACAAAAGTCCAGGACAGATGGTTTCACAGGATAATTCTATCCAACATGGAGAAAAGACTTAACACCCATCCTTCTCAAACTCTTCCAAAAAATGGGCAAGGGAGGAACACTCCCAAACTCTTTCTATGAGGCCACCATCAACCTGATACTCAAAGCAGACAAAGGTAGTACAAAAAACTAAAGTTACACACCGATATCACTGATGAACATAGATGCGCAGCTGCTCAACAAAATAGTAGCAAACAGAATCCAATACCACATTAAAAGTGGCATACCTCATGATCAAGTGGGATTGATCCCAGGGATGCAAGGATTGTTCAATACACACAATTCAATGTGATACACCCTATGAAGAAAGCGAAGAGGAAAATCCATATGATCATGTCAATCGATGCAGAAAAGCTTGTGACAAATTTCAACACACATTTATGATAAAAACCCTCCAGTAAGTGGGCAGAGAGGGAACCTCACTCAAGTTAATCAAGGCCATATACGACAAACCCACAGCAAACATTCTCAATGGTGAATAATTGAAAGCATGTCCTCTAATATCAGGAACAAGACAAGGATGACCACTCTCACCACTATTATTCCACATAGTTTTGGAAGTTTTAGCCACAGCAGTCAGAGCAGCAAAAGAAATAAAAAGAACACAAGTTGGAAAAGAAGAAGTAACACTGTCACTCTTTGCAGATGACATGACACTATACTTAGAGAATCCTAAAGATGCCACCAGAAAACAACTAGAGCTACTCCATGGATTTGCTAACGTTGCATGATAGAAAATGAATGCACAGAAAGCCCTTGCATTCCTATACATTAATGAAGAAAAATCTGAAAGAGAAATGAAGGAAACACTCCCATTAACCATTGCAACAGAAAGAATAAATTACCTATGAATAAACTTACCTCGGGAGACAAAAGATCTGTATGCTGAAAACTATGACACGGAAGAAGGAAATTGAAGATGATACAAACAGATGGAGAGTGATACGATGTTCTTGGATTGGAAGAATCAATGTTGTGAAAATGACTATACTACGAAAGCAATCTACATATTCAATGCAATCCCTCTCAAATTACCAATGGCATTTTTTCCAGAACTAGACCCAAAAAAATCTTAAAATTTGTATGGAGACACAAGAAACCTGGAAGAGCCGAAGGACTTTGAGAGCAAAAAACAGAGCTGGAGGAATCAGACTGCCCGACTTCAGACTGTACTACAAAGCTACAGGAATCAAGACATGATGGGACTGGCAGAAAAACAGAAATACAGATCAATGCAACAGGATAGAAAGCCCAGAGATAAAGCCACGCACCTATGGTCAACTAATCTATGACAAAGTAGACAAGAATCCACAATGGAGAAAAGACAGTCTCTACAATAAGTGGTTCTGGGAAAACAGGACAGACACATGTAAAAGAATGAAATTAGAACACTCCCAAACACCGTACACAGAAATCAACTCAAAATGCAACAGAGACCTAAACGTAAGACAGGATACTATAAAACTCTTAGAGGAAAACACAGGAATAACACGCTTTGACATAAATCACGGCAGTATATTTTTTAATCCACCTCCTAGAGTAATGGAAATAAAAACAAAAAGAAACAAGTGGGACCTAATGAAACTTACAAGCTTTTGCTACACACAGGAAACGACAAACAAGAGCAAAGGACAGCCCGCAGAATGGGAGAAATATTTGCATACGGATCAACGGACTAAGGATTAATCTCAAATATATAAAGAGCTCATGCAGCTCGGTATTAAACAAACGAACAACCCAATCGAAAAATGGGCAGAAGACCTAAATAGACAATTCTACAAAGAAGACACACAGCTGGCCAACAAGCACATCAAAACCTGCTCAACGTCACTAATTATTAGAGAGATGCACATCAAAACTACACTGAGGTATCACCTCACACCATTTAGAACGGGCATCATCAGAAAATCAACAAACAACAATTGCTGGACAGGGTGTGGAGCAAAGAGAATACTCTTGCACTGTTGTTGGGAATGTAAATTGATACAGCCACTATGGAGAACAGTAAAGAGGTTCCTTTAAAAAACGAAAAACAGAATTGCCATACGACCCAGAGAACCCACTACAGGGCATACACCAAGAGAAAACCATAGTTCTAAAAGTCACATGCACCCCAATGTTCATTGTAGCAGTATTTACAATAGCCAGGTCATGAAAACAACCTAAATGCCCATGCACAAGCTAATGGATAAAGAAGATGAGGTACATATATACCATGGAATATTACTCAGCCATAAAAAGGAACTAAGTTGGTTCATTGGTACAGGTGTGGATGGATCTATAGACTGTCATACAGAGTGAAGTCAGTCAGAAGGAGAAAAACAGATATCGTATATAAACGCATATATATGCAACCTAGAAAAATGGAACAGATGAACCGGTTTGCAGGATTGAATTGATACACAGATGTGGAGAACCCACGTATGGCCACCAAAGGGGGAAAGTGGGGGTGTGGTAGTTATTGTGTGATGAATTCGGAAATTGGGATTCAAATATATACACTGATATGTATAAAATGGATAACTAATAAGTACCTACTGTACAAGAAAATAAAATAATATTGAAAAATTCAAAAAACAATAAGATAAAAGGAAGAAGATATGTTCATTTGAACCGATCATTTCTTAAATAGACAACAAACTCTGAAGGTAGTTGGGGCTGTCAATAAAAAGGCAGAAAAAAAAGAAAGAAAGAACTGAAATAGCAACAAAGAAAACAATAGCAAGGATCAGTAAAAGTAAAAGCTGGTTCTTTGAGAAGGTAAACAATATTGATATACCTTTAGCCAGACTCACCGAGAAAAAGAGGGAGAGGACTGCAATCAATAAAATTAGAAATGAAAAAGAAGTTACCACGGACAACACAGAAATATAAAACTTCGTAAGAGATTACTATAAACAAATCTATGCAGATAAAATGGACAATCTGGAAGAAATGCACAAATTCTTAGACAGGTACAACCTTCCAAGACTGAAACAGGAAAAAATAGAAACTATGAACAGACCCAGGACGAGTAATGAACTTGCAACTGTGATTAACAATCGTCCAACAAACAAAAGTCCAGGACAGGTAGTTTCACAGGATAATTCTATCCAACATGGAGAAAAGACCTAACACCCATCCTTCTCCAACTCTTCCAAAAAATTGGCGAAGAAGGAACACTCCCAAACTCTTTCTATGAGGCCACCATCACCCTGATACCAAAACCAGACAAATACAGTACAAAGAACTAAAGTTACACACCGATATCACTGATGAACATAGATGCAAAGCTGCTCAACAAAATAGTAGCAAACAGAATCCAATACCACATTAAAAGTATCATACCTCATGATCAAGTGGGATTGATCCCAGGGATGCAAGGATTCTTCAATATACGCAAATCAATGTGATACACCCTATGAACAAAGTGAAGAGGAAAAAACGTATGATCATGTCAATCGATGCAGAAAAGCTTGTGACAAATTGCAACACACATTTCTGATAAAAAACCTCCAGAAAGTGGGCAGAGAGGGAACCTCACTCCACTTAATCAAGGCCATATACGACAAACCCACAGCAAACATTCTCAATGGTGAATAATTGAAAGCATGTCCTCTAATATCAGGAACAAACAAGGATGACCACTCTCACCACTATTATTCAACATAGTTTTGGAAGTTTTAGCCACAGCAGTCAGAGCAGCAAAAGAAATGAAAGGAACACAAGTTGGAAAAGAAGAAGTAACACTGTCACTCTGTGCAGATGACATGACACTATACTTAGAGAATCCTAAAGATGCCACCAGAAAACAACTAGAGCTACTCCATGGATTTGGTAACGTTGCATGATAGAAAATGAATGCACAGAAATCCCTTGCATTCCTATACATTAATGAAGAAAAATCTGAAAGAGAAATGAAGGAAACACTCCCATTAACCATTGCAACAGAAAGAATAAATTACCTACGAATAAACTTACCTAGGGAGACAAAAGATCTGTATGCTGAAAACTATGACACGGAAGAAGGAATTTGAAGAAGATACAAACAGATGGAGAGTGATACGATGTTCTTGGATTGGAAGAATCAATGTTGTGAAAATGACTATACTACGAAAGCAATCTACATATTCAATGCAATCCCTCTCAAATTACCAATGGCATTTTTTCCAGAACTAGACCCAAAAAAATCTTAAAATTTGTATGGAGACACAAAAAACCTGGAAGAGCCGAAGCACTTTGAGAGCAAAAAACAGAGCTGGAGGAATCAGACTGCCCGACTTCAGACTGTACTACAAAGCTACAGGAATCAAGACATGATGGGACTGGCACAAAAACAGAAATATAGATCAATGCAACAGGATAGAAAGCCCAGAGATAAAGCCACGCACCTATGGTCAACTAATCTATGACAAAGTAGACATGAATCCACAATGGAGAAAAGACAGTCTCTACAATAAGTGGTGCTGGGAAAACTGGACAGACACATGTAAAAGAATGAAATTAGAACACTCCCAAACACCGTACACAGAAATCAACTCAAAATGGAACAGAGACCTAAACGTAAGACAGGATACTATAAAACTCTTAGAGGAAAACATAGCAATAACACGCTTTGACATAAATCACGGCAAGATCTTTTTTAATCCACCTCCTAGAGTAATGGAAATAAAAACAATAATAAACAAGTAGGACCTAATGAAACTTAAAAGCTTTTGCTACACACAGGAAACGACAAACAAGACTAAAGGACAACCCGCAGAATGGGAAAAATATTTGTGTACGAATCAACGGACTAAGGATTAACCTCCAAAATATATAAACAGCACATGCAGCTCGGTATTAAACGAACGAACAACCCAATCGAAAAAAGGGCAGAAGACCTAAATAGACAATTCTCGAAAGAAGACACACAGCTGGCCAACAAGCACATCAAAACCTGCTCAACGTCAGTAATTATTAGAGAGATGCACATCAAAACTACACTGAGGTATCACCTCACACCATTTAGAACGGGCATCATCAGAAAATCAACAAACAACAATTGCTGGACAGGGTGTGGAGCAAAGAGAATACACTTGCACTGCTGTTGGGAATATAAACTGATACAGCCACTATGGAGAACAGTAAAGAGGTTCCTTCAAAAACGAGAAACAAAATTGCCATACGACCCAGCGAACCCACTACAGGGCATATACCAAGAGAAAACCATAGTTCTAAAAGTCACATGCACCCCAATGTTCATTGAAGCAGTATTTACTATAGCCAGGTCATGGAAACAACCTAAATGCCCATCCACAGGCGAATGGATAAAGAAGATGAGGTACATATATACCATGGAATATTACTCAGCCATAAAAAGGAACTAAGTTGGTTCAGTGGTACAGGCGTGGATGGATCTAGAGACTGTCATACAGAGTGAAGTCAGTCAGAAAGAGAAAAACAGATACCGTATATAAACGCATATATATGCAACCTAGAAAGATGGTACAGATGAACCGGTTTGCAGGATTGAATTGATACACAGATGTGGAGAATCCACGTATGGCCACCAAAGGGGGAAAGTGGGGCTGTGGTAGTCGTTGTGTGATGAATTGGGAAATTGGGATTGACATATATACACTGATATGTATAAAATGGATAACTAATAAGTACGTGCTGTATAAAAATAATATTCAAAAATTCAAAAAACAATAAGAGAAAAGGAAGAAGATGTGTTCATTTGAACCGATCATTTCCTAAATAGACAACAAACTCTGAAGGTAGTTGGGGTTGTCAGTAAAAAGGTAGAGAAAAAAGAAAAAAAGAACTGAAACAGCAACAAAGAAAACAATAGCAAGGATCTATAAAAGTAAAAGCTGGTTCGTTGAGAAGGTAAACAATATTGATATACCTTTAGCCAGACTCACCGAGAAAAAGAGGGAGAGGACTGCAATCAATAAAATTAGAAATGAAAAAGAAGTTACCACGGACAACAGAGAACTATGAAACTTCGTAAGAGACTACTACAAGCAACTCTATGCTGATAAAATGGACAATCTGGAAGAAATGCACAAATTCTTAGACAGGTACAACCTTCCAAGACTGAACCAGGAAAAAATAGAAACTATGAACAGACCCAGTACGAGTAATGAACTTGCAACTCTGATTGAAAATCGTCCAACAAACAAAACTCCAGGACTGGTGGTTTCACAGGTTAATTCTATCCAACATGGAGAAAAGACTTAACACCCATCCTTCTCAAACTCTTCCAAAAAATGGGAAAGGGAGGAACACTCCCAAACTCTTTCTATGAGGCTACCCTCACCCTGATACCGAAACGAGACAAAGGTAGTACAAAAAATTAAAGTTACACACTGATATCAGTGATGAACGTAGATGCAAAGTTGCTCAGCAAAATAGTAGCAAACAGAATCCAATACCACATTAAAAGTATCATACCTCATGATCAAGTGGGATTAATTCCAGGGATGCAAGGATTCTTCAATATACGAAAATCAATGTGATACACCCTATTAACAAAGCGAAGAGGAAAAAACGTATGATCATGTCAATAGATGCAGAAAAGCTTGTAACAAATTTCAACACACATTTCTGATAAAATCACTCCAGAAAGTGGGCAGAGAGGGAACCTCACTCAAGTTAATCAAGGCCATATACGACAAACCCACAGCAAACATCCTCAATGGTGAAAAACTGAAAGCATGTCCTCTAATATGAGGAACAACACAAGGATGACCACTCTCACCAATATTATTCCACATAGTTTTGGAAGTTCTAGCCACAGCAGTCAGAGCAGCAAAAGAAATAAACGGAACACAAGTTGGGAAAGAAGTAACACTGTCACTCTATGCAGATGACATGACACTATACTTAGAGAATCCTAAAGATGCCACCAGAAAACTACTAGAGCTAATCCATGGATTTGGTAACGTTGCACGATAGAAAATGAATGCACAGAAATCCCTTGCATTCCAATACATTAATGAAAAAAATTCTGAAAGAGAAATGAAGGAAACACTCCCATTAACCATTACAACAGAAAGAATAAAATACCTAGGAATAAACCTACGTAGGGAGACAAAAGATCTGTATGCTGAAAACTATTACACTGAAGAACGAAATTGAAGATGATACAAACACATGGAGAGAGATACCATGTTCTTGGATTGGAAGAATCAATGTTGTGAAAATGACTATACTACGAAAGCAATCTACATATTCAATGCAATCCCTCTCAAATTACCAATGGCATTCTTTCCAGAACTAGAACTAAAAAATCTTAAAATTTGTATGGAGACACAAAAAACACTGAAGAGACGAAGCACTTTGAGGGAAAAAAACAGAGCTGGAGGAATCAGACTGCCCGACTTCAGACAGTACTACAAAGCTACAGGAATCAAGACAGGATGGGACTGGCACAAAAACAGAAATATAGATCAATCCAACAGGATAGAAGGCCCAGAGATAAAGCCACGCACCTATGGTCAACTAATCTAAGACAAAGGAGGCAAGAATCCACAATGGAGAAAAGACAGTGTCTACAATAAGTGGTGCTGGGAAAACTGGACAGACACATGTAAAAGAATGAAATTAGAACACTCCCAAACACCGTACACAGAAATCAACTCAAAATGCAGCAGAGACCTAAACGTAAGACAGGATACTATAAAACTCTTAGAGGAAAACACAGGAATAACACGCTTTGACATAAATCACGGCAGTGTATTTTTTAATCCACCTCCTAGAGTAATGGAAATAAAAACAAAAAGAAACAAGTGGGACCTAATGAAACTTACAAGCTTTTGCTACACACAGGAAACGACAAACAAGAGCAAAGGACAGCCCGCAGAATGGGAGAAATATTTGCATACGGATCAACGGACTAAGGATTAATCTCAAATATATAAAGAGCTCATGCAGCTCGGTATTAAACAAACGAACAACCCAATCGAAAAATGGGCAGAAGACCTAAATAGACAATTCTACAAAGAAGACACACAGCTGGCCAACAAGCACATCAAAACCTGCTCAACGTCACTAATTATTAGAGAGATGCACATCAAAACTACACTGAGGTATCACCTCACACCATTTAGAACGGGCATCATCAGAAAATCAACAAACAACAATTGCTGGACAGGGTGTGGAGCAAAGAGAATACTCTTGCACTGTTGTTGGGAATGTAAATTGATACAACCACTATGGAGAACAGTAAAGAGGTTCCTTTAAAAAACGAAAAACAGAATTGCCATACGACCCAGAGAACCCACTACAGGGCATACACCAAGAGAAAACCATAGTTCTAAAAGTCACATGCACCCCAATGTTCATTGTAGCAGTATTTACAATAGCCAGGTCATGAAAACAACCTAAATGCCCATGCACAAGCTAATGGATAAAGAAGATGAGGTACATATATACCATGGAATATTACTCAGCCATAAAAAGGAACTAAGTTGGTTCATTGGTACAGGTGTGGATGGATCTATAGACTGTCATACAGAGTGAAGTCAGTCAGAAGGAGAAAAACAGATATCGTATATAAACGCATATATATGCAACCTAGAAAAATGGAACAGATGAACCGGTTTGCAGGATTGAATTGATACACAGATGTGGAGAACCCACGTATGGCCACCAAAGGGGGAAAGTGGGGGTGTGGTAGTTATTGTGTGATGAATTCGGAAATTGGGATTCAAATATATACACTGATATGTATAAAATGGATAACTAATAAGTACCTACTGTACAAGAAAATAAAATAATATTGAAAAATTCAAAAAACAATAAGATAAAAGGAAGAAGATATGTTCATTTGAACCGATCATTTCTTAAATAGACAACAAACTCTGAAGGTAGTTGGGGCTGTCAATAAAAAGGCAGAAAAAAAAGAAAGAAAGAACTGAAATAGCAACAAAGAAAACAATAGCAAGGATCAGTAAAAGTAAAAGCTGGTTCTTTGAGAAGGTAAACAATATTGATATACCTTTAGCCAGACTCACCGAGAAAAAGAGGGAGAGGACTGCAATCAATAAAATTAGAAATGAAAAAGAAGTTACCACGGACAACACAGAAATATAAAACTTCGTAAGAGATTACTATAAACAAATCTATGCAGATAAAATGGACAATCTGGAAGAAATGCACAAATTCTTAGACAGGTACAACCTTCCAAGACTGAAACAGGAAAAAATAGAAACTATGAACAGACCCAGGACGAGTAATGAACTTGCAACTGTGATTAACAATCGTCCAACAAACAAAAGTCCAGGACAGGTAGTTTCACAGGATAATTCTATCCAACATGGAGAAAAGACCTAACACCCATCCTTCTCCAACTCTTCCAAAAAATTGGCGAAGAAGGAACACTCCCAAACTCTTTCTATGAGGCCACCATCACCCTGATACCAAAACCAGACAAATACAGTACAAAGAACTAAAGTTACACACCGATATCACTGATGAACATAGATGCAAAGCTGCTCAACAAAATAGTAGCAAACAGAATCCAATACCACATTAAAAGTATCATACCTCATGATCAAGTGGGATTGATCCCAGGGATGCAAGGATTCTTCAATATACGCAAATCAATGTGATACACCCTATGAACAAAGTGAAGAGGAAAAAACGTATGATCATGTCAATCGATGCAGAAAAGCTTGTGACAAATTGCAACACACATTTCTGATAAAAAACCTCCAGAAAGTGGGCAGAGAGGGAACCTCACTCCACTTAATCAAGGCCATATACGACAAACCCACAGCAAACATTCTCAATGGTGAATAATTGAAAGCATGTCCTCTAATATCAGGAACAAACAAGGATGACCACTCTCACCACTATTATTCAACATAGTTTTGGAAGTTTTAGCCACAGCAGTCAGAGCAGCAAAAGAAATGAAAGGAACACAAGTTGGAAAAGAAGAAGTAACACTGTCACTCTGTGCAGATGACATGACACTATACTTAGAGAATCCTAAAGATGCCACCAGAAAACAACTAGAGCTACTCCATGGATTTGGTAACGTTGCATGATAGAAAATGAATGCACAGAAATCCCTTGCATTCCTATACATTAATGAAGAAAAATCTGACAGAGAAATGAAGGAAACACTCCCATTAACCATTGCAACAGAAAGAATAAATTACCTACGAATAAACTTACCTAGGGAGACAAAAGATCTGTATGCTGAAAACTATGACACGGAAGAAGGAAATTGAAGAAGATACAAACAGATGGAGAGTGATACGATGTTCTTGGATTGGAAGAATCAATGTTGTGAAAATGACTATACTACGAAAGCAATCTACATATTCAATGCAATCCCTCTCAAATTACCAATGGCATTTTTTCCAGAACTAGACCCCAAAAAATCTTAAAATTTGTATGGAGACACAAAAAACCTGGAAGAGCCGAAGCACTTTGAGAGCAAAAAACAGAGCTGGAGGAATCAGACTGCCCGACTTCAGACTGTACTACAAAGCTACAGGAATCAAGACATGATGGGACTGGCACAAAAACAGAAATATAGATCAATGCAACAGGATAGAAAGCCCAGAGATAAAGCCACGCACCTATGGTCAACTAATCTATGACAAAGTAGACAAGAATCCACAATGGAGAAAAGACAGTCTCTACAATAAGTGGTGCTGGGAAAACTGGACAGACACATGTAAAAGAATGAAATTAGAACACTCCCAAGCACCGTACACAGAAATCAACTCAAAATGGAACAGAGACCTAAACGTAAGACAGGATACTATAAAACTCTTAGAGGAAAACATAGCAATAACACGCTTTGACATAAATCACGGCAAGATCTTTTTTAATCCACCTCCTAGAGTAATGGAAATAAAAACAAAAATAAACAAGTGGGACCTAATGAAACTTAAAAGCTTTTGCTACACACAGGAAACGACAAGCAAGACCAAAGGACAGCCCTCAGAATGGGAAAAATATTTGCGTACGGATCAACGGACTAAGGATTAATCGCCAAAATATATAAAGAGCCCATGCAGCTTGGTATTAAACAAACGAACAACCCAATCGAAAAATGGGCAGAAGACCTAAATAGACAATTCTCCAAAGAAAACATACAGCTGGCCGACAAACACATCAAAACCTGCTCAACGTCACTAATTATTAGAGAGATGCACATCAAAACTACACTGAGGTATCACCTCACACCATTTAGAACGGGCATCATCAGAAAAATCAACAAACAACAACTGCTGCACAGGGTGTGGAGCAAAGAGAATACTCTTGCACTGTTGTTGGGAAAGTAAACTGACACAGCCAATATGGAGAACAGTAAAGAGGATCCTTAAAAAACGAAAAACAGAATTGCCATATGACCCAGCGAACCCACTACAGGGCATACACCAAGAGAAAACCATAGTTCTAAAAGTCACATGCACCCCAATGTTCATTGTAGTAGTATTTACTATAGCCAGGTCATGGAAACAACCTAAATGCCCATCCACAGGCGAATGGATAAGGAAGATGAGGTACGTATATACCATGGAATATTACTCAGCCATAAAAAGGAACTAAGTTGGTTCAGTGGTAAAGGCGTGGATGGATCTAGAGACTGTCATACAGAGTGAAGTCAGTCAGAAAGAGAAAAACAGATACCATATATAAATGCATATATATGCATCCTAGAAAGATGGTACAGATGAATCGGTTTGCAGAATTGAATTGATACACAGATGTGGAGAACCCACATACGGCCACCAAAGGGGGAAGTGGTGGTGTGGTAGTCGTTGTGTGATGAATTCGGAAATTGGGATTCAAATATTTACACTGATATGTATAAAATGGATAACTAATAAGAACCTGCTATATAAAAATATAAAATAGTATTCAAAAATTCACAAAACAATAAGATAAAAGGAAGAAGATGTGTTCATTTGAACCGATCATTTCCTAAATAGACAACAAACTCTGAAGGTAGTTGGGGCTGTCAATAAAAAGGTAGAGAAAAGAGAAAGAAAGAACTGAAACAGCAACAAAGAAAACAATAGCAAGGATCAATAAAAGTAAAAGCTGGTTCTTTTACAAGGTAAACAGTATTGACATACCTTTAGCCAGACTCACCAAGAAAAAGAGGGAGAGGAGTGCAATCAATAAGATTAGAAATGAAAAAGAAGTTACCACGGACAACACAGAAATATAAAACTTAGTAAGAGACTACTAGAAGCAACTCTATGCTGATAAAATGGACAATCTGGAAGAAATGCACAAATTCTTAGAAAGGTACAACCTTCCAAGACTGAAACAGGAAAAAATAGAAACTATGAACAGACCCAGTTCGAGTAATGAACTTGCAACTCTGATTGAAAATCGTCCAACAAACAAAAGTCCAGGACAGATGGTTTCACAGGATAATTCTATCCAACATGGAGAAAAGACTTAACACCCATCCTTCTCAAACTCTTCCAAAAAATGGGCAAGGGAGGAACACTCCCAAACTCTTTCTATGAGGCCACCATCAACCTGATACTCAAAGCAGACAAAGGTAGTACAAAAAACTAAAGTTACACACCGATATCACTGATGAACATAGATGCGCAGCTGCTCAACAAAATAGTAGCAAACAGAATCCAATACCACATTAAAAGTGGCATACCTCATGATCAAGTGGGATTGATCCCAGGGATGCAAGGATTGTTCAATACACACAATTCAATGTGATACACCCTATGAAGAAAGCGAAGAGGAAAATCCATATGATCATGTCAATCGATGCAGAAAAGCTTGTGACAAATTTCAACACACATTTATGATAAAAACCCTCCAGTAAGTGGGCAGAGAGGGAACCTCACTCAAGTTAATCAAGGCCATATACGACAAACCCACAGCAAACATTCTCAATGGTGAATAATTGAAAGCATGTCCTCTAATATCAGGAACAAGACAAGGATGACCACTCTCACCACTATTATTCCACATAGTTTTGGAAGTTTTAGCCACAGCAGTCAGAGCAGCAAAAGAAATAAAAAGAACACAAGTTGGAAAAGAAGAAGTAACACTGTCACTCTTTGCAGATGACATGACACTATACTTAGAGAATCCTAAAGATGCCACCAGAAAACAACTAGAGCTACTCCATGGATTTGCTAACGTTGCATGATAGAAAATGAATGCACAGAAAGCCCTTGCATTCCTATACATTAATGAAGAAAAATCTGAAAGAGAAATGAAGGAAACACTCCCATTAACCATTGCAACAGAAAGAATAAATTACCTATGAATAAACTTACCTCGGGAGACAAAAGATCTGTATGCTGAAAACTATGACACGGAAGAAGGAAATTGAAGATGATACAAACAGATGGAGAGTGATACGATGTTCTTGGATTGGAAGAATCAATGTTGTGAAAATGACTATACTACGAAAGCAATCTACATATTCAATGCAATCCCTCTCAAATTACCAATGGCATTTTTTCCAGAACTAGACCCAAAAAAATCTTAAAATTTGTATGGAGACACAAGAAACCTGGAAGAGCCGAAGGACTTTGAGAGCAAAAAACAGAGCTGGAGGAATCAGACTGCCCGACTTCAGACTGTACTACAAAGCTACAGGAATCAAGACATGATGGGACTGGCAGAAAAACAGAAATATAGATCAATGCAACAGGATAGAAAGCCCAGAGATAAAGCCACGCACCTATGGTCAACTAATCTATGACAAAGTAGACAAGAATCCACAATGGAGAAAAGACAGTCTCTACAATAAGTGGTGCTGGGAAAACAGGACAGACACATGTAAAAGAATGAAATTAGAACACTCCCAAACACCGTACACAGAAATCAACTCAAAATGCAACAGAGACCTAAACGTAAGACAGGATACTATAAAACTCTTAGAGGAAAACACAGGAATAACACGCTTTGACATAAATCACGGCAGTATATTTTTTAATCCACCTCCTAGAGTAATGGAAATAAAAACAAAAAGAAACAAGTGGGACCTAATGAAACTTACAAGCTTTTGCTACACACAGGAAACGACAAACAAGAGCAAAGGACAGCCCGCAGAATGGGAGAAATATTTGCATACGGATCAACGGACTAAGGATTAATCTCAAATATATAAAGAGCTCATGCAGCTCGGTATTAAACAAACGAACAACCCAATCGAAAAATGGGCAGAAGACCTAAATAGACAATTCTACAAAGAAGACACACAGCTGGCCAACAAGCACATCAAAACCTGCTCAACGTCACTAATTATTAGAGAGATGCACATCAAAACTACACTGAGGTATCACCTCACACCATTTAGAACGGGCATCATCAGAAAATCAACAAACAACAATTGCTGGACAGGGTGTGGAGCAAAGAGAATACTCTTGCACTGTTGTTGGGAATGTAAATTGATACAGCCACTATGGAGAACAGTAAAGAGGTTCCTTTAAAAAACGAAAAACAGAATTGCCATACGACCCAGAGAACCCACTACAGGGCATACACCAAGAGAAAACCATAGTTCTAAAAGTCACATGCACCCCAATGTTCATTGTAGCAGTATTTACAATAGCCAGGTCATGAAAACAACCTAAATGCCCATGCACAAGCTAATGGATAAAGAAGATGAGGTACATATATACCATGGAATATTACTCAGCCATAAAAAGGAACTAAGTTGGTTCATTGGTACAGGTGTGGATGGATCTATAGACTGTCATACAGAGTGAAGTCAGTCAGAAGGAGAAAAACAGATATCGTATATAAACGCATATATATGCAACCTAGAAAAATGGAACAGATGAACCGGTTTGCAGGATTGAATTGATACACAGATGTGGAGAACCCACGTATGGCCACCAAAGGGGGAAAGTGGGGGTGTGGTAGTTATTGTGTGATGAATTCGGAAATTGGGATTCAAATATATACACTGATATGTATAAAATGGATAACTAATAAGTACCTACTGTACAAGAAAATAAAATAATATTGAAAAATTCAAAAAACAATAAGATAAAAGGAAGAAGATATGTTCATTTGAACCGATCATTTCTTAAATAGACAACAAACTCTGAAGGTAGTTGGGGCTGTCAATAAAAAGGCAGAAAAAAAAGAAAGAAAGAACTGAAATAGCAACAAAGAAAACAATAGCAAGGATCAGTAAAAGTAAAAGCTGGTTCTTTGAGAAGGTAAACAATATTGATATACCTTTAGCCAGACTCACCGAGAAAAAGAGGGAGAGGACTGCAATCAATAAAATTAGAAATGAAAAAGAAGTTACCACGGACAACACAGAAATATAAAACTTCGTAAGAGATTACTATAAACAAATCTATGCAGATAAAATGGACAATCTGGAAGAAATGCACAAATTCTTAGACAGGTACAACCTTCCAAGACTGAAACAGGAAAAAATAGAAACTATGAACAGACCCAGGACGAGTAATGACCTTGCAACTGTGATTAACAATCGTCCAACAAACAAAAGTCCAGGACAGGTAGTTTCACAGGATAATTCTATCCAACATGGAGAAAAGACCTAACACCCATCCTTCTCCAACTCTTCCAAAAAATTGGCGAAGAAGGAACACTCCCAAACTCTTTCTATGAGGCCACCATCACCCTGATACCAAAACCAGACAAATACAGTACAAAGAACTAAAGTTACACACCGATATCACTGATGAACATAGATGCAAAGCTGCTCAACAAAATAGTAGCAAACAATCCAATACCACATTAAAAGTATCATACCTCATGATCAAGTGGGATTGATCCCAGGGATGCAAGGATTCTTCAATATACGCAAATCAATGTGATACACCCTATGAACAAAGTGAAGAGGAAAAAACGTATGATCATGTCAATCGATGCAGAAAAGCTTGTGACAAATTGCAACACACATTTCTGATAAAAAACCTCCAGAAAGTGGGCAGAGAGGGAACCTCACTCCACTTAATCAAGGCCATATACGACAAACCCACAGCAAACATTCTCAATGGTGAATAATTGAAAGCATGTCCTCTAATATCAGGAACAAACAAGGATGACCACTCTCACCACTATTATTCAACATAGTTTTGGAAGTTTTAGCCACAGCAGTCAGAGCAGCAAAAGAAATGAAAGGAACACAAGTTGGAAAAGAAGAAGTAACACTGTCACTCTGTGCAGATGACATGACACTATACTTAGAGAATCCTAAAGATGCCACCAGAAAACAACTAGAGCTACTCCATGGATTTGGTAACGTTGCATGATAGAAAATGAATGCACAGAAATCCCTTGCATTCCTATACATTAATGAAGAAAAATCTGAAAGAGAAATGAAGGAAACACTCCCATTAACCATTGCAACAGAAAGAATAAATTACCTACGAATAAACTTACCTAGGGAGACAAAAGATCTGTATGCTGAAAACTATGACACGGAAGAAGGAAATTGAAGATGATACAAACAGATGGAGAGTGATACGATGTTCTTGGATTGGAAGAATCAATGTTGTGAAAATGACTATACTACGAAAGCAATCTACATATTCAATGCAATCCCTCTCAAATTACCAATGGCATTTTTTCCAGAACTAGACCCAAAAAAATCTTAAAATTTGTATGGAGACACAAGAAACCTGGAAGAGCCGAAGGACTTTGAGAGCAAAAAACAGAGCTGGAGGAATCAGACTGCCCGACTTCAGACTGTACTACAAAGCTACAGGAATCAAGACATGATGGGACTGGCAGAAAAACAGAAATATAGATCAATGCAACAGGATAGAAAGCCCAGAGATAAAGCCACGCACCTATGGTCAACTAATCTATGACAAAGTAGACAAGAATCCACAATGGAGAAAAGACAGTCTCTACAATAAGTGGTGCTGGGAAAACAGGACAGACACATGTAAAAGAATGAAATTAGAACACTCCCAAACACCGTACACAGAAATCAACTCAAAATGCAACAGAGACCTAAACGTAAGACAGGATACTATAAAACTCTTAGAGGAAAACACAGGAATAACACGCTTTGACATAAATCACGGCAGTATATTTTTTAATCCACCTCCTAGAGTAATGGAAATAAAAACAAAAAGAAACAAGTGGGACCTAATGAAACTTACAAGCTTTTGCTACACACAGGAAACGACAAACAAGAGCAAAGGACAGCCCGCAGAATGGGAGAAATATTTGCATACGGATCAACGGACTAAGGATTAATCTCAAATATATAAAGAGCTCATGCAGCTCGGTATTAAACAAACGAACAACCCAATCGAAAAATGGGCAGAAGACCTAAATAGACAATTCTACAAAGAAGACACACAGCTGGCCAACAAGCACATCAAAACCTGCTCAACGTCACTAATTATTAGAGAGATGCACATCAAAACTACACTGAGGTATCACCTCACACCATTTAGAACGGGCATCATCAGAAAATCAACAAACAACAATTGCTGGACAGGGTGTGGAGCAAAGAGAATACTCTTGCACTGTTGTTGGGAATGTAAATTGATACAGCCACTATGGAGAACAGTAAAGAGGTTCCTTTAAAAAACGAAAAACAGAATTGCCATACGACCCAGAGAACCCACTACAGGGCATACACCAAGAGAAAACCATAGTTCTAAAAGTCACATGCACCCCAATGTTCATTGTAGCAGTATTTACAATAGCCAGGTCATGAAAACAACCTAAATGCCCATGCACAAGCTAATGGATAAAGAAGATGAGGTACATATATACCATGGAATATTACTCAGCCATAAAAAGGAACTAAGTTGGTTCATTGGTACAGGTGTGGATGGATCTATAGACTGTCATACAGAGTGAAGTCAGTCAGAAGGAGAAAAACAGATATCGTATATAAACGCATATATATGCAACCTAGAAAAATGGAACAGATGAACCGGTTTGCAGGATTGAATTGATACACAGATGTGGAGAACCCACGTATGGCCACCAAAGGGGGAAAGTGGGGGTGTGGTAGTTATTGTGTGATGAATTCGGAAATTGGGATTCAAATATATACACTGATATGTATAAAATGGATAACTAATAAGTACCTACTGTACAAGAAAATAAAATAATATTGAAAAATTCAAAAAACAATAAGATAAAAGGAAGAAGATATGTTCATTTGAACCGATCATTTCTTAAATAGACAACAAACTCTGAAGGTAGTTGGGGCTGTCAATAAAAAGGCAGAAAAAAAAGAAAGAAAGAACTGAAATAGCAACAAAGAAAACAATAGCAAGGATCAGTAAAAGTAAAAGCTGGTTCTTTGAGAAGGTAAACAATATTGATATACCTTTAGCCAGACTCACCGAGAAAAAGAGGGAGAGGACTGCAATCAATAAAATTAGAAATGAAAAAGAAGTTACCACGGACAACACAGAAATATAAAACTTCGTAAGAGATTACTATAAACAAATCTATGCAGATAAAATGGACAATCTGGAAGAAATGCACAAATTCTTAGACAGGTACAACCTTCCAAGACTGAAACAGGAAAAAATAGAAACTATGAACAGACCCAGGACGAGTAATGACCTTGCAACTGTGATTAACAATCGTCCAACAAACAAAAGTCCAGGACAGGTAGTTTCACAGGATAATTCTATCCAACATGGAGAAAAGACCTAACACCCATCCTTCTCCAACTCTTCCAAAAAATTGGCGAAGAAGGAACACTCCCAAACTCTTTCTATGAGGCCACCATCACCCTGATACCAAAACCAGACAAATACAGTACAAAGAACTAAAGTTACACACCGATATCACTGATGAACATAGATGCAAAGCTGCTCAACAAAATAGTAGCAAACAATCCAATACCACATTAAAAGTATCATACCTCATGATCAAGTGGGATTGATCCCAGGGATGCAAGGATTCTTCAATATACGCAAATCAATGTGATACACCCTATGAACAAAGTGAAGAGGAAAAAACGTATGATCATGTCAATCGATGCAGAAAAGCTTGTGACAAATTGCAACACACATTTCTGATAAAAAACCTCCAGAAAGTGGGCAGAGAGGGAACCTCACTCCACTTAATCAAGGCCATATACGACAAACCCACAGCAAACATTCTCAATGGTGAATAATTGAAAGCATGTCCTCTAATATCAGGAACAAACAAGGATGACCACTCTCACCACTATTATTCAACATAGTTTTGGAAGTTTTAGCCACAGCAGTCAGAGCAGCAAAAGAAATGAAAGGAACACAAGTTGGAAAAGAAGAAGTAACACTGTCACTCTGTGCAGATGACATGACACTATACTTAGAGAATCCTAAAGATGCCACCAGAAAACAACTAGAGCTACTCCATGGATTTGGTAACGTTGCATGATAGAAAATGAATGCACAGAAATCCCTTGCATTCCTATACATTAATGAAGAAAAATCTGAAAGAGAAATGAAGGAAACACTCCCATTAACCATTGCAACAGAAAGAATAAATTACCTACGAATAAACTTACCTAGGGAGACAAAAGATCTGTATGCTGAAAACTATGACACGGAAGAAGGAAATTGAAGATGATACAAACAGATGGAGAGTGATACGATGTTCTTGGATTGGAAGAATCAATGTTGTGAAAATGACTATACTACGAAAGCAATCTACATATTCAATGCAATCCCTCTCAAATTACCAATGGCATTTTTTCCAGAACTAGATCCCAAAAAATTTTAAATTTGTATGGAGACACAAGAAACCTGGAAGAGCCGAAGGACTTTGAGAGCAAAAAACAGAGCTAGAGGAATCAGACTGCCCGACTTCAGACTGTACTATAAAGCTACAGTAATCAAGACATGATGGAACTGGCACAAAAACAGAAATATAGATCAATGCAACAGGATAGAAAGCCCAGAGATAAAGCCACGCACCTATGGTCAACTAATCTATGACAAAGTAGACAAGAATCCACAATGGAGAAAAGACAGTCTCTACAATAAGTGGTGCTGGGAAAACTGGACAGACACATGTAAAAGAATGAAATTAGAACACTCCCAAGCACCGTACACAGAAATCAACTCAAAATGGAACAGAGACCTAAACGTAAGACAGGATACTATAAAACTCTTAGAGGAAAACATAGCAATAACACGCTTTGACATAAATCACGGCAAGATCTTTTTTAATCCACCTCCTAGAGTAATGGAAATAAAAACAAAAATAAACAAGTGGGACCTAATGAAACTTAAAAGCTTTTGCTACACACAGGAAACGACAAGCAAGACCAAAGGACAGCCCTCAGAATGGGAAAAATATTTGCGTACGGATCAACGGACTAAGGATTAATCGCCAAAATATATAAAGAGCCCATGCAGCTTGGTATTAAACAAACGAACAACCCAATCGAAAAATGGGCAGAAGACCTAAATAGACAATTCTCCAAAGAAAACATACAGCTGGCCGACAAACACATCAAAACCTGCTCAACGTCACTAATTATTAGAGAGATGCACATCAAAACTACACTGAGGTATCACCTCACACCATTTAGAACGGGCATCATCAGAAAAATCAACAAACAACAACTGCTGCACAGGGTGTGGAGCAAAGAGAATACTCTTGCACTGTTGTTGGGAAAGTAAACTGATACAGCCAATATGGAGAACAGTAAAGAGGATCCTTAAAAAACGAAAAACAGAATTGCCATATGACCCAGCGAACCCACTACAGGGCATACACCAAGAGAAAACCATAGTTCTAAAAGTCACATGCACCCCAATGTTCATTGTAGTAGTATTTACTATAGCCAGGTCATGGAAACAACCTAAATGCCCATCCACAGGCGAATGGATAAGGAAGATGAGGTACGTATATACCATGGAATATTACTCAGCCATAAAAAGGAACTAAGTTGGTTCAGTGGTAAAGGCGTGGATGGATCTAGAGACTGTCATACAGAGTGAAGTCAGTCAGAAAGAGAAAAACAGATACCATATATAAATGCATATATATGCATCCTAGAAAGATGGTACAGATGAATCGGTTTGCAGAATTGAATTGATACACAGATGTGGAGAACCCACATACGGCCACCAAAGGGGGAAGTGGTGGTGTGGTAGTCGTTGTGTGATGAATTCGGAAATTGGGATTCAAATATTTACACTGATATGTATAAAATGGATAACTAATAAGAACCTGCTATATAAAAATATAAAATAGTATTCAAAAATTCACAAAACAATAAGATAAAAGGAAGAAGATGTGTTCATTTGAACCGATCATTTCCTAAATAGACAACAAACTCTGAAGGTAGTTGGGGCTGTCAATAAAAAGGTAGAGAAAAGAGAAAGAAAGAACTGAAACAGCAACAAAGAAAACAATAGCAAGGATCAATAAAAGTAAAAGCTGGTTCTTTTACAAGGTAAACAGTATTGACATACCTTTAGCCAGACTCACCAAGAAAAAGAGGGAGAGGAGTGCAATCAATAAGATTAGAAATGAAAAAGAAGTTACCACGGACAACACAGAAATATAAAACTTAGTAAGAGACTACTAGAAGCAACTCTATGCTGATAAAATGGACAATCTGGAAGAAATGCACAAATTCTTAGAAAGGTACAACCTTCCAAGACTGAAACAGGAAAAAATAGAAACTATGAACAGACCCAGTTCGAGTAATGAACTTGCAACTCTGATTGAAAATCGTCCAACAAACAAAAGTCCAGGACAGATGGTTTCACAGGATAATTCTATCCAACATGGAGAAAAGACTTAACACCCATCCTTCTCAAACTCTTCCAAAAAATGGGCAAGGGAGGAACACTCCCAAACTCTTTCTATGAGGCCACCATCAACCTGATACTCAAAGCAGACAAAGGTAGTACAAAAAACTAAAGTTACACACCGATATCACTGATGAACATAGATGCGCAGCTGCTCAACAAAATAGTAGCAAACAGAATCCAATACCACATTAAAAGTGGCATACCTCATGATCAAGTGGGATTGATCCCAGGGATGCAAGGATTGTTCAATACACACAATTCAATGTGATACACCCTATGAAGAAAGCGAAGAGGAAAATCCATATGATCATGTCAATCGATGCAGAAAAGCTTGTGACAAATTTCAACACACATTTATGATAAAAACCCTCCAGTAAGTGGGCAGAGAGGGAACCTCACTCAAGTTAATCAAGGCCATATACGACAAACCCACAGCAAACATTCTCAATGGTGAATAATTGAAAGCATGTCCTCTAATATCAGGAACAAGACAAGGATGACCACTCTCACCACTATTATTCCACATAGTTTTGGAAGTTTTAGCCACAGCAGTCAGAGCAGCAAAAGAAATAAAAAGAACATAAGTTGGAAAAGAAGAAGTAACACTGTCACTCTTTGCAGATGACATGACACTATACTTAGAGAATCCTAAAGATGCCACCAGAAAACAACTAGAGCTACTCCATGGATTTGCTAACGTTGCATGATAGAAAATGAATGCACAGAAAGCCCTTGCATTCCTATACATTAATGAAGAAAAATCTGAAAGAGAAATGAAGGAAACACTCCCATTAACCATTGCAACAGAAAGAATAAATTACCTATGAATAAACTTACCTCGGGAGACAAAAGATCTGTATGCTGAAAACTATGACACGGAAGAAGGAAATTGAAGATGATACAAACAGATGGAGAGTGATACGATGTTCTTGGATTGGAAGAATCAATGTTGTGAAAATGACTATACTACGAAAGCAATCTACATATTCAATGCAATCCCTCTCAAATTACCAATGGCATTTTTTCCAGAACTAGACCCAAAAAAATCTTAAAATTTGTATGGAGACACAAGAAACCTGGAAGAGCCGAAGGACTTTGAGAGCAAAAAACAGAGCTGGAGGAATCAGACTGCCCGACTTCAGACTGTACTACAAAGCTACAGGAATCAAGACATGATGGGACTGGCAGAAAAACAGAAATACAGATCAATGCAACAGGATAGAAAGCCCAGAGATAAAGCCACGCACCTATGGTCAACTAATCTATGACAAAGTAGACAAGAATCCACAATGGAGAAAAGACAGTCTCTACAATAAGTGGTGCTGGGAAAACAGGACAGACACATGTAAAAGAATGAAATTAGAACACTCCCAAACACCGTACACAGAAATCAACTCAAAATGCAACAGAGACCTAAACGTAAGACAGGATACTATAAAACTCTTAGAGGAAAACACAGGAATAACACGCTTTGACATAAATCACGGCAGTATATTTTTTAATCCACCTCCTAGAGTAATGGAAATAAAAACAAAAAGAAACAAGTGGGACCTAATGAAACTTACAAGCTTTTGCTACACACAGGAAACGACAAACAAGAGCAAAGGACAGCCCGCAGAATGGGAGAAATATTTGCATACGGATCAACGGACTAAGGATTAATCTCAAATATATAAAGAGCTCATGCAGCTCGGTATTAAACAAACGAACAACCCAATCGAAAAATGGGCAGAAGACCTAAATAGACAATTCTACAAAGAAGACACACAGCTGGCCAACAAGCACATCAAAACCTGCTCAACGTCACTAATTATTAGAGAGATGCACATCAAAACTACACTGAGGTATCACCTCACACCATTTAGAACGGGCATCATCAGAAAATCAACAAACAACAATTGCTGGACAGGGTGTGGAGCAAAGAGAATACTCTTGCACTGTTGTTGGGAATGTAAATTGATACAGCCACTATGGAGAACAGTAAAGAGGTTCCTTTAAAAAACGAAAAACAGAATTGCCATACGACCCAGAGAACCCACTACAGGGCATACACCAAGAGAAAACCATAGTTCTAAAAGTCACATGCACCCCAATGTTCATTGTAGCAGTATTTACAATAGCCAGGTCATGAAAACAACCTAAATGCCCATGCACAAGCTAATGGATAAAGAAGATGAGGTACATATATACCATGGAATATTACTCAGCCATAAAAAGGAACTAAGTTGGTTCATTGGTACAGGTGTGGATGGATCTATAGACTGTCATACAGAGTGAAGTCAGTCAGAAGGAGAAAAACAGATATCGTATATAAACGCATATATATGCAACCTAGAAAAATGGAACAGATGAACCGGTTTGCAGGATTGAATTGATACACAGATGTGGAGAACCCACGTATGGCCACCAAAGGGGGAAAGTGGGGGTGTGGTAGTTATTGTGTGATGAATTCGGAAATTGGGATTCAAATATATACACTGATATGTATAAAATGGATAACTAATAAGTACCTACTGTACAAGAAAATAAAATAATATTGAAAAATTCAAAAAACAATAAGATAAAAGGAAGAAGATATGTTCATTTGAACCGATCATTTCTTAAATAGACAACAAACTCTGAAGGTAGTTGGGGCTGTCAATAAAAAGGCAGAAAAAAAAGAAAGAAAGAACTGAAATAGCAACAAAGAAAACAATAGCAAGGATCAGTAAAAGTAAAAGCTGGTTCTTTGAGAAGGTAAACAATATTGATATACCTTTAGCCAGACTCACCGAGAAAAAGAGGGAGAGGACTGCAATCAATAAAATTAGAAATGAAAAAGAAGTTACCACGGACAACACAGAAATATAAAACTTCGTAAGAGATTACTATAAACAAATCTATGCAGATAAAATGGACAATCTGGAAGAAATGCACAAATTCTTAGACAGGTACAACCTTCCAAGACTGAAACAGGAAAAAATAGAAACTATGAACAGACCCAGGACGAGTAATGAACTTGCAACTGTGATTAACAATCGTCCAACAAACAAAAGTCCAGGACAGGTAGTTTCACAGGATAATTCTATCCAACATGGAGAAAAGACCTAACACCCATCCTTCTCCAACTCTTCCAAAAAATTGGCGAAGAAGGAACACGCCCAAACTCTTTCTATGAGGCCACCATCACCCTGATACCAAAACCAGACAAATACAGTACAAAGAACTAAAGTTACACACCGATATCACTGATGAACATAGATGCAAAGCTGCTCAACAAAATAGTAGCAAACAGAATCCAATACCACATTAAAAGTATCATACCTCATGATCAAGTGGGATTGATCCCAGGGATGCAAGGATTCTTCAATATACGCAAATCAATGTGATACACCCTATGAACAAAGTGAAGAGGAAAAAACGTATGATCATGTCAATCGATGCAGAAAAGCTTGTGACAAATTGCAACACACATTTCTGATAAAAAACCTCCAGAAAGTGGGCAGAGAGGGAACCTCACTCCACTTAATCAAGGCCATATACGACAAACCCACAGCAAACATTCTCAATGGTGAATAATTGAAAGCATGTCCTCTAATATCAGGAACAAACAAGGATGACCACTCTCACCACTATTATTCAACATAGTTTTGGAAGTTTTAGCCACAGCAGTCAGAGCAGCAAAAGAAATGAAAGGAACACAAGTTGGAAAAGAAGAAGTAACACTGTCACTCTGTGCAGATGACATGACACTATACTTAGAGAATCCTAAAGATGCCACCAGAAAACAACTAGAGCTACTCCATGGATTTGGTAACGTTGCATGATAGAAAATGAATGCACAGAAATCCCTTGCATTCCTATACATTAATGAAGAAAAATCTGACAGAGAAATGAAGGAAACACTCCCATTAACCATTGCAACAGAAAGAATAAATTACCTACGAATAAACTTACCTAGGGAGACAAAAGATCTGTATGCTGAAAACTATGACACGGAAGAAGGAAATTGAAGAAGATACAAACAGATGGAGAGTGATACGATGTTCTTGGATTGGAAGAATCAATGTTGTGAAAATGACTATACTACGAAAGCAATCTACATATTCAATGCAATCCCTCTCAAATTACCAATGGCATTTTTTCCAGAACTAGACCCCAAAAAATCTTAAAATTTGTATGGAGACACAAAAAACCTGGAAGAGCCGAAGCACTTTGAGAGCAAAAAACAGAGCTGGAGGAATCAGACTGCCCGACTTCAGACTGTACTACAAAGCTACAGGAATCAAGACATGATGGGACTGGCACAAAAACAGAAATATAGATCAATGCAACAGGATAGGAAGCCCAGAGATAAAGCCACGCACCTATGGTCAACTAATCTATGACAAAGTAGACAAGAATCCACAATGGAGAAAAGACAGTCTCTACAATAAGTGGTGCTGGGAAAACTGGACAGACACATGTAAAAGAATGAAATTAGAACACTCCCAAGCACCGTACACAGAAATCAACTCAAAATGGAACAGAGACCTAAACGTAAGACAGGATACTATAAAACTCTTAGAGGAAAACATAGCAATAACACGCTTTGACATAAATCACGGCAAGATCTTTTTTAATCCACCTCCTAGAGTAATGGAAATAAAAACAAAAATAAACAAGTGGGACCTAATGAAACTTAAAAGCTTTTGCTACACACAGGAAACGACAAGCAAGACCAAAGGACAGCCCTCAGAATGGGAAAAATATTTGCGTACGGATCAACGGACTAAGGATTAATCGCCAAAATATATAAAGAGCCCATGCAGCTTGGTATTAAACAAACGAACAACCCAATCGAAAAATGGGCAGAAGACCTAAATAGACAATTCTCCAAAGAAAACATACAGCTGGCCGACAAACACATCAAAACCTGCTCAACGTCATTAATTATTAGAGAGATGCACATCAAAACTACACTGAGGTATCACCTCACACCATTTAGAACGGGCATCATCAGAAAAATCAACAAACAACAACTGCTGCACAGGGTGTGGAGCAAAGAGAATACTCTTGCACTGTTGTTGGGAAAGTAAACTGACACAGCCAATATGGAGAACAGTAAAGAGGATCCTTAAAAAACGAAAAACAGAATTGCCATATGACCCAGCGAACCCACTACAGGGCATACACCAAGAGAAAACCATAGTTCTAAAAGTCACATGCACCCCAATGTTCATTGTAGTAGTATTTACTATAGCCAGGTCATGGAAACAACCTAAATGCCCATCCACAGGCGAATGGATAAGGAAGATGAGGTACGTATATACCATGGAATATTACTCAGCCATAAAAAGGAACTAAGTTGGTTCAGTGGTAAAGGCGTGGATGGATCTAGAGACTGTCATACAGAGTGAAGTCAGTCAGAAAGAGAAAAACAGATACCATATATAAATGCATATATATGCATCCTAGAAAGATGGTACAGATGAATCGGTTTGCAGAATTGAATTGATACACAGATGTGGAGAACCCACATACGGCCACCAAAGGGGGAAGTGGTGGTGTGGTAGTCGTTGTGTGATGAATTCGGAAATTGGGATTCAAATATTTACACTGATATGTATAAAATGGATAACTAATAAGAACCTGCTATATAAAAATATAAAATAGTATTCAAAAATTCACAAAACAATAAGATAAAAGGAAGAAGATGTGTTCATTTGAACCGATCATTTCCTAAATAGACAACAAACTCTGAAGGTAGTTGGGGCTGTCAATAAAAAGGTAGAGAAAAGAGAAAGAAAGAACTGAAACAGCAACAAAGAAAACAATAGCAAGGATCAATAAAAGTAAAAGCTGGTTCTTTTACAAGGTAAACAGTATTGACATACCTTTAGCCAGACTCACCAAGAAAAAGAGGGAGAGGAGTGCAATCAATAAGATTAGAAATGAAAAAGAAGTTACCACGGACAACACAGAAATATAAAACTTAGTAAGAGACTACTAGAAGCAACTCTATGCTGATAAAATGGACAATCTGGAAGAAATGCACAAATTCTTAGAAAGGTACAACCTTCCAAGACTGAAACAGGAAAAAATAGAAACTATGAACAGACCCAGTTCGAGTAATGAACTTGCAACTCTGATTGAAAATCGTCCAACAAACAAAAGTCCAGGACAGATGGTTTCACAGGATAATTCTATCCAACATGGAGAAAAGACTTAACACCCATCCTTCTCAAACTCTTCCAAAAAATGGGCAAGGGAGGAACACTCCCAAACTCTTTCTATGAGGCCACCATCAACCTGATACTCAAAGCAGACAAAGGTAGTACAAAAAACTAAAGTTACACACCGATATCACTGATGAACATAGATGCGCAGCTGCTCAACAAAATAGTAGCAAACAGAATCCAATACCACATTAAAAGTGGCATACCTCATGATCAAGTGGGATTGATCCCAGGGATGCAAGGATTGTTCAATACACACAATTCAATGTGATACACCCTATGAAGAAAGCGAAGAGGAAAATCCATATGATCATGTCAATCGATGCAGAAAAGCTTGTGACAAATTTCAACACACATTTATGATAAAAACCCTCCAGTAAGTGGGCAGAGAGGGAACCTCACTCAAGTTAATCAAGGCCATATACGACAAACCCACAGCAAACATTCTCAATGGTGAATAATTGAAAGCATGTCCTCTAATATCAGGAACAAGACAAGGATGACCACTCTCACCACTATTATTCCACATAGTTTTGGAAGTTTTAGCCACAGCAGTCAGAGCAGCAAAAGAAATAAAAAGAACACAAGTTGGAAAAGAAGAAGTAACACTGTCACTCTTTGCAGATGACATGACACTATACTTAGAGAATCCTAAAGATGCCACCAGAAAACAACTAGAGCTACTCCATGGATTTGCTAACGTTGCATGATAGAAAATGAATGCACAGAAAGCCCTTGCATTCCTATACATTAATGAAGAAAAATCTGAAAGAGAAATGAAGGAAACACTCCCATTAACCATTGCAACAGAAAGAATAAATTACCTATGAATAAACTTACCTCGGGAGACAAAAGATCTGTATGCTGAAAACTATGACACGGAAGAAGGAAATTGAAGATGATACAAACAGATGGAGAGTGATACGATGTTCTTGGATTGGAAGAATCAATGTTGTGAAAATGACTATACTACGAAAGCAATCTACATATTCAATGCAATCCCTCTCAAATTACCAATGGCATTTTTTCCAGAACTAGACCCAAAAAAATCTTAAAATTTGTATGGAGACACAAGAAACCTGGAAGAGCCGAAGGACTTTGAGAGCAAAAAACAGAGCTGGAGGAATCAGACTGCCCGACTTCAGACTGTACTACAAAGCTACAGGAATCAAGACATGATGGGACTGGCAGAAAAACAGAAATACAGATCAATGCAACAGGATAGAAAGCCCAGAGATAAAGCCACGCACCTATGGTCAACTAATCTATGACAAAGTAGACAAGAATCCACAATGGAGAAAAGACAGTCTCTACAATAAGTGGTTCTGGGAAAACAGGACAGACACATGTAAAAGAATGAAATTAGAACACTCCCAAACACCGTACACAGAAATCAACTCAAAATGCAACAGAGACCTAAACGTAAGACAGGATACTATAAAACTCTTAGAGGAAAACACAGGAATAACACGCTTTGACATAAATCACGGCAGTATATTTTTTAATCCACCTCCTAGAGTAATGGAAATAAAAACAAAAAGAAACAAGTGGGACCTAATGAAACTTACAAGCTTTTGCTACACACAGGAAACGACAAACAAGAGCAAAGGACAGCCCGCAGAATGGGAGAAATATTTGCATACGGATCAACGGACTAAGGATTAATCTCAAATATATAAAGAGCTCATGCAGCTCGGTATTAAACAAACGAACAACCCAATCGAAAAATGGGCAGAAGACCTAAATAGACAATTCTACAAAGAAGACACACAGCTGGCCAACAAGCACATCAAAACCTGCTCAACGTCACTAATTATTAGAGAGATGCACATCAAAACTACACTGAGGTATCACCTCACACCATTTAGAACGGGCATCATCAGAAAATCAACAAACAACAATTGCTGGACAGGGTGTGGAGCAAAGAGAATACTCTTGCACTGTTGTTGGGAATGTAAATTGATACAGCCACTATGGAGAACAGTAAAGAGGTTCCTTTAAAAAACGAAAAACAGAATTGCCATACGACCCAGAGAACCCACTACAGGGCATACACCAAGAGAAAACCATAGTTCTAAAAGTCACATGCACCCCAATGTTCATTGTAGCAGTATTTACAATAGCCAGGTCATGAAAACAACCTAAATGCCCATGCACAAGCTAATGGATAAAGAAGATGAGGTACATATATACCATGGAATATTACTCAGCCATAAAAAGGAACTAAGTTGGTTCATTGGTACAGGTGTGGATGGATCTATAGACTGTCATACAGAGTGAAGTCAGTCAGAAGGAGAAAAACAGATATCGTATATAAACGCATATATATGCAACCTAGAAAAATGGAACAGATGAACCGGTTTGCAGGATTGAATTGATACACAGATGTGGAGAACCCACGTATGGCCACCAAAGGGGGAAAGTGGGGGTGTGGTAGTTATTGTGTGATGAATTCGGAAATTGGGATTCAAATATATACACTGATATGTATAAAATGGATAACTAATAAGTACCTACTGTACAAGAAAATAAAATAATATTGAAAAATTCAAAAAACAATAAGATAAAAGGAAGAAGATATGTTCATTTGAACCGATCATTTCTTAAATAGACAACAAACTCTGAAGGTAGTTGGGGCTGTCAATAAAAAGGCAGAAAAAAAAGAAAGAAAGAACTGAAATAGCAACAAAGAAAACAATAGCAAGGATCAGTAAAAGTAAAAGCTGGTTCTTTGAGAAGGTAAACAATATTGATATACCTTTAGCCAGACTCACCGAGAAAAAGAGGGAGAGGACTGCAATCAATAAAATTAGAAATGAAAAAGAAGTTACCACGGACAACACAGAAATATAAAACTTCGTAAGAGATTACTATAAACAAATCTATGCAGATAAAATGGACAATCTGGAAGAAATGCACAAATTCTTAGACAGGTACAACCTTCCAAGACTGAAACAGGAAAAAATAGAAACTATGAACAGACCCAGGACGAGTAATGAACTTGCAACTGTGATTAACAATCGTCCAACAAACAAAAGTCCAGGACAGGTAGTTTCACAGGATAATTCTATCCAACATGGAGAAAAGACCTAACACCCATCCTTCTCCAACTCTTCCAAAAAATTGGCGAAGAAGGAACACGCCCAAACTCTTTCTATGAGGCCACCATCACCCTGATACCAAAACCAGACAAATACAGTACAAAGAACTAAAGTTACACACCGATATCACTGATGAACATAGATGCAAAGCTGCTCAACAAAATAGTAGCAAACAGAATCCAATACCACATTAAAAGTATCATACCTCATGATCAAGTGGGATTGATCCCAGGGATGCAAGGATTCTTCAATATACGCAAATCAATGTGATACACCCTATGAACAAAGTGAAGAGGAAAAAACGTATGATCATGTCAATCGATGCAGAAAAGCTTGTGACAAATTGCAACACACATTTCTGATAAAAAACCTCCAGAAAGTGGGCAGAGAGGGAACCTCACTCCACTTAATCAAGGCCATATACGACAAACCCACAGCAAACATTCTCAATGGTGAATAATTGAAAGCATGTCCTCTAATATCAGGAACAAACAAGGATGACCACTCTCACCACTATTATTCAACATAGTTTTGGAAGTTTTAGCCACAGCAGTCAGAGCAGCAAAAGAAATGAAAGGAACACAAGTTGGAAAAGAAGAAGTAACACTGTCACTCTGTGCAGATGACATGACACTATACTTAGAGAATCCTAAAGATGCCACCAGAAAACAACTAGAGCTACTCCATGGATTTGGTAACGTTGCATGATAGAAAATGAATGCACAGAAATCCCTTGCATTCCTATACATTAATGAAGAAAAATCTGACAGAGAAATGAAGGAAACACTCCCATTAACCATTGCAACAGAAAGAATAAATTACCTACGAATAAACTTACCTAGGGAGACAAAAGATCTGTATGCTGAAAACTATGACACGGAAGAAGGAAATTGAAGAAGATACAAACAGATGGAGAGTGATACGATGTTCTTGGATTGGAAGAATCAATGTTGTGAAAATGACTATACTACGAAAGCAATCTACATATTCAATGCAATCCCTCTCAAATTACCAATGGCATTTTTTCCAGAACTAGACCCCAAAAAATCTTAAAATTTGTATGGAGACACAAAAAACCTGGAAGAGCCGAAGCACTTTGAGAGCAAAAAACAGAGCTGGAGGAATCAGACTGCCCGACTTCAGACTGTACTACAAAGCTACAGGAATCAAGACATGATGGGACTGGCACAAAAACAGAAATATAGATCAATGCAACAGGATAGGAAGCCCAGAGATAAAGCCACGCACCTATGGTCAACTAATCTATGACAAAGTAGACAAGAATCCACAATGGAGAAAAGACAGTCTCTACAATAAGTGGTGCTGGGAAAACTGGACAGACACATGTAAAAGAATGAAATTAGAACACTCCCAAGCACCGTACACAGAAATCAACTCAAAATGGAACAGAGACCTAAACGTAAGACAGGATACTATAAAACTCTTAGAGGAAAACATAGCAATAACACGCTTTGACATAAATCACGGCAAGATCTTTTTTAATCCACCTCCTAGAGTAATGGAAATAAAAACAAAAATAAACAAGTGGGACCTAATGAAACTTAAAAGCTTTTGCTACACACAGGAAACGACAAGCAAGACCAAAGGACAGCCCTCAGAATGGGAAAAATATTTGCGTACGGATCAACGGACTAAGGATTAATCGCCAAAATATATAAAGAGCCCATGCAGCTTGGTATTAAACAAACGAACAACCCAATCGAAAAATGGGCAGAAGACCTAAATAGACAATTCTCCAAAGAAAACATACAGCTGGCCGACAAACACATCAAAACCTGCTCAACGTCATTAATTATTAGAGAGATGCACATCAAAACTACACTGAGGTATCACCTCACACCATTTAGAACGGGCATCATCAGAAAAATCAACAAACAACAACTGCTGCACAGGGTGTGGAGCAAAGAGAATACTCTTGCACTGTTGTTGGGAAAGTAAACTGACACAGCCAATATGGAGAACAGTAAAGAGGATCCTTAAAAAACGAAAAACAGAATTGCCATATGACCCAGCGAACCCACTACAGGGCATACACCAAGAGAAAACCATAGTTCTAAAAGTCACATGCACCCCAATGTTCATTGTAGTAGTATTTACTATAGCCAGGTCATGGAAACAACCTAAATGCCCATCCACAGGCGAATGGATAAGGAAGATGAGGTACGTATATACCATGGAATATTACTCAGCCATAAAAAGGAACTAAGTTGGTTCAGTGGTAAAGGCGTGGATGGATCTAGAGACTGTCATACAGAGTGAAGTCAGTCAGAAAGAGAAAAACAGATACCATATATAAATGCATATATATGCATCCTAGAAAGATGGTACAGATGAATCGGTTTGCAGAATTGAATTGATACACAGATGTGGAGAACCCACATACGGCCACCAAAGGGGGAAGTGGTGGTGTGGTAGTCGTTGTGTGATGAATTCGGAAATTGGGATTCAAATATTTACACTGATATGTATAAAATGGATAACTAATAAGAACCTGCTATATAAAAATATAAAATAGTATTCAAAAATTCACAAAACAATAAGATAAAAGGAAGAAGATGTGTTCATTTGAACCGATCATTTCCTAAATAGACAACAAACTCTGAAGGTAGTTGGGGCTGTCAATAAAAAGGTAGAGAAAAGAGAAAGAAAGAACTGAAACAGCAACAAAGAAAACAATAGCAAGGATCAATAAAAGTAAAAGCTGGTTCTTTTACAAGGTAAACAGTATTGACATACCTTTAGCCAGACTCACCAAGAAAAAGAGGGAGAGGAGTGCAATCAATAAGATTAGAAATGAAAAAGAAGTTACCACGGACAACACAGAAATATAAAACTTAGTAAGAGACTACTAGAAGCAACTCTATGCTGATAAAATGGACAATCTGGAAGAAATGCACAAATTCTTAGAAAGGTACAACCTTCCAAGACTGAAACAGGAAAAAATAGAAACTATGAACAGACCCAGTTCGAGTAATGAACTTGCAACTCTGATTGAAAATCGTCCAACAAACAAAAGTCCAGGACAGATGGTTTCACAGGATAATTCTATCCAACATGGAGAAAAGACTTAACACCCATCCTTCTCAAACTCTTCCAAAAAATGGGCAAGGGAGGAACACTCCCAAACTCTTTCTATGAGGCCACCATCAACCTGATACTCAAAGCAGACAAAGGTAGTACAAAAAACTAAAGTTACACACCGATATCACTGATGAACATAGATGCGCAGCTGCTCAACAAAATAGTAGCAAACAGAATCCAATACCACATTAAAAGTGGCATACCTCATGATCAAGTGGGATTGATCCCAGGGATGCAAGGATTGTTCAATACACACAATTCAATGTGATACACCCTATGAAGAAAGCGAAGAGGAAAATCCATATGATCATGTCAATCGATGCAGAAAAGCTTGTGACAAATTTCAACACACATTTATGATAAAAACCCTCCAGTAAGTGGGCAGAGAGGGAACCTCACTCAAGTTAATCAAGGCCATATACGACAAACCCACAGCAAACATTCTCAATGGTGAATAATTGAAAGCATGTCCTCTAATATCAGGAACAAGACAAGGATGACCACTCTCACCACTATTATTCCACATAGTTTTGGAAGTTTTAGCCACAGCAGTCAGAGCAGCAAAAGAAATAAAAAGAACACAAGTTGGAAAAGAAGAAGTAACACTGTCACTCTTTGCAGATGACATGACACTATACTTAGAGAATCCTAAAGATGCCACCAGAAAACAACTAGAGCTACTCCATGGATTTGCTAACGTTGCATGATAGAAAATGAATGCACAGAAAGCCCTTGCATTCCTATACATTAATGAAGAAAAATCTGAAAGAGAAATGAAGGAAACACTCCCATTAACCATTGCAACAGAAAGAATAAATTACCTATGAATAAACTTACCTCGGGAGACAAAAGATCTGTATGCTGAAAACTATGACACGGAAGAAGGAAATTGAAGATGATACAAACAGATGGAGAGTGATACGATGTTCTTGGATTGGAAGAATCAATGTTGTGAAAATGACTATACTACGAAAGCAATCTACATATTCAATGCAATCCCTCTCAAATTACCAATGGCATTTTTTCCAGAACTAGACCCAAAAAAATCTTAAAATTTGTATGGAGACACAAGAAACCTGGAAGAGCCGAAGGACTTTGAGAGCAAAAAACAGAGCTGGAGGAATCAGACTGCCCGACTTCAGACTGTACTACAAAGCTACAGGAATCAAGACATGATGGGACTGGCAGAAAAACAGAAATACAGATCAATGCAACAGGATAGAAAGCCCAGAGATAAAGCCACGCACCTATGGTCAACTAATCTATGACAAAGTAGACAAGAATCCACAATGGAGAAAAGACAGTCTCTACAATAAGTGGTTCTGGGAAAACAGGACAGACACATGTAAAAGAATGAAATTAGAACACTCCCAAACACCGTACACAGAAATCAACTCAAAATGCAACAGAGACCTAAACGTAAGACAGGATACTATAAAACTCTTAGAGGAAAACACAGGAATAACACGCTTTGACATAAATCACGGCAGTATATTTTTTAATCCACCTCCTAGAGTAATGGAAATAAAAACAAAAAGAAACAAGTGGGACCTAATGAAACTTACAAGCTTTTGCTACACACAGGAAACGACAAACAAGAGCAAAGGACAGCCCGCAGAATGGGAGAAATATTTGCATACGGATCAACGGACTAAGGATTAATCTCAAATATATAAAGAGCTCATGCAGCTCGGTATTAAACAAACGAACAACCCAATCGAAAAATGGGCAGAAGACCTAAATAGACAATTCTACAAAGAAGACACACAGCTGGCCAACAAGCACATCAAAACCTGCTCAACGTCACTAATTATTAGAGAGATGCACATCAAAACTACACTGAGGTATCACCTCACACCATTTAGAACGGGCATCATCAGAAAATCAACAAACAACAATTGCTGGACAGGGTGTGGAGCAAAGAGAATACTCTTGCACTGTTGTTGGGAATGTAAATTGATACAGCCACTATGGAGAACAGTAAAGAGGTTCCTTTAAAAAACGAAAAACAGAATTGCCATACGACCCAGAGAACCCACTACAGGGCATACACCAAGAGAAAACCATAGTTCTAAAAGTCACATGCACCCCAATGTTCATTGTAGCAGTATTTACAATAGCCAGGTCATGAAAACAACCTAAATGCCCATGCACAAGCTAATGGATAAAGAAGATGAGGTACATATATACCATGGAATATTACTCAGCCATAAAAAGGAACTAAGTTGGTTCATTGGTACAGGTGTGGATGGATCTATAGACTGTCATACAGAGTGAAGTCAGTCAGAAGGAGAAAAACAGATATCGTATATAAACGCATATATATGCAACCTAGAAAAATGGAACAGATGAACCGGTTTGCAGGATTGAATTGATACACAGATGTGGAGAACCCACGTATGGCCACCAAAGGGGGAAAGTGGGGGTGTGGTAGTTATTGTGTGATGAATTCGGAAATTGGGATTCAAATATATACACTGATATGTATAAAATGGATAACTAATAAGTACCTACTGTACAAGAAAATAAAATAATATTGAAAAATTCAAAAAACAATAAGATAAAAGGAAGAAGATATGTTCATTTGAACCGATCATTTCTTAAATAGACAACAAACTCTGAAGGTAGTTGGGGCTGTCAATAAAAAGGCAGAAAAAAAAGAAAGAAAGAACTGAAATAGCAACAAAGAAAACAATAGCAAGGATCAGTAAAAGTAAAAGCTGGTTCTTTGAGAAGGTAAACAATATTGATATACCTTTAGCCAGACTCACCGAGAAAAAGAGGGAGAGGACTGCAATCAATAAAATTAGAAATGAAAAAGAAGTTACCACGGACAACACAGAAATATAAAACTTCGTAAGAGATTACTATAAACAAATCTATGCAGATAAAATGGACAATCTGGAAGAAATGCACAAATTCTTAGACAGGTACAACCTTCCAAGACTGAAACAGGAAAAAATAGAAACTATGAACAGACCCAGGACGAGTAATGAACTTGCAACTGTGATTAACAATCGTCCAACAAACAAAAGTCCAGGACAGGTAGTTTCACAGGATAATTCTATCCAACATGGAGAAAAGACCTAACACCCATCCTTCTCCAACTCTTCCAAAAAATTGGCGAAGAAGGAACACTCCCAAACTCTTTCTATGAGGCCACCATCACCCTGATACCAAAACCAGACAAATACAGTACAAAGAACTAAAGTTACACACCGATATCACTGATGAACATAGATGCAAAGCTGCTCAACAAAATAGTAGCAAACAGAATCCAATACCACATTAAAAGTATCATACCTCATGATCAAGTGGGATTGATCCCAGGGATGCAAGGATTCTTCAATATACGCAAATCAATGTGATACACCCTATGAACAAAGTGAAGAGGAAAAAACGTATGATCATGTCAATCGATGCAGAAAAGCTTGTGACAAATTGCAACACACATTTCTGATAAAAAACCTCCAGAAAGTGGGCAGAGAGGGAACCTCACTCCACTTAATCAAGGCCATATACGACAAACCCACAGCAAACATTCTCAATGGTGAATAATTGAAAGCATGTCCTCTAATATCAGGAACAAACAAGGATGACCACTCTCACCACTATTATTCAACATAGTTTTGGAAGTTTTAGCCACAGCAGTCAGAGCAGCAAAAGAAATGAAAGGAACACAAGTTGGAAAAGAAGAAGTAACACTGTCACTCTGTGCAGATGACATGACACTATACTTAGAGAATCCTAAAGATGCCACCAGAAAACAACTAGAGCTACTCCATGGATTTGGTAACGTTGCATGATAGAAAATGAATGCACAGAAATCCCTTGCATTCCTATACATTAATGAAGAAAAATCTGACAGAGAAATGAAGGAAACACTCCCATTAACCATTGCAACAGAAAGAATAAATTACCTACGAATAAACTTACCTAGGGAGACAAAAGATCTGTATGCTGAAAACTATGACACGGAAGAAGGAAATTGAAGAAGATACAAACAGATGGAGAGTGATACGATGTTCTTGGATTGGAAGAATCAATGTTGTGAAAATGACTATACTACGAAAGCAATCTACATATTCAATGCAATCCCTCTCAAATTACCAATGGCATTTTTTCCAGAACTAGACCCAAAAAAATCTTAAAATTTGTATGGAGACACAAAAAACCTGGAAGAGCCGAAGCACTTTGAGAGCAAAAAACAGAGCTGGAGGAATCAGACTGCCCGACTTCAGACTGTACTACAAAGCTACAGGAATCAAGACATGATGGGACTGGCACAAAAACAGAAATATAGATCAATGCAACAGGATAGAAAGCCCAGAGATAAAGCCACGCACCTATGGTCAACTAATCTATGACAAAGTAGACATGAATCCACAATGGAGAAAAGACAGTCTCTACAATAAGTGGTGCTGGGAAAACTGGACAGACACATGTAAAAGAATGAAATTAGAACACTCCCAAACACCGTACACAGAAATCAACTCAAAATGGAACAGAGACCTAAACGTAAGACAGGATACTATAAAACTCTTAGAGGAAAACATAGCAATAACACGCTTTGACATAAATCACGGCAAGATCTTTTTTAATCCACCTCCTAGAGTAATGGAAATAAAAACAATAATAAACAAGTAGGACCTAATGAAACTTAAAAGCTTTTGCTACACACAGGAAACGACAAACAAGACTAAAGGACAACCCGCAGAATGGGAAAAATATTTGTGTACGAATCAACGGACTAAGGATTAACCTCCAAAATATATAAACAGCACATGCAGCTCGGTATTAAACGAACGAACAACCCAATCGAAAAAAGGGCAGAAGACCTAAATAGACAATTCTCGAAAGAAGACACACAGCTGGCCAACAAGCACATCAAAACCTGCTCAACGTCAGTAATTATTAGAGAGATGCACATCAAAACTACACTGAGGTATCACCTCACACCATTTAGAACGGGCATCATCAGAAAATCAACAAACAACAATTGCTGGACAGGGTGTGGAGCAAAGAGAATACACTTGCACTGCTGTTGGGAATATAAACTGATACAGCCACTATGGAGAACAGTAAAGAGGTTCCTTCAAAAACGAAAAACAAAATTGCCATACGACCCAGCGAACCCACTACAGGGCATATACCAAGAGAAAACCATAGTTCTAAAAGTCACATGCACCCCAATGTTCATTGAAGCAGTATTTACTATAGCCAGGTCATGGAAACAACCTAAATGCCCATCCACAGGCGAATGGATAAAGAAGATGAGGTACATATATACCATGGAATATTACTCAGCCATAAAAAGGAACTAAGTTGGTTCAGTGGTACAGGCGTGGATGGATCTAGAGACTGTCATACAGAGTGAAGTCAGTCAGAAAGAGAAAAACAGATACCGTATATAAACGCATATATATGCAACCTAGAAAGATGGTACAGATGAACCGGTTTGCAGGATTGAATTGATACACAGATGTGGAGAATCCACGTATGGCCACCAAAGGGGGAAAGTGGGGCTGTGGTAGTCGTTGTGTGATGAATTGGGAAATTGGGATTGACATATATACACTGATATGTATAAAATGGATAACTAATAAGTACGTGCTGTATAAAAATATAAAATAATATTCAAAAATTCAAAAAACAATAAGAGAAAAGGAAGAAGATGTGTTCATTTGAACCGATCATTTCCTAAATAGACAACAAACTCTGAAGGTAGTTGGGGTTGTCAGTAAAAAGGTAGAGAAAAAAGAAAAAAAGAACTGAAACAGCAACAAAGAAAACAATAGCAAGGATCTATAAAAGTAAAAGCTGGTTCGTTGAGAAGGTAAACAATATTGATATACCTTTAGCCAGACTCACCGAGAAAAAGAGGGAGAGGACTGCAATCAATAAAATTAGAAATGAAAAAGAAGTTACCACGGACAACAGAGAACTATGAAACTTCGTAAGAGACTACTACAAGCAACTCTATGCTGATAAAATGGACAATCTGGAAGAAATGCACAAATTCTTAGACAGGTACAACCTTCCAAGACTGAACCAGGAAAAAATAGAAACTATGAACAGACCCAGTACGAGTAATGAACTTGCAACTCTGATTGAAAATCGTCCAACAAACAAAAGTCCAGGACTGGTGGTTTCACAGGTTAATTCTATCCAACATGGAGAAAAGACTTAACACCCATCCTTCTCAAACTCTTCCAAAAAATGGGAAAGGGAGGAACACTCCCAAACTCTTTCTATGAGGCTACCCTCACCCTGATACCGAAACGAGACAAAGGTAGTACAAAAAATTAAAGTTACACACTGATATCAGTGATGAACGTAGATGCAAAGTTGCTCAGCAAAATAGTAGCAAACAGAATCCAATACCACATTAAAAGTATCATACCTCATGATCAAGTGGGATTAATTCCAGGGATGCAAGGATTCTTCAATATACGAAAATCAATGTGATACACCCTATTAACAAAGCGAAGAGGAAAAAACGTATGATCATGTCAATAGATGCAGAAAAGCTTGTAACAAATTTCAACACACATTTCTGATAAAATCACTCCAGAAAGTGGGCAGAGAGGGAACCTCACTCAAGTTAATCAAGGCCATATACGACAAACCCACAGCAAACATCCTCAATGGTGAAAAACTGAAAGCATGTCCTCTAATATGAGGAACAACACAAGGATGACCACTCTCACCAATATTATTCCACATAGTTTTGGAAGTTCTAGCCACAGCAGTCAGAGCAGCAAAAGAAATAAACGGAACACAAGTTGGGAAAGAAGTAACACTGTCACTCTATGCAGATGACATGACACTATACTTAGAGAATCCTAAAGATGCCACCAGAAAACTACTAGAGCTAATCCATGGATTTGGTAACGTTGCACGATAGAAAATGAATGCACAGAAATCCCTTGCATTCCAATACATTAATGAAAAAAATTCTGAAAGAGAAATGAAGGAAACACTCCCATTAACCATTACAACAGAAAGAATAAAATACCTAGGAATAAACCTACGTAGGGAGACAAAAGATCTGTATGCTGAAAACTATTACACTGAAGAACGAAATTGAAGATGATACAAACACATGGAGAGAGATACCATGTTCTTGGATTGGAAGAATCAATGTTGTGAAAATGACTATACTACGAAAGCAATCTACATATTCAATGCAATCCCTCTCAAATTACCAATGGCATTCTTTCCAGAACTAGAACTAAAAACTCTTAAAATTTGTATGGAGACACAAAAAACACTGAAGAGACGAAGCACTTTGAGGGAAAAAAACAGAGCTGGAGGAATCAGACTGCCCGACTTCAGACAGTACTACAAAGCTACAGGAATCAAGACAGGATGGGACTGGCACAAAAACAGAAATATAGATCAATCCAACAGGATAGAAGGCCCAGAGATAAAGCCACGCACCTATGGTCAACTAATCTAAGACAAAGGAGGCAAGAATCCACAATGGAGAAAAGACAGTGTCTACAATAAGTGGTGCTGGGAAAACTGGACAGACACATGTAAAAGAATGAAATTAGAACACTCCCAAACACCGTACACAGAAATCAACTCAAAATGCAGCAGAGACCTAAACGTAAGACAGGATACTATAAAACTCTTAGAGGAAAACACAGGAATAACACGCTTTGACATAAATCACGGCAGTGTATTTTTTAATCCACCTCCTAGAGTAATGGAAATAAAAACAAAAAGAAACAAGTGGGACCTAATGAAACTTACAAGCTTTTGCTACACACAGGAAACGACAAACAAGAGCAAAGGACAGCCCGCAGAATGGGAGAAATATTTGCATACGGATCAACGGACTAAGGATTAATCTCAAATATATAAAGAGCTCATGCAGCTCGGTATTAAACAAACGAACAACCCAATCGAAAAATGGGCAGAAGACCTAAATAGACAATTCTACAAAGAAGACACACAGCTGGCCAACAAGCACATCAAAACCTGCTCAACGTCACTAATTATTAGAGAGATGCACATCAAAACTACACTGAGGTATCACCTCACACCATTTAGAACGGGCATCATCAGAAAATCAACAAACAACAATTGCTGGACAGGGTGTGGAGCAAAGAGAATACTCTTGCACTGTTGTTGGGAATGTAAATTGATACAACCACTATGGAGAACAGTAAAGAGGTTCCTTTAAAAAACGAAAAACAGAATTGCCATACGACCCAGAGAACCCACTACAGGGCATACACCAAGAGAAAACCATAGTTCTAAAAGTCACATGCACCCCAATGTTCATTGTAGCAGTATTTACAATAGCCAGGTCATGAAAACAACCTAAATGCCCATGCACAAGCTAATGGATAAAGAAGATGAGGTACATATATACCATGGAATATTACTCAGCCATAAAAAGGAACTAAGTTGGTTCATTGGTACAGGTGTGGATGGATCTATAGACTGTCATACAGAGTGAAGTCAGTCAGAAGGAGAAAAACAGATATCGTATATAAACGCATATATATGCAACCTAGAAAAATGGAACAGATGAACCGGTTTGCAGGATTGAATTGATACACAGATGTGGAGAACCCACGTATGGCCACCAAAGGGGGAAAGTGGGGGTGTGGTAGTTATTGTGTGATGAATTCGGAAATTGGGATTCAAATATATACACTGATATGTATAAAATGGATAACTAATAAGTACCTACTGTACAAGAAAATAAAATAATATTGAAAAATTCAAAAAACAATAAGATAAAAGGAAGAAGATATGTTCATTTGAACCGATCATTTCTTAAATAGACAACAAACTCTGAAGGTAGTTGGGGCTGTCAATAAAAAGGCAGAAAAAAAAGAAAGAAAGAACTGAAATAGCAACAAAGAAAACAATAGCAAGGATCAGTAAAAGTAAAAGCTGGTTCTTTGAGAAGGTAAACAATATTGATATACCTTTAGCCAGACTCACCGAGAAAAAGAGGGAGAGGACTGCAATCAATAAAATTAGAAATGAAAAAGAAGTTACCACGGACAACACAGAAATATAAAACTTCGTAAGAGATTACTATAAACAAATCTATGCAGATAAAATGGACAATCTGGAAGAAATGCACAAATTCTTAGACAGGTACAACCTTCCAAGACTGAAACAGGAAAAAATAGAAACTATGAACAGACCCAGGACGAGTAATGAACTTGCAACTGTGATTAACAATCGTCCAACAAACAAAAGTCCAGGACAGGTAGTTTCACAGGATAATTCTATCCAACATGGAGAAAAGACCTAACACCCATCCTTCTCCAACTCTTCCAAAAAATTGGCGAAGAAGGAACACTCCCAAACTCTTTCTATGAGGCCACCATCACCCTGATACCAAAACCAGACAAATACAGTACAAAGAACTAAAGTTACACACCGATATCACTGATGAACATAGATGCAAAGCTGCTCAACAAAATAGTAGCAAACAGAATCCAATACCACATTAAAAGTATCATACCTCATGATCAAGTGGGATTGATCCCAGGGATGCAAGGATTCTTCAATATACGCAAATCAATGTGATACACCCTATGAACAAAGTGAAGAGGAAAAAACGTATGATCATGTCAATCGATGCAGAAAAGCTTGTGACAAATTGCAACACACATTTCTGATAAAAAACCTCCAGAAAGTGGGCAGAGAGGGAACCTCACTCCACTTAATCAAGGCCATATACGACAAACCCACAGCAAACATTCTCAATGGTGAATAATTGAAAGCATGTCCTCTAATATCAGGAACAAACAAGGATGACCACTCTCACCACTATTATTCAACATAGTTTTGGAAGTTTTAGCCACAGCAGTCAGAGCAGCAAAAGAAATGAAAGGAACACAAGTTGGAAAAGAAGAAGTAACACTGTCACTCTGTGCAGATGACATGACACTATACTTAGAGAATCCTAAAGATGCCACCAGAAAACAACTAGAGCTACTCCATGGATTTGGTAACGTTGCATGATAGAAAATGAATGCACAGAAATCCCTTGCATTCCTATACATTAATGAAGAAAAATCTGACAGAGAAATGAAGGAAACACTCCCATTAACCATTGCAACAGAAAGAATAAATTACCTACGAATAAACTTACCTAGGGAGACAAAAGATCTGTATGCTGAAAACTATGACACGGAAGAAGGAAATTGAAGAAGATACAAACAGATGGAGAGTGATACGATGTTCTTGGATTGGAAGAATCAATGTTGTGAAAATGACTATACTACGAAAGCAATCTACATATTCAATGCAATCCCTCTCAAATTACCAATGGCATTTTTTCCAGAACTAGACCCCAAAAAATCTTAAAATTTGTATGGAGACACAAAAAACCTGGAAGAGCCGAAGCACTTTGAGAGCAAAAAACAGAGCTGGAGGAATCAGACTGCCCGACTTCAGACTGTACTACAAAGCTACAGGAATCAAGACATGATGGGACTGGCACAAAAACAGAAATATAGATCAATGCAACAGGATAGAAAGCCCAGAGATAAAGCCACGCACCTATGGTCAACTAATCTATGACAAAGTAGACAAGAATCCACAATGGAGAAAAGACAGTCTCTACAATAAGTGGTGCTGGGAAAACTGGACAGACACATGTAAAAGAATGAAATTAGAACACTCCCAAGCACCGTACACAGAAATCAACTCAAAATGGAACAGAGACCTAAACGTAAGACAGGATACTATAAAACTCTTAGAGGAAAACATAGCAATAACACGCTTTGACATAAATCACGGCAAGATCTTTTTTAATCCACCTCCTAGAGTAATGGAAATAAAAACAAAAATAAACAAGTGGGACCTAATGAAACTTAAAAGCTTTTGCTACACACAGGAAACGACAAGCAAGACCAAAGGACAGCCCTCAGAATGGGAAAAATATTTGCGTACGGATCAACGGACTAAGGATTAATCGCCAAAATATATAAAGAGCCCATGCAGCTTGGTATTAAACAAACGAACAACCCAATCGAAAAATGGGCAGAAGACCTAAATAGACAATTCTCCAAAGAAAACATACAGCTGGCCGACAAACACATCAAAACCTGCTCAACGTCACTAATTATTAGAGAGATGCACATCAAAACTACACTGAGGTATCACCTCACACCATTTAGAACGGGCATCATCAGAAAAATCAACAAACAACAACTGCTGCACAGGGTGTGGAGCAAAGAGAATACTCTTGCACTGTTGTTGGGAAAGTAAACTGACACAGCCAATATGGAGAACAGTAAAGAGGATCCTTAAAAAACGAAAAACAGAATTGCCATATGACCCAGCGAACCCACTACAGGGCATACACCAAGAGAAAACCATAGTTCTAAAAGTCACATGCACCCCAATGTTCATTGTAGTAGTATTTACTATAGCCAGGTCATGGAAACAACCTAAATGCCCATCCACAGGCGAATGGATAAGGAAGATGAGGTACGTATATACCATGGAATATTACTCAGCCATAAAAAGGAACTAAGTTGGTTCAGTGGTAAAGGCGTGGATGGATCTAGAGACTGTCATACAGAGTGAAGTCAGTCAGAAAGAGAAAAACAGATACCATATATAAATGCATATATATGCATCCTAGAAAGATGGTACAGATGAATCGGTTTGCAGAATTGAATTGATACACAGATGTGGAGAACCCACATACGGCCACCAAAGGGGGAAGTGGTGGTGTGGTAGTCGTTGTGTGATGAATTCGGAAATTGGGATTCAAATATTTACACTGATATGTATAAAATGGATAACTAATAAGAACCTGCTATATAAAAATATAAAATAGTATTCAAAAATTCACAAAACAATAAGATAAAAGGAAGAAGATGTGTTCATTTGAACCGATCATTTCCTAAATAGACAACAAACTCTGAAGGTAGTTGGGGCTGTCAATAAAAAGGTAGAGAAAAGAGAAAGAAAGAACTGAAACAGCAACAAAGAAAACAATAGCAAGGATCAATAAAAGTAAAAGCTGGTTCTTTTACAAGGTAAACAGTATTGACATACCTTTAGCCAGACTCACCAAGAAAAAGAGGGAGAGGAGTGCAATCAATAAGATTAGAAATGAAAAAGAAGTTACCACGGACAACACAGAAATATAAAACTTAGTAAGAGACTACTAGAAGCAACTCTATGCTGATAAAATGGACAATCTGGAAGAAATGCACAAATTCTTAGAAAGGTACAACCTTCCAAGACTGAAACAGGAAAAAATAGAAACTATGAACAGACCCAGTTCGAGTAATGAACTTGCAACTCTGATTGAAAATCGTCCAACAAACAAAAGTCCAGGACAGATGGTTTCACAGGATAATTCTATCCAACATGGAGAAAAGACTTAACACCCATCCTTCTCAAACTCTTCCAAAAAATGGGCAAGGGAGGAACACTCCCAAACTCTTTCTATGAGGCCACCATCAACCTGATACTCAAAGCAGACAAAGGTAGTACAAAAAACTAAAGTTACACACCGATATCACTGATGAACATAGATGCGCAGCTGCTCAACAAAATAGTAGCAAACAGAATCCAATACCACATTAAAAGTGGCATACCTCATGATCAAGTGGGATTGATCCCAGGGATGCAAGGATTGTTCAATACACACAATTCAATGTGATACACCCTATGAAGAAAGCGAAGAGGAAAATCCATATGATCATGTCAATCGATGCAGAAAAGCTTGTGACAAATTTCAACACACATTTATGATAAAAACCCTCCAGTAAGTGGGCAGAGAGGGAACCTCACTCAAGTTAATCAAGGCCATATACGACAAACCCACAGCAAACATTCTCAATGGTGAATAATTGAAAGCATGTCCTCTAATATCAGGAACAAGACAAGGATGACCACTCTCACCACTATTATTCCACATAGTTTTGGAAGTTTTAGCCACAGCAGTCAGAGCAGCAAAAGAAATAAAAAGAACACAAGTTGGAAAAGAAGAAGTAACACTGTCACTCTTTGCAGATGACATGACACTATACTTAGAGAATCCTAAAGATGCCACCAGAAAACAACTAGAGCTACTCCATGGATTTGCTAACGTTGCATGATAGAAAATGAATGCACAGAAAGCCCTTGCATTCCTATACATTAATGAAGAAAAATCTGAAAGAGAAATGAAGGAAACACTCCCATTAACCATTGCAACAGAAAGAATAAATTACCTATGAATAAACTTACCTCGGGAGACAAAAGATCTGTATGCTGAAAACTATGACACGGAAGAAGGAAATTGAAGATGATACAAACAGATGGAGAGTGATACGATGTTCTTGGATTGGAAGAATCAATGTTGTGAAAATGACTATACTACGAAAGCAATCTACATATTCAATGCAATCCCTCTCAAATTACCAATGGCATTTTTTCCAGAACTAGACCCAAAAAAATCTTAAAATTTGTATGGAGACACAAGAAACCTGGAAGAGCCGAAGGACTTTGAGAGCAAAAAACAGAGCTGGAGGAATCAGACTGCCCGACTTCAGACTGTACTACAAAGCTACAGGAATCAAGACATGATGGGACTGGCAGAAAAACAGAAATACAGATCAATGCAACAGGATAGAAAGCCCAGAGATAAAGCCACGCACCTATGGTCAACTAATCTATGACAAAGTAGACAAGAATCCACAATGGAGAAAAGACAGTCTCTACAATAAGTGGTTCTGGGAAAACAGGACAGACACATGTAAAAGAATGAAATTAGAACACTCCCAAACACCATACACAGAAATCAACTCAAAATGCAACAGAGACCTAAACGTAAGACAGGATACTATAAAACTCTTAGAGGAAAACACAGGAATAACACGCTTTGACATAAATCACGGCAGTATATTTTTTAATCCACCTCCTAGAGTAATGGAAATAAAAACAAAAAGAAACAAGTGGGACCTAATGAAACTTACAAGCTTTTGCTACACACAGGAAACGACAAACAAGAGCAAAGGACAGCCCGCAGAATGGGAGAAATATTTGCATACGGATCAACGGACTAAGGATTAATCTCAAATATATAAAGAGCTCATGCAGCTTGGTATTAAACAAACGAACAACCCAATCGAAAAATGGGCAGAAGACCTAAATAGACAATTCTACAAAGAAGACACACAGCTGGCCAACAAGCACATCAAAACCTGCTCAACGTCACTAATTATTAGAGAGATGCACATCAAAACTACACTGAGGTATCACCTCACACCATTTAGAACGGGCATCATCAGAAAATCAACAAACAACAATTGCTGGACAGGGTGTGGAGCAAAGAGAATACTCTTGCACTGTTGTTGGGAATGTAAATTGATACAGCCACTATGGAGAACAGTAAAGAGGTTCCTTTAAAAAACGAAAAACAGAATTGCCATACGACCCAGAGAACCCACTACAGGGCATACACCAAGAGAAAACCATAGTTCTAAAAGTCACATGCACCCCAATGTTCATTGTAGCAGTATTTACAATAGCCAGGTCATGAAAACAACCTAAATGCCCATGCACAAGCTAATGGATAAAGAAGATGAGGTACATATATACCATGGAATATTACTCAGCCATAAAAAGGAACTAAGTTGGTTCATTGGTACAGGTGTGGATGGATCTATAGACTGTCATACAGAGTGAAGTCAGTCAGAAGGAGAAAAACAGATATCGTATATAAACGCATATATATGCAACCTAGAAAAATGGAACAGATGAACCGGTTTGCAGGATTGAATTGATACACAGATGTGGAGAACCCACGTATGGCCACCAAAGGGGGAAAGTGGGGGTGTGGTAGTTATTGTGTGATGAATTCGGAAATTGGGATTCAAATATATACACTGATATGTATAAAATGGATAACTAATAAGTACCTACTGTACAAGAAAATAAAATAATATTGAAAAATTCACAAAACAATAAGATAAAAGGAAGAAGATATGTTCATTTGAACCGATCATTTCTTAAATAGACAACAAACTCTGAAGGTAGTTGGGGCTGTCAATAAAAAGGCAGAAAAAAAAGAAAGAAAGAACTGAAATAGCAACAAAGAAAACAATAGCAAGGATCAGTAAAAGTAAAAGCTGGTTCTTTGAGAAGGTAAACAATATTGATATACCTTTAGCCAGACTCACCGAGAAAAAGAGGGAGAGGACTGCAATCAATAAAATTAGAAATGAAAAAGAAGTTACCACGGACAACACAGAAATATAAAACTTCGTAAGAGATTACTATAAACAAATCTATGCAGATAAAATGGACAATCTGGAAGAAATGCACAAATTCTTAGACAGGTACAACCTTCCAAGACTGAAACAGGAAAAAATAGAAACTATGAACAGACCCAGGACGAGTAATGAACTTGCAACTGTGATTAACAATCGTCCAACAAACAAAAGTCCAGGACAGGTAGTTTCACAGGATAATTCTATCCAACATGGAGAAAAGACCTAACACCCATCCTTCTCCAACTCTTCCAAAAAATTGGCGAAGAAGGAACACTCCCAAACTCTTTCTATGAGGCCACCATCACCCTGATACCAAAACCAGACAAATACAGTACAAAGAACTAAAGTTACACACCGATATCACTGATGAACATAGATGCAAAGCTGCTCAACAAAATAGTAGCAAACAATCCAATACCACATTAAAAGTATCATACCTCATGATCAAGTGGGATTGATCCCAGGGATGCAAGGATTCTTCAATATACGCAAATCAATGTGATACACCCTATGAACAAAGTGAAGAGGAAAAAACGTATGATCATGTCAATCGATGCAGAAAAGCTTGTGACAAATTGCAACACACATTTCTGATAAAAAACCTCCAGAAAGTGGGCAGAGAGGGAACCTCACTCCACTTAATCAAGGCCATATACGACAAACCCACAGCAAACATTCTCAATGGTGAATAATTGAAAGCATGTCCTCTAATATCAGGAACAAACAAGGATGACCACTCTCACCACTATTATTCAACATAGTTTTGGAAGTTTTAGCCACAGCAGTCAGAGCAGCAAAAGAAATGAAAGGAACACAAGTTGGAAAAGAAGAAGTAACACTGTCACTCTGTGCAGATGACATGACACTATACTTAGAGAATCCTAAAGATGCCACCAGGAAACAACTAGAGCTACTCCATGGATTTGGTAACGTTGCATGATAGAAAATGAATGCACAGAAATCCCTTGCATTCCTATACATTAATGAAGAAAAATCTGAAAGAGAAATGAAGGAAACACTCCCATTAACCATTGCAACAGAAAGAATAAATTACCTACGAATAAACTTACCTAGGGAGACAAAAGATCTGTATGCTGAAAACTATGACACGGAAGAAGGTAATTGAAGATGATACAAACAGATGGAGAGTGATACGATGTTCTTGGATTGGAAGAATCAATGTTGTGAAAATGACTATACTACGAAAGCAATCTACATATTCAATGCAATCCCTCTCAAATTACCAATGGCATTTTTTCCAGAACTAGATCCCAAAAAATTTTAAATTTGTATGGAGACACAAGAAACCTGGAAGAGCCGAAGGACTTTGAGAGCAAAAAACAGAGCTAGAGGAATCAGACTGCCCGACTTCAGACTGTACTATAAAGCTACAGTAATCAAGACATGATGGAACTGGCACAAAAACAGAAATATAGATCAATGCAACAGGATAGAAAGCCCAGAGATAAAGCCACGCACCTATGGTCAACTAATCTATGACAAAGTAGACAAGAATCCACAATGGAGAAAAGACAGTCTCTACAATAAGTGGTGCTGGGAAAACTGGACAGACACATGTAAAAGAATGAAATTAGAACACTCCCAAGCACCGTACACAGAAATCAACTCAAAATGGAACAGAGACCTAAACGTAAGACAGGATACTATAAAACTCTTAGAGGAAAACATAGCAATAACACGCTTTGACATAAATCACGGCAAGATCTTTTTTAATCCACCTCCTAGAGTAATGGAAATAAAAACAAAAATAAACAAGTGGGACCTAATGAAACTTAAAAGCTTTTGCTACACACAGGAAACGACAAGCAAGACCAAAGGACAGCCCTCAGAATGGGAAAAATATTTGCGTACGGATCAACGGACTAAGGATTAATCGCCAAAATATATAAAGAGCCCATGCAGCTTGGTATTAAACAAACGAACAACCCAATCGAAAAATGGGCAGAAGACCTAAATAGACAATTCTCCAAAGAAAACATACAGCTGGCCGACAAACACATCAAAACCTGCTCAACGTCACTAATTATTAGAGAGATGCACATCAAAACTACACTGAGGTATCACCTCACACCATTTAGAACGGGCATCATCAGAAAAATCAACAAACAACAACTGCTGCACAGGGTGTGGAGCAAAGAGAATACTCTTGCACTGTTGTTGGGAAAGTAAACTGACACAGCCAATATGGAGAACAGTAAAGAGGATCCTTAAAAAACGAAAAACAGAATTGCCATATGACCCAGCGAACCCACTACAGGGCATACACCAAGAGAAAACCATAGTTCTAAAAGTCACATGCACCCCAATGTTCATTGTAGTAGTATTTACTATAGCCAGGTCATGGAAACAACCTAAATGCCCATCCACAGGCGAATGGATAAGGAAGATGAGGTACGTATATACCATGGAATATTACTCAGCCATAAAAAGGAACTAAGTTGGTTCAGTGGTAAAGGCGTGGATGGATCTAGAGACTGTCATACAGAGTGAAGTCAGTCAGAAAGAGAAAAACAGATACCATATATAAATGCATATATATGCATCCTAGAAAGATGGTACAGATGAATCGGTTTGCAGAATTGAATTGATACACAGATGTGGAGAACCCACATACGGCCACCAAAGGGGGAAGTGGTGGTGTGGTAGTCGTTGTGTGATGAATTCGGAAATTGGGATTCAAATATTTACACTGATATGTATAAAATGGATAACTAATAAGAACCTGCTATATAAAAATATAAAATAGTATTCAAAAATTCACAAAACAATAAGATAAAAGGAAGAAGATGTGTTCATTTGAACCGATCATTTCCTAAATAGACAACAAACTCTGAAGGTAGTTGGGGCTGTCAATAAAAAGGTAGAGAAAAGAGAAAGAAAGAACTGAAACAGCAACAAAGAAAACAATAGCAAGGATCAATAAAAGTAAAAGCTGGTTCTTTTACAAGGTAAACAGTATTGACATACCTTTAGCCAGACTCACCAAGAAAAAGAGGGAGAGGAGTGCAATCAATAAGATTAGAAATGAAAAAGAAGTTACCACGGACAACACAGAAATATAAAACTTAGTAAGAGACTACTAGAAGCAACTCTATGCTGATAAAATGGACAATCTGGAAGAAATGCACAAATTCTTAGAAAGGTACAACCTTCCAAGACTGAAACAGGAAAAAATAGAAACTATGAACAGACCCAGTTCGAGTAATGAACTTGCAACTCTGATTGAAAATCGTCCAACAAACAAAAGTCCAGGACAGATGGTTTCACAGGATAATTCTATCCAACATGGAGAAAAGACTTAACACCCATCCTTCTCAAACTCTTCCAAAAAATGGGCAAGGGAGGAACACTCCCAAACTCTTTCTATGAGGCCACCATCAACCTGATACTCAAAGCAGACAAAGGTAGTACAAAAAACTAAAGTTACACACCGATATCACTGATGAACATAGATGCGCAGCTGCTCAACAAAATAGTAGCAAACAGAATCCAATACCACATTAAAAGTGGCATACCTCATGATCAAGTGGGATTGATCCCAGGGATGCAAGGATTGTTCAATACACACAATTCAATGTGATACACCCTATGAAGAAAGCGAAGAGGAAAATCCATATGATCATGTCAATCGATGCAGAAAAGCTTGTGACAAATTTCAACACACATTTATGATAAAAACCCTCCAGTAAGTGGGCAGAGAGGGAACCTCACTCAAGTTAATCAAGGCCATATACGACAAACCCACAGCAAACATTCTCAATGGTGAATAATTGAAAGCATGTCCTCTAATATCAGGAACAAGACAAGGATGACCACTCTCACCACTATTATTCCACATAGTTTTGGAAGTTTTAGCCACAGCAGTCAGAGCAGCAAAAGAAATAAAAAGAACACAAGTTGGAAAAGAAGAAGTAACACTGTCACTCTTTGCAGATGACATGACACTATACTTAGAGAATCCTAAAGATGCCACCAGAAAACAACTAGAGCTACTCCATGGATTTGCTAACGTTGCATGATAGAAAATGAATGCACAGAAAGCCCTTGCATTCCTATACATTAATGAAGAAAAATCTGAAAGAGAAATGAAGGAAACACTCCCATTAACCATTGCAACAGAAAGAATAAATTACCTATGAATAAAATTACCTCGGGAGACAAAAGATCTGTATGCTGAAAACTATGACACGGAAGAAGGAAATTGAAGATGATACAAACAGATGGAGAGTGATACGATGTTCTTGGATTGGAAGAATCAATGTTGTGAAAATGACTATACTACGAAAGCAATCTACATATTCAATGCAATCCCTCTCAAATTACCAATGGCATTTTTTCCAGAACTAGACCCAAAAAAATCTTAAAATTTGTATGGAGACACAAGAAACCTGGAAGAGCCGAAGGACTTTGAGAGCAAAAAACAGAGCTGGAGGAATCAGACTGCCCGACTTCAGACTCTACTACAAAGCTACAGGAATCAAGACATGATGGGACTGGCAGAAAAACAGAAATATAGATCAATGCAACAGGATAGAAAGCCCAGAGATAAAGCCACGCACCTATGGTCAACTAATCTATGACAAAGTAGACAAGAATCCACAATGGAGAAAAGACAGTCTCTACAATAAGTGGTGCTGGGAAAACAGGACAGACACATGTAAAAGAATGAAATTAGAACACTCCCAAACACCGTACACAGAAATCAACTCAAAATGCAACAGAGACCTAAACGTAAGACAGGATACTATAAAACTCTTAGAGGAAAACACAGGAATAACACGCTTTGACATAAATCACGGCAGTATATTTTTTAATCCACCTCCTAGAGTAATGGAAATAAAAACAAAAAGAAACAAGTGGGACCTAATGAAACTTACAAGCTTTTGCTACACACAGGAAACGACAAACAAGAGCAAAGGACAGCCCGCAGAATGGGAGAAATATTTGCATACGGATCAACGGACTAAGGATTAATCTCAAATATATAAAGAGCTCATGCAGCTCGGTATTAAACAAACGAACAACCCAATCGAAAAATGGGCAGAAGACCTAAATAGACAATTCTACAAAGAAGACACACAGCTGGCCAACAAGCACATCAAAACCTGCTCAACGTCACTAATTATTAGAGAGATGCACATCAAAACTACACTGAGGTATCACCTCACACCATTTAGAACGGGCATCATCAGAAAATCAACAAACAACAATTGCTGGACAGGGTGTGGAGCAAAGAGAATACTCTTGCACTGTTGTTGGGAATGTAAATTGATACAGCCACTATGGAGAACAGTAAAGAGGTTCCTTTAAAAAACGAAAAACAGAATTGCCATACGACCCAGAGAACCCACTACAGGGCATACACCAAGAGAAAACCATAGTTCTAAAAGTCACATGCACCCCAATGTTCATTGTAGCAGTATTTACAATAGCCAGGTCATGAAAACAACCTAAATGCCCATGCACAAGCTAATGGATAAAGAAGATGAGGTACATATATACCATGGAATATTACTCAGCCATAAAAAGGAACTAAGTTGGTTCATTGGTACAGGTGTGGATGGATCTATAGACTGTCATACAGAGTGAAGTCAGTCAGAAGGAGAAAAACAGATATCGTATATAAACGCATATATATGCAACCTAGAAAAATGGAACAGATGAACCGGTTTGCAGGATTGAATTGATACACAGATGTGGAGAACCCACGTATGGCCACCAAAGGGGGAAAGTGGGGGTGTGGTAGTTATTGTGTGATGAATTCGGAAATTGGGATTCAAATATATACACTGATATGTATAAAATGGATAACTAATAAGTACCTACTGTACAAGAAAATAAAATAATATTGAAAAATTCAAAAAACAATAAGATAAAAGGAAGAAGATATGTTCATTTGAACCGATCATTTCTTAAATAGACAACAAACTCTGAAGGTAGTTGGGGCTGTCAATAAAAAGGCAGAAAAAAAAGAAAGAAAGAACTGAAATAGCAACAAAGAAAACAATAGCAAGGATCAGTAAAAGTAAAAGCTGGTTCTTTGAGAAGGTAAACAATATTGATATACCTTTAGCCAGACTCACCGAGAAAAAGAGGGAGAGGACTGCAATCAATAAAATTAGAAATGAAAAAGAAGTTACCACGGACAACACAGAAATATAAAACTTCGTAAGAGATTACTATAAACAAATCTATGCAGATAAAATGGACAATCTGGAAGAAATGCACAAATTCTTAGACAGGTACAACCTTCCAAGACTGAAACAGGAAAAAATAGAAACTATGAACAGACCCAGGACGAGTAATGAACTTGCAACTGTGATTAACAATCGTCCAACAAACAAAAGTCCAGGACAGGTAGTTTCACAGGATAATTCTATCCAACATGGAGAAAAGACCTAACACCCATCCTTCTCCAACTCTTCCAAAAAATTGGCGAAGAAGGAACACTCCCAAACTCTTTCTATGAGGCCACCATCACCCTGATACCAAAACCAGACAAATACAGTACAAAGAACTAAAGTTACACACCGATATCACTGATGAACATAGATGCAAAGCTGCTCAACAAAATAGTAGCAAACAGAATCCAATACCACATTAAAAGTATCATACCTCATGATCAAGTGGGATTGATCCCAGGGATGCAAGGATTCTTCAATATACGCAAATCAATGTGATACACCCTATGAACAAAGTGAAGAGGAAAAAACGTATGATCATGTCAATCGATGCAGAAAAGCTTGTGACAAATTGCAACACACATTTCTGATAAAAAACCTCCAGAAAGTGGGCAGAGAGGGAACCTCACTCCACTTAATCAAGGCCATATACGACAAACCCACAGCAAACATTCTCAATGGTGAATAATTGAAAGCATGTCCTCTAATATCAGGAACAAACAAGGATGACCACTCTCACCACTATTATTCAACATAGTTTTGGAAGTTTTAGCCACAGCAGTCAGAGCAGCAAAAGAAATGAAAGGAACACAAGTTGGAAAAGAAGAAGTAACACTGTCACTCTGTGCAGATGACATGACACTATACTTAGAGAATCCTAAAGATGCCACCAGAAAACAACTAGAGCTACTCCATGGATTTGGTAACGTTGCATGATAGAAAATGAATGCACAGAAATCCCTTGCATTCCTATACATTAATGAAGAAAAATCTGACAGAGAAATGAAGGAAACACTCCCATTAACCATTGCAACAGAAAGAATAAATTACCTACGAATAAACTTACCTAGGGAGACAAAAGATCTGTATGCTGAAAACTATGACACGGAAGAAGGAAATTGAAGAAGATACAAACAGATGGAGAGTGATACGATGTTCTTGGATTGGAAGAATCAATGTTGTGAAAATGACTATACTACGAAAGCAATCTACATATTCAATGCAATCCCTCTCAAATTACCAATGGCATTTTTTCCAGAACTAGACCCAAAAAAATCTTAAAATTTGTATGGAGACACAAAAAACCTGGAAGAGCCGAAGCACTTTGAGAGCAAAAAACAGAGCTGGAGGAATCAGACTGCCCGACTTCAGACTGTACTACAAAGCTACAGGAATCAAGACATGATGGGACTGGCACAAAAACAGAAATATAGATCAATGCAACAGGATAGAAAGCCCAGAGATAAAGCCACGCACCTATGGTCAACTAATCTATGACAAAGTAGACATGAATCCACAATGGAGAAAAGACAGTCTCTACAATAAGTGGTGCTGGGAAAACTGGACAGACACATGTAAAAGAATGAAATTAGAACACTCCCAAACACCGTACACAGAAATCAACTCAAAATGGAACAGAGACCTAAACGTAAGACAGGATACTATAAAACTCTTAGAGGAAAACATAGCAATAACACGCTTTGACATAAATCACGGCAAGATCTTTTTTAATCCACCTCCTAGAGTAATGGAAATAAAAACAATAATAAACAAGTAGGACCTAATGAAACTTAAAAGCTTTTGCTACACACAGGAAACGACAAACAAGACTAAAGGACAACCCGCAGAATGGGAAAAATATTTGTGTACGAATCAACGGACTAAGGATTAACCTCCAAAATATATAAACAGCACATGCAGCTCGGTATTAAACGAACGAACAACCCAATTGAAAAAAGGGCAGAAGACCTAAATAGACAATTCTCGAAAGAAGACACACAGCTGGCCAACAAGCACATCAAAACCTGCTCAACGTCAGTAATTATTAGAGAGATGCACATCAAAACTACACTGAGGTATCACCTCACACCATTTAGAACGGGCATCATCAGAAAATCAACAAACAACAATTGCTGGACAGGGTGTGGAGCAAAGAGAATACACTTGCACTGCTGTTGGGAATATAAACTGATACAGCCACTATGGAGAACAGTAAAGAGGTTCCTTCAAAAACGAAAAACAAAATTGCCATACGACCCAGCGAACCCACTACAGGGCATATACCAAGAGAAAACCATAGTTCTAAAAGTCACATGCACCCCAATGTTCATTGAAGCAGTATTTACTATAGCCAGGTCATGGAAACAACCTAAATGCCCATCCACAGGCGAATGGATAAAGAAGATGAGGTACATATATACCATGGAATATTACTCAGCCATAAAAAGGAACTAAGTTGGTTCAGTGGTACAGGCGTGGATGGATCTAGAGACTGTCATACAGAGTGAAGTCAGTCAGAAAGAGAAAAACAGATACCGTATATAAACGCATATATATGCAACCTAGAAAGATGGTACAGATGAACCGGTTTGCAGGATTGAATTGATACACAGATGTGGAGAATCCACGTATGGCCACCAAAGGGGGAAAGTGGGGCTGTGGTAGTCGTTGTGTGATGAATTGGGAAATTGGGATTGACATATATACACTGATATGTATAAAATGGATAACTAATAAGTACGTGCTGTATAAAAATATAAAATAATATTCAAAAATTCAAAAAACAATAAGAGAAAAGGAAGAAGATGTGTTCATTTGAACCGATCATTTCCTAAATAGACAACAAACTCTGAAGGTAGTTGGGGTTGTCAGTAAAAAGGTAGAGAAAAAAGAAAAAAAGAACTGAAACAGCAACAAAGAAAACAATAGCAAGGATCTATAAAAGTAAAAGCTGGTTCGTTGAGAAGGTAAACAATATTGATATACCTTTAGCCAGACTCACCGAGAAAAAGAGGGAGAGGACTGCAATCAATAAAATTAGAAATGAAAAAGAAGTTACCACGGACAACAGAGAACTATGAAACTTCGTAAGAGACTACTACAAGCAACTCTATGCTGATAAAATGGACAATCTGGAAGAAATGCACAAATTCTTAGACAGGTACAACCTTCCAAGACTGAACCAGGAAAAAATAGAAACTATGAACAGACCCAGTACGAGTAATGAACTTGCAACTCTGATTGAAAATCGTCCAACAAACAAAAGTCCAGGACTGGTGGTTTCACAGGTTAATTCTATCCAACATGGAGAAAAGACTTAACACCCTTCCTTCTCAAACTCTTCCAAAAAATGGGAAAGGGAGGAACACTCCCAAACTCTTTCTATGAGGCTACCCTCACCCTGATACCGAAACGAGACAAAGGTAGTACAAAAAATTAAAGTTACACACTGATATCACTGATGAACATAGATGCAAAGTTGCTCAGCAAAATAGTAGCAAAGAGAATCCAATACCACATTAAAAGTATCATACCTCATGATCAAGTGGGATTAATTCCAGGGATGCAAGGATTCTTCAATATACGAAAATCAATGTGATACACCCTATTAACAAAGCGAAGAGGAAAAAACGTATGATCATGTAAATAGATGCAGAAAAGCTTGTAACAAATTTCAACACACATTTCTGATAAAATCACTCCAGAAAGTGGGCAGAGAGGGAACCTCACTCAAGTTAATCAAGGCCATATATGACAAACCCACAGCAAACATCCTCAATGGTGAAAAACTGAAAGCATGTCCTCTAATATGAGGAACAACACAAGGATGACCACTCTCACCAATATTATTCCACATAGTTTTGGAAGTTCTAGCCACAGCAGTCAGAGCAGCAAAAGAAATAAACGGAACACAAGTTGGGAAAGAAGTAACACTGTCACTCTGTGCAGATGACATGACACTATACTTAGAGAATCCTAAAGATGCCACCAGAAAACTACTAGAGCTAATCCATGGATTTGGTAACGTTGCACGATAGAAAATGAATGCACAGAAATCCCTTGCATTCCAATACATTAATGAAGAAAATTCTGAAAGAGAAATGAAGGAAACACTCCCATTAACCATTACAACAGAAAGAATAAAATACCTAGGAATAAACCTACGTAGGGAGACAAAAGATCTGTATGCTGAAAACTATTACACTGAAGAACGAAATTGAAGATGATACAAACACATTGAGAGAGATACCATGTTCTTGGATTGGAAGAATCAATGTTGTGAAAATGACTATACTACAAAAGCAATCTACATATTCAATGCAATCCCTCTCAAATTACCAATGGCATTCTTTCCAGAACTAGAACTAAAAAATCTTAAAATTTGTATGGAGACACAAAAAACACTGAAGAGACGAAGCACTTTGAGGGAAAAAAACAGAGCTGGAGGAATCAGACTGCCCGACTTCAGACAGTACTACAAAGCTACAGGAATCAAGACATGATGGGACTGGCACAAAAACAGAAATATAGATCAATGCAACAGGATAGAAAGCCCAGAGATAAAGCCACGCACCTATGGTCAACTAATCTATGACAAAGTAGACATGAATCCACAATGGAGAAAAGACAGTCTCTACAATAAGTGGTGCTGGGAAAACTGGACAGACACATGTAAAAGAATGAAATTAGAACACTCCCAAACACCGTACACAGAAATCAACTCAAAATGGAACAGAGACCAAAACGTAAGACAGGATACTATAAAACTCTTAGAGGAAAACATAGCAATAACACGCTTTGACATAAATCACGGCAAGATCTTTTTTAATCCACCTCCTAGAGTAATGGAAATAAAAACAATAATAAACAAGTAGGACCTAATGAAACTTAAAAGCTTTTGCTACACACAGGAAACGACAAACAAGACTAAAGGACAACCCGCAGAATGGGAAAAATATTTGTGTACGAATCAACGGACTAAGGATTAACCTCCAAAATATATAAACAGCACATGCAGCTCGGTATTAAACAAACGAACAACCCAATCGAAAAAAGGGCAGAAGACCTAAATAGACAATTCTCGAAAGAAGACACACAGCTGGCCAACAAGCACATCAAAACCTGCTCAACGTCAGTAATTATTAGAGAGATGCACATCAAAACTACACTGAGGTATCACCTCACACCATTTAGAACGGGCATCATCAGAAAATCAACAAACAACAATTGCTGGACAGGGTGTGGAGCAAAGAGAATACTCTTGCACTGCTGTTGGGAATATAAACTGATACAGCCACTATGGAGAACAGTAAAGAGGTTCCTTCAAAAACGAAAAACAAAATTGCCATACGACCCAGCGAACCCACTACAGGGCATATACCAAGAGAAAACCATAGTTCTAAAAGTCACATGCACCCCAATGTTCATTGAAGCAGTATTTACTATAGCCAGGTCATGGAAACAACCTAAATGCCCATCCACAGGCGAATGGATAAAGAAGATGAGGTACATATATACCATGGAATATTACTCAGCCATAAAAAGGAACTAAGTTGGTTCAGTGGTACAGGCGTGGATGGATCTAGAGACTGTCATACAGAGTGAAGTCAGTCAGAAAGTGAAAAACAGATACCGTATATAAATGCATATATATGCATCCTGGAAAGATGGTACAGATGAACCGGTTTGCAGGATTGAATTGATACACAGATGTGGAGAACCCACGTATGGCCACCAAAGGGGGAAAGTGCGGGTGTGGTAGTCATTGTGTGATGAATTCGGAAATTGGGATTCAAACATATACACTAATATGTATAAAATGGATAACTAATAAGAGCCTGCTATATAAAAAATAAAATAATATTCAAAAATTCAAAAAACAATAAGATAAAAGGAAGAAGATATGTTCATTTGAACCGATCATTTCCTAAATAGACAACAAACTCTGAAGGTAGTTGGGGCTGTCAATAAAAAGGTAGACAAAAAAGAAAGAAAGAACGGAAACAGCCACAAAGAAAACAATAGCAAGGATCAATAAAAGTAAAAGCTGGTTCTTTTACAAGGTAAACAGTATTGACATACCTTTAGCCAGACTCACCGAGAAAAAGAGGGAGAGGACTGCAATCAATAAAATTAGAAATGAAAAAGAACTTACCACGGACAACAGAGAACTATAAAACTTCGTAAGAGACTACTACAAGCAACTCTATGCTGATAAAATGGACAATCTGGAAGAAATGCACAAATTCTTAGACAGGTACAACCTTCCAAGAGTGAACCAGGAAAAAATAGAAACTATGAACAGACCCAGTACGAGCAATGAACTTGCAACTCTGATTGAAAATCGTCCAACAAACAAAGTCCAGGACAGGTGGTTTCACAGGTTAATTCTATCCAAAATGGAGAAAAGACTTACCACCCATCCTTCTCAAACTCTTCCAAAAAATGGGCAAGGAAGGAACACTCCCAAACTCTTTCTATGAGGCTACCCTCACCCTGATACCCAAACGAGACAAAGGTAGTACAAAAAACTAAAGTTACACACTGATATCAGTGATGAACATAGATGGAAAGTTGCTCAACAAAATAGTAGCAAACAGAATCCAATACCACATTAAAAGTATCATACCTTATGATCAAGTGGGATTAATTCCAGGGATGCAAGGATTCTTCAATATACTTAAATCAATGTGATACACCCTATTAACAAAGCGAAGAGGAAAAAACGTATGATCATGTCAATCGATGCAGAAAAGCTTGTAACAAAGTTCAACACACATTTCTGATAAAAACCCTCCAGAAAGTGGGCAGAGAGGGAACCTCACTCAAGGTAATCAAGGCCATATAGGACAAACCCACAGCAAACATCCTCAATGGTGAAAAACTGAAAGCATGTCCTCTAATATGAGGAAGAAGACAAGGATGACCACTCTCACCAATATTATTCCACATAGTTTTGGAAGTTCTAGCCACAGCAGTCAGAGCAGCAAAAGAAATAAAAGGAACACAAGTTGGAAAACAAGAAGTAACACTGTCACTCTGTGCAGATGACATGACACTATACTTAGAGAATCCTAAAGATGCCACCAGAAAACTACTAAAGCTAATCCATGGATTTGGTAACGTTGCATGATACAAAATGAATGCACAGAAATCCCTTGCATTCCTATACATTAATGAAGAAAATTCTGAAAGAGAAATGAAGGAAACACTCCCATTAACCATTACAACAGAAAGAATAAAAAACCTAGGAATAAACCTACGTAGGGAGACAAAAGATCTGTATGCTGAAAACTATGACACTGAAGAACGAAATTGAAGATGATACAAACAGATGGAGAGAGATACCATGTTCTTGGATTGGAAGAATCAATGTTGTGAAAATGACTATACTACAAAAGCAATCTACATATTCAATGCAATCCCTCTCAAATTACCAATGGCATTCTTTCCAGAACTAGAACAAAAAAATCTTAAAACTTGTATGGAGACACAAAAAACCCGGAAGAGACGAAGCACTTTGAGGGAAAAAAACAGAGCTGGAGGAATCAGACTGCCCGACTTCAGACAGTACTACAAAGCTACAGGAATCAAGACATGATGGGACTGGCAGAAAAACAGAAATATAGATCAATCCAACAGGATAGAAGGCCCAGAGATAAAGCCACGCACCTATGGTCAACTAATCTATGACAAAGGAGGCAAGAATCCACAATGGAGAAAAGACAGTCTCTACAATAAGTGGTGCTGGGAAAACTGGACAGACACATGTAAAAGAATGAAGTTAGAACACTCCCAAACACCGTACACAGAAATAAACTCAAACTGCAACAGAGACCTAAACGTAAGACAGGATACTATAAAACTCTTAGAGGAAAACATAGCAATAACACGCTTTGACATAAATCACGGCAGTATCTTTTTTAATCCACCTCCTAGAGTAATGGAAATAAAAACAAAAATAAACAAGTGGGACCTAATGAAACTTAAAAGCTTTTGCTACACACAGGAAACGACAAACAAGACCAAAGAACAGCCCTCAGAATGGGAAAAATATTTGCGTACGGATCAACGGACTAAGGATTAATCTCCAAAATGTATAAAGAGCTCATGCAGCTCGGTATTAAACAAACGAACAACCCAATCGAAAAATGGGCAGAAGGCCTAAATAGACAATTCTCCAAAGAAAACATACAGCTGGCCAACAAACACATCAAAACCCGCTCAACGTCACTAATTATTAGAGAGATGCACATCAAAACTACACTGAGGTATCACCTCACACCATTTAGAACGGGCATCATCAGAAAATCAACAAACAACAATTGCTGGACAGGGTGTGGAGCAAAGAGAATACTCTTGCACTGCTGTTGGGAATATAAACTGATACAGCCACTATGGAGAACAGTAAAGAGGTTCCTTCAAAAACGAAAAACAAAATTGCCATACGACCCAGCGAACCCACTACAGGGCATATACCAAGAGAAAACCATAGTTCTAAAAGTCACATGCACCCCAATGTTCATTGAAGCAGTATTTACTATAGCCAGGTCATGGAAACAACCTAAATGCCCATCCACAGGCGAATGGATAAAGAAGATGAGGTACATATATACCATGGAATATTACTCAGCCATAAAAAGGAACTAAGTTGGTTCAGTGGTACAGGCGTGGATGGATCTAGAGACTGTCATACAGAGTGAAGTCAGTCAGAAAGAGAAAAACAGATACCGTATATAAATGCATATATATGCATCCTGGAAAGATGGTACAGATGAACCGGTTTGCAGGATTGAATTGATACACAGATGTGGAGAACCCACGTATGGCCACCAAAGGGGGAAAGTGCGGGTGTGGTAGTCATTGTGTGATGAATTCGGAAATTGGGATTCAAACATATACACTAATATGTATAAAATGGATAACTAATAAGAGCCTGCTATATAAAAAATAAAATAATATTCAAAAATTCACAAAACAATAAGATAAAAGGAAGAAGATGTGTTCATTTGAACCGATCATTTCCTAAATAGACAACAAACTCTGAAGGTAGTTGGGGCTGTCAATAAAAAGGTAGACAAAAAAGAAAGAAAGAACGGAAACAGCAACAAAGAAAACAATAGCAAGGACCAATAAAAGGAAAAGCTGGTTCTTTGAGAACGTAAACAATATTGATATACCTTTAGCCAGACTCACCGAGAAAAAGAGGGAGAGGACTGCAATCAATAAAATTAGAAATGAAAAAGAAGTTACCACGGACAACAGAGAAATATAAAACTTCGTAAGAGACTACTACAAGCAACTCTATGCTGATAAAATGGACAATCTGGAAGAAATGCACAAATTCTTAGACAGGTACAACCTTCCAAGACTGAAACAGGAAAAATAGAAACTATGAACAGACCCACTTGGAGTAATGAACTTGCAACTCTGATTGAAAATCGTCCAACAAACAAAAGTCCAGGACAGATGGTTTCACAGGATAATTCTATCCAACATGGAGAAAAGACATAACACAGATCCTTCTCAAAGTCTTCCAAAAAATGGGCAAGTGAGGAACACTCCCAAACTCTTTCTATGAGGCCCCCATCACCCTGATACCCAAACCAGACAAAGGTAGTACAAAAAACTAAAGTTACACACCGATATCACTGATGAACATAGATGCAAAGCTGCTCAACAAAATAGTAGCAAACAGAATCCAATACCACATTAAAAGTGGCATACCTCATGATCATGTGTGATTTATCCCAGGGATGCAGGGATTCTTCAATATACACAATTCAATGTGATACACCCTATGAACAAAGCGAAGAGGAAAATCCATATGATCATGTCAATCGATGCCGAAAAGCTTGTGACAAATTTCAACACACATTTATGATAAAATCCCTCCAGAAAGTGGGCAGAGAGGGAACCTCACTCAAGTTAATCAAGGCTATATACGACAAACCCACAGCAAGCATTCTCAATGGTGAATAATTGAAAGCATGTCCTCTAATATCAGGAACAAGACAAGGATGACCACTCTCACCACTATTATTCAACATAGTTCTGGAAGTTTTAGCCACAGCAGTCAGAGCAGCAAAAGAAATAAAAGGAACACAAGTTGGAAAAGAAGAAGTAACACTGTCACTCTTTGCAGATGACATGACACTATACTTAGAGAATCCTAAAGATGCCACCAGAAAACAACTAGAGCTAATCCATGGATTTGGTAACGTTGCATGATAGAAAATGAATGCACAGAAATCCCTTGCACTCCTATACATTAATGAAGAAAAATCTGACAGAGAAATGAAGGAAACACTCCCATTAACCATTGCAACAGAAAGAATAAATTACCTACGAATAAACTTACCTAGGGAGACAAAAGATCTGTATGCTGAAAACTATGACACGGAAGAAGGAAATTGAAGATGGTACAAACAGATGGAGAGTGATACGATGTTCTTGGATTGGAAGAATCAATGTTGTGAAAATGACTATACTACGAAAGCAATCTACATATTCAATGCAATCCCTCTCAAATTACCAATGGCATTTTTTCCAGAACGAGACCCAAAAAAATCTTAAAATTTGTATGGAGACACAAAAAACCTGGAAGAGCCGAAGCACTTTGAGAGCAAAAAACAGAGCAGGAGGAATCAGACTGCCCGACTTCAGACTGTACTACAAAGCTACAGGAATCAAGACATGATGGGACTGGCACAAAAACAGAAATATAGATCAATGCAACAGGATAGAAAGCCCAGAGATAAAGCCACGCACCTATGGTCAACTAATCTATGACAAAGTAGACATGAATCCACAATGGAGAAAAGACAGTCTCTACAATAAGTGGTGCTGGGAAAACTGGACAGACACATGTAAAAGAATGAAATTAGAACACTCCCAAGCACCGTACACAGAAATCAACTCAAAATGGAACAGAGACCTAAACGTAAGACAGGATACTATAAAACTCTTAGAGGAAAACATAGCAATAACACGCTTTGACATAAATCACGGCAAGATCTTTTTTAATCCACCTCCTAGAGTAATGGAAATAAAAACAATAATAAACAAGTAGGACCTAATGAAACTTAAAAGCTTTTGCTACACACAGGAAACGACAAACAAGACTAAAGGACAACCCGCAGAATGGGAAAAATATTTGTGTACGAATCAACGGACTAAGGATTAACCTCCAAAATATATAAACAGCACATGCAGCTCGGTATTAAACAAACGAACAACCCAATCGAAAAAAGGGCAGAAGACCTAAATAGACAATTCTCGAAAGAAGACACACAGCTGGCCAACAAGCACATCAAAACCTGCTCAACGTCAGTAATTATTAGAGAGATGCACATCAAAACTACACTGAGGTATCACCTCACACCATTTAGAACGGGCATCATCAGAAAATCAACAAACAACAATTGCTGGACAGGGTGTGGAGCAAAGAGAATACTCTTGCACTGCTGTTGGGAATATAAACTGATACAGCCACTATGGAGAACAGTAAAGAGGTTCCTTCAAAAACGAAAAACAAAATTGCCATACGACCCAGCGAACCCACTACAGGGCATATACCAAGAGAAAACCATAGTTCTAAAAGTCACATGCACCCCAATGTTCATTGAAGCAGTATTTACTATAGCCAGGTCATGGAAACAACCTAAATGCCCATCCACAGGCGAATGGATAAAGAAGATGAGGTACATATATACCATGGAATATTACTCAGCCATAAAAAGGAACTAAGTTGGTTCAGTGGTACAGGCGTGGATGGATCTAGAGACTGTCATACAGAGTGAAGTCAGTCAGAAAGTGAAAAACAGATACCGTATATAAATGCATATATATGCATCCTGGAAAGATGGTACAGATGAACCGGTTTGCAGGATTGAATTGATACACAGATGTGGAGAACCCACGTATGGCCACCAAAGGGGGAAAGTGCGGGTGTGGTAGTCATTGTGTGATGAATTCGGATATTGGGATTCAAACATATACACTAATATGTATAAAATGGATAACTAATAAGAGCCTGCTATATAAAAAATAAAATAATATTCAAAAATTCAAAAAACAATAAGATAAAAGGAAGAAGATATGTTCATTTGAACCGATCATTTCCTAAATAGACAACAAACTCTGAAGGTAGTTGGGGCTGTCAATAAAAAGGTAGACAAAAAAGAAAGAAAGAACGGAAACAGCAACAAAGAAAACAATAGCAAGGATCAATAAAAGTAAAAGCTGGTTCTTTTACAAGGTAAACAGTATTGACATACCTTTAGCCAGACTCACCGAGAAAAAGAGGGAGAGGACTGCAATCAATAAAATTAGAAATGAAAAAGAACTTACCACGGACAACAGAGAACTATAAAACTTCGTAAGAGACTACTACAAGCAACTCTATGCTGATAAAATGGACAATCTGGAAGAAATGCACAAATTCTTAGACAGGTACAACCTTCCAAGAGTGAACCAGGAAAAAATAGAAACTATGAACAGACCCAGTACGAGCAATGAACTTGCAACTCTGATTGAAAATCGTCCAACAAACAAAGTCCAGGACAGGTGGTTTCACAGGTTAATTCTATCCAACATGGAGAAAAGACTTACCACCCATCCTTCTCAAACTCTTCCAAAAAATGGGCAAGGAAGGAACACTCCCAAACTCTTTCTATGAGGCTACCCTCACCCTGATACCCAAACGAGACAAAGGTAGTACAAAAAACTAAAGTTACACACTGATATCAGTGATGAACATAGATGGAAAGTTGCTCAACAAAATAGTAGCAAACAGAATCCAATACCACATTAAAAGTATCATACCTCATGATCAAGTGGGATTAATTCCAGGGATGCAAGGATTCTTCAATATACGAAAATCAATGTGATACACCCTATTAACAAAGCGAAGAGGAAAAAACGTATGATCATGTCAATCGATGCAGAAAAGCTTGTAACAAATGTCAACACACATTTCTGATAAAAACCCTCCAGAAAGTGGGCAGAGAGGGAACCTCACTCAAGGTAATCAAGGCCATATAGGACAAACCCACAGCAAACATCCTCAATGGTGAAAAACTGAAAGCATGTCCTCTAATATGAGGAAGAAGACAAGGATGACCACTCTCACCAATATTATTCCACATAGTTTTGGAAGTTCTAGCCACAGCAGTCAGAGCAGCAAAAGAAATAAAAGGAACACAAGTTGGAAAAGAAGAAGTAACACTGTCACTCTGTGCAGATGACATGACACTATACTTAGAGAATCCTAAAGATGCCACCAGAAAACTACTAAAGCTAATCCATGGATTTGGTAACGTTGCATGATACAAAATGAATGCACAGAAATCCCTTGCATTCCTATACATTAATGAAGAAAATTATGAAAGAGAAATGAAGGAAACACTCCCATTAACCATTACAACAGAAAGAATAAAAAACCTAGGAATAAACCTACGTAGGGAGACAAAAGATCTGTATGCTGAAAACTATGACACGGAAGAACGAAATTGAAGATGATACAAACAGATGGAGAGAGATACCATGTTCTTGGATTGGAAGAATCAATGTTGTGAAAATGACTATACTACGAAAGCAATCTACATATTCAATGCAATCCCTCTCAAATTACCAATGGCATTTTTTCCAGAACTAGACCCAAAAAAATCTTAAAATTTGTATGGAGACACAAGAAACCTGGAAGAGCCGAAGGACTTTGAGAGCAAAAAACAGAGCTGGAGGAATCAGACTGCCCGACTTCAGACTGTACTACAAAGCTACAGGAATCAAGACATGATGGGACTGGCACAAAAACAGAAATATAGATCAATGCAACAGGATAGAAAGCCCAGAGATAAAGCCACGCACCTATGGTCAACTAATCCATGACAAAGTAGACAAGAATCCACAATGGAGAAAAGACAGTCTCTACAATAAGTGGTTCTGGGAAAACAGGACAGACACATGTAAAAGAATGAAATTAGAACACTCCCAAACACCGTACACAGAAATCAACTCAAAATGCAGCAGAGACCTAAACGTAAGACAGGATACTATAAAACTCTTAGAGGAAAACACAGGAATAACACGCTTTGACATAAATCACGGCAGTGTATTTTTTAATCCACCTCCTAGAGTAATGGAAATAAAAACAAAAAGAAACAAGTGGGACCTAATGAAACTTACAAGCTTTTGCTACACACAGGAAACGACAAACAAGAGCAAAGGACAGCCCGCAGAATGGGAGAAATATTTGCATACGGATCAACGGACTAAGGATTAATCTCAAATATATAAAGAGCTCATGCAGCTCGGTATTAAACAAACGAACAACCCAATCGAAAAATGGGCAGAAGACCTAAATAGACAATTCTACAAAGAAGACACACAGCTGGCCAACAAGCACATCAAAACCTGCTCAACGTCACTAATTATTAGAGAGATGCACATCAAAACTACACTGAGGTATCACCTCACACCATTTAGAACGGGCATCATCAGAAAATCAACAAACAACAATTGCTGGACAGGGTGTGGAGCAAAGAGAATACTCTTGCACTGTTGTTGGGAATGTAAATTGATACAGCCACTATGGAGAACAGTAAAGAGGTTCCTTTAAAAAACGAAAAACAGAATTGCCATACGACCCAGAGAACCCACTACAGGGCATACACCAAGAGAAAACCATAGTTCTAAAAGTCACATGCACCCCAATGTTCATTGTAGCAGTATTTACAATAGCCAGGTCATGAAAACAACCTAAATGCCCATGCACAAGCTAATGGATAAAGAAGATGAGGTACATATATACCATGGAATATTACTCAGCCATAAAAAGGAACTAAGTTGGTTCATTGGTACAGGTGTGGATGGATCTATAGACTGTCATACAGAGTGAAGTCAGTCAGAAGGAGAAAAACAGATATCGTATATAAACGCATATATATGCAACCTAGAAAAATGGAACAGATGAACCGGTTTGCAGGATTGAATTGATACACAGATGTGGAGAACCCACGTATGGCCACCAAAGGGGGAAAGTGGGGGTGTGGTAGTTATTGTGTGATGAATTCGGAAATTGGGATTCAAATATATACACTGATATGTATAAAATGGATAACTAATAAGTACCTACTGTACAAGAAAATAAAATAATATTGAAAAATTCAAAAAACAATAAGATAAAAGGAAGAAGATATGTTCATTTGAACCGATCATTTCTTAAATAGACAACAAACTCTGAAGGTAGTTGGGGCTGTCAATAAAAAGGCAGAAAAAAAAGAAAGAAAGAACTGAAATAGCAACAAAGAAAACAATAGCAAGGATCAGTAAAAGTAAAAGCTGGTTCTTTGAGAAGGTAAACAATATTGATATACCTTTAGCCAGACTCACCGAGAAAAAGAGGGAGAGGACTGCAATCAATAAAATTAGAAATGAAAAAGAAGTTACCACGGACAACACAGAAATATAAAACTTCGTAAGAGATTACTATAAACAAATCTATGCAGATAAAATGGACAATCTGGAAGAAATGCACAAATTCTTAGACAGGTACAACCTTCCAAGACTGAAACAGGAAAAAATAGAAACTATGAACAGACCCAGGACGAGTAATGAACTTGCAACTGTGATTAACAATCGTCCAACAAACAAAAGTCCAGGACAGGTAGTTTCACAGGATAATTCTATCCAACATGGAGAAAAGACCTAACACCCATCCTTCTCCAACTCTTCCAAAAAATTGGCGAAGAAGGAACACTCCCAAACTCTTTCTATGAGGCCACCATCACCCTGATACCAAAACCAGACAAATACAGTACAAAGAACTAAAGTTACACACCGATATCACTGATGAACATAGATGCAAAGCTGCTCAACAAAATAGTAGCAAACAGAATCCAATACCACATTAAAAGTATCATACCTCATGATCAAGTGGGATTGATCCCAGGGATGCAAGGATTCTTCAATATACGCAAATCAATGTGATACACCCTATGAACAAAGTGAAGAGGAAAAAACGTATGATCATGTCAATCGATGCAGAAAAGCTTGTGACAAATTGCAACACACATTTCTGATAAAAAACCTCCAGAAAGTGGGCAGAGAGGGAACCTCACTCCACTTAATCAAGGCCATATACGACAAACCCACAGCAAACATTCTCAATGGTGAATAATTGAAAGCATGTCCTCTAATATCAGGAACAAACAAGGATGACCACTCTCACCACTATTATTCAACATAGTTTTGGAAGTTTTAGCCACAGCAGTCAGAGCAGCAAAAGAAATGAAAGGAACACAAGTTGGAAAAGAAGAAGTAACACTGTCACTCTGTGCAGATGACATGACACTATACTTAGAGAATCCTAAAGATGCCACCAGAAAACAACTAGAGCTACTCCATGGATTTGGTAACGTTGCATGATAGAAAATGAATGCACAGAAATCCCTTGCATTCCTATACATTAATGAAGAAAAATCTGACAGAGAAATGAAGGAAACACTCCCATTAACCATTGCAACAGAAAGAATAAATTACCTACGAATAAACTTACCTAGGGAGACAAAAGATCTGTATGCTGAAAACTATGACACGGAAGAAGGAAATTGAAGAAGATACAAACAGATGGAGAGTGATACGATGTTCTTGGATTGGAAGAATCAATGTTGTGAAAATGACTATACTACGAAAGCAATCTACATATTCAATGCAATCCCTCTCAAATTACCAATGGCATTTTTTCCAGAACTAGACCCAAAAAAATCTTAAAATTTGTATGGAGACACAAAAAACCTGGAAGAGCCGAAGCACTTTGAGAGCAAAAAACAGAGCTGGAGGAATCAGACTGCCCGACTTCAGACTGTACTACAAAGCTACAGGAATCAAGACATGATGGGACTGGCACAAAAACAGAAATATAGATCAATGCAACAGGATAGAAAGCCCAGAGATAAAGCCACGCACCTATGGTCAACTAATCTATGACAAAGTAGACAAGAATCCACAATGGAGAAAAGACAGTCTCTACAATAAGTGGTGCTGGGAAAACTGGACAGACACATGTAAAAGAATGAAATTAGAACACTCCCAAGCACCGTACACAGAAATCAACTCAAAATGGAACAGAGACCTAAACGTAAGACAGGATACTATAAAACTCTTAGAGGAAAACATAGCAATAACACGCTTTGACATAAATCACGGCAAGATCTTTTTTAATCCACCTCCTAGAGTAATGGAAATAAAAACAAAAATAAACAAGTGGGACCTAATGAAACTTAAAAGCTTTTGCTACACAGAGGAAACGACAAGCAAGACCAAAGGACAGCCCTCAGAATGGGAAAAATATTTGCGTACGGATCAACGGACTAAGGATTAATCGCCAAAATATATAAAGAGCCCATGCAGCTTGGTATTAAACAAACGAACAACCCAATCGAAAAATGGGCAGAAGACCTAAATAGACAATTCTCCAAAGAAAACATACAGCTGGCCGACAAACACATCAAAACCTGCTCAACGTCACTAATTATTAGAGAGATGCACATCAAAACTACACTGAGGTATCACCTCACACCATTTAGAACGGGCATCATCAGAAAAATCAACAAACAACAACTGCTGCACAGGGTGTGGAGCAAAGAGAATACTCTTGCACTGTTGTTGGGAAAGTAAACTGACACAGCCAATATGGAGAACAGTAAAGAGGATCCTTAAAAAACGAAAAACAGAATTGCCATATGACCCAGCGAACCCACTACAGGGCATACACCAAGAGAAAACCATAGTTCTAAAAGTCACATGCACCCCAATGTTCATTGTAGTAGTATTTACTATAGCCAGGTCATGGAAACAACCTAAATGCCCATCCACAGGCGAATGGATAAGGAAGATGAGGTACGTATATACCATGGAATATTACTCAGCCATAAAAAGGAACTAAGTTGGTTCAGTGGTAAAGGCGTGGATGGATCTAGAGACTGTCATACAGAGTGAAGTCAGTCAGAAAGAGAAAAACAGATACCATATATAAATGCATATATATGCATCCTAGAAAGATGGTACAGATGAATCGGTTTGCAGAATTGAATTGATACACAGATGTGGAGAACCCACATACGGCCACCAAAGGGGGAAGTGGTGGTGTGGTAGTCGTTGTGTGATGAATTCGGAAATTGGGATTCAAATATTTACACTGATATGTATAAAATGGATAACTAATAAGAACCTGCTATATAAAAATATAAAATAGTATTCAAAAATTCACAAAACAATAAGATAAAAGGAAGAAGATGTGTTCATTTGAACCGATCATTTCCTAAATAGACAACAAACTCTGAAGGTAGTTGGGGCTGTCAATAAAAAGGTAGAGAAAAGAGAAAGAAAGAACTGAAACAGCAACAAAGAAAACAATAGCAAGGATCAATAAAAGTAAAAGCTGGTTCTTTTACAAGGTAAACAGTATTGACATACCTTTAGCCAGACTCACCAAGAAAAAGAGGGAGAGGAGTGCAATCAATAAGATTAGAAATGAAAAAGAAGTTACCACGGACAACACAGAAATATAAAACTTAGTAAGAGACTACTAGAAGCAACTCTATGCTGATAAAATGGACAATCTGGAAGAAATGCACAAATTCTTAGAAAGGTACAACCTTCCAAGACTGAAACAGGAAAAATAGAAACTATGAACAGACCCAGTTCGAGTAATGAACTTGCAACTCTGATTGAAAATCGTCCAAAAAACAAAAGTCCAGGACAGATGGTTTCACAGGATAATTCTATCCAACATGGAGAAAAGACTTAACACCCATCCTTCTCAAACTCTTCCAAAAAATGGGCAAGGGAGGAACACTCCCAAACTCTTTCTATGAGGCCACCATCAACCTGATACTCAAAGCAGACAAAGGTAGTACAAAAAACTAAAGTTACACACCGATATCACTGATGAACATAGATGCGCAGCTGCTCAACAAAATAGTAGCAAACAGAATCCAATACCACATTAAAAGTGGCATACCTCATGATCAAGTGGGATTGATCCCAGGGATGCAAGGATTGTTCAATACACACAATTCAATGTGATACACCCTATGAAGAAAGCGAAGAGGAAAATCCATATGATCATGTCAATCGATGCAGAAAAGCTTGTGACAAATTTCAACACACATTTATGATAAAAACCCTCCAGTAAGTGGGCAGAGAGGGAACCTCACTCAAGTTAATCAAGGCCATATACGACAAACCCACAGCAAACATTCTCAATGGTGAATAATTGAAAGCATGTCCTCTAATATCAGGAACAAGACAAGGATGACCACTCTCACCACTATTATTCCACATAGTTTTGGAAGTTTTAGCCACAGCAGTCAGAGCAGCAAAAGAAATAAAAAGAACACAAGTTGGAAAAGAAGAAGTAACACTGTCACTCTTTGCAGATGACATGACACTATACTTAGAGAATCCTAAAGATGCCACCAGAAAACAACTAGAGCTACTCCATGGATTTGCTAACGTTGCATGATAGAAAATGAATGCACAGAAAGCCCTTGCATTCCTATACATTAATGAAGAAAAATCTGAAAGAGAAATGAAGGAAACACTCCCATTAACCATTGCAACAGAAAGAATAAATTACCTATGAATAAACTTACCTCGGGAGACAAAAGATCTGTATGCTGAAAACTATGACACGGAAGAAGGAAATTGAAGATGATACAAACAGATGGAGAGTGATACGATGTTCTTGGATTGGAAGAATCAATGTTGTGAAAATGACTATACTACGAAAGCAATCTACATATTCAATGCAATACCTCTCAAATTACCAATGGCATTTTTTCCAGAACTAGACCCAAAAAAATCTTAAAATTTGTATGGAGACACAAGAAACCTGGAAGAGCCGAAGGACTTTGAGAGCAAAAAACAGAGCTGGAGGAATCAGACTGCCCGACTTCAGACTGTACTACAAAGCTACAGGAATCAAGACATGATGGGACTGGCAGAAAAACAGAAATATAGATCAATGCAACAGGATAGAAAGCTCAGAGATAAAGCCACGCACCTATGGTCAACTAATCTATGACAAAGTAGACAAGAATCCACAATGGAGAAAAGACAGTCTCTACAATAATTGGTTCTGGGAAAACAGGACAGACACATGTAAAAGAATGAAATTAGAACACTCCCAAACACCGTACACAGAAATCAACTCAAAATGCAACAGAGACCTAAACGTAAGACAGGATACTATAAAACTCTTAGAGGAAAACACAGGAATAACACGCTTTGGCATAAATCACGGCAGTATATTTTTTAATCCACCTCCTAGAGTAATGGAAATAAAAACAAAAAGAAACAAGTGGGACCTAATGAAACTTACAAGCTTTTGCTACACACAGGAAACGACAAACAAGAGCAAAGGACAGCCCGCAGAATGGGAGAAATATTTGCATACGGATCAACGGACTAAGGATTAATCTCAAATATATAAAGAGCTCATGCAGCTCGGTATTAAACAAACGAACAACCCAATCGAAAAATGGGCAGAAGACCTAAATAGACAATTCTACAAAGAAGACACACAGCTGGCCAACAAGCACATCAAAACCTGCTCAACGTCACTAATTATTAGAGAGATGCACATCAAAACTACACTGAGGTATCACCTCACACCATTTAGAACGGGCATCATCAGAAAATCAACAAACAACAATTGCTGGACAGGGTGTGGAGCAAAGAGAATACTCTTGCACTGTTGTTGGGAATGTAAATTGATACAGCCACTATGGAGAACAGTAAAGAGGTTCCTTTAAAAAACGAAAAACAGAATTGCCATACGACCCAGAGAACCCACTACAGGGCATACACCAAGAGAAAACCATAGTTCTAAAAGTCACATGCACCCCAATGTTCATTGTAGCAGTATTTACAATAGCCAGGTCATGAAAACAACCTAAATGCCCATGCACAAGCTAATGGATAAAGAAGATGAGGTACATATATACCATGGAATATTACTCAGCCATAAAAAGGAACTAAGTTGGTTCATTGGTACAGGTGTGGATGGATCTATAGACTGTCATACAGAGTGAAGTCAGTCAGAAGGAGAAAAACAGATATCGTATATAAACGCATATATATGCAACCTAGAAAAATGGAACAGATGAACCGGTTTGCAGGATTGAATTGATACACAGATGTGGAGAACCCACGTATGGCCACCAAAGGGGGAAAGTGGGGGTGTGGTAGTTATTGTGTGATGAATTCGGAAATTGGGATTCAAATATATACACTGATATGTATAAAATGGATAACTAATAAGTACCTACTGTACAAGAAAATAAAATAATATTGAAAAATTCAAAAAACAATAAGATAAAAGGAAGAAGATATGTTCATTTGAACCGATCATTTCTTAAATAGACAACAAACTCTGAAGGTAGTTGGGGCTGTCAATAAAAAGGCAGAAAAAAAAGAAAGAAAGAACTGAAATAGCAACAAAGAAAACAATAGCAAGGATCAGTAAAAGTAAAAGCTGGTTCTTTGAGAAGGTAAACAATATTGATATACCTTTAGCCAGACTCACCGAGAAAAAGAGGGAGAGGACTGCAATCAATAAAATTAGAAATGAAAAAGAAGTTACCACGGACAACACAGAAATATAAAACTTCGTAAGAGATTACTATAAACAAATCTATGCAGATAAAATGGACAATCTGGAAGAAATGCACAAATTCTTAGACAGGTACAACCTTCCAAGACTGAAACAGGAAAAAATAGAAACTATGAACAGACCCAGGACGAGTAATGAACTTGCAACTGTGATTAACAATCGTCCAACAAACAAAAGTCCAGGACAGGTAGTTTCACAGGATAATTCTATCCAACATGGAGAAAAGACCTAACACCCATCCTTCTCCAACTCTTCCAAAAAATTGGCGAAGAAGGAACACTCCCAAACTCTTTCTATGAGGCCACCATCACCCTGATACCAAAACCAGACAAATACAGTACAAAGAACTAAAGTTACACACCGATATCACTGATGAACATAGATGCAAAGCTGCTCAACAAAATAGTAGCAAACAGAATCCAATACCACATTAAAAGTATCATACCTCATGATCAAGTGGGATTGATCCCAGGGATGCAAGGATTCTTCAATATACGCAAATCAATGTGATACACCCTATGAACAAAGTGAAGAGGAAAAAACGTATGATCATGTCAATCGATGCAGAAAAGCTTGTGACAAATTGCAACACACATTTCTGATAAAAAACCTCCAGAAAGTGGGCAGAGAGGGAACCTCACTCCACTTAATCAAGGCCATATACGACAAACCCACAGCAAACATTCTCAATGGTGAATAATTGAAAGCATGTCCTCTAATATCAGGAACAAACAAGGATGACCACTCTCACCACTATTATTCAACATAGTTTTGGAAGTTTTAGCCACAGCAGTCAGAGCAGCAAAAGAAATGAAAGGAACACAAGTTGGAAAAGAAGAAGTAACACTGTCACTCTGTGCAGATGACATGACACTATACTTAGAGAATCCTAAAGATGCCACCAGAAAACAACTAGAGCTACTCCATGGATTTGGTAACGTTGCATGATAGAAAATGAATGCACAGAAATCCCTTGCATTCCTATACATTAATGAAGAAAAATCTGACAGAGAAATGAAGGAAACACTCCCATTAACCATTGCAACAGAAAGAATAAATTACCTACGAATAAACTTACCTAGGGAGACAAAAGATCTGTATGCTGAAAACTATGACACGGAAGAAGGAAATTGAAGAAGATACAAACAGATGGAGAGTGATACGATGTTCTTGGATTGGAAGAATCAATGTTGTGAAAATGACTATACTACGAAAGCAATCTACATATTCAATGCAATCCCTCTCAAATTACCAATGGCATTTTTTCCAGAACTAGACCCCAAAAAATCTTAAAATTTGTATGGAGACACAAAAAACCTGGAAGAGCCGAAGCACTTTGAGAGCAAAAAACAGAGCTGGAGGAATCAGACTGCCCGACTTCAGACTGTACTACAAAGCTACAGGAATCAAGACATGATGGGACTGGCACAAAAACAGAAATATAGATCAATGCAACAGGATAGAAAGCCCAGAGATAAAGCCACGCACCTATGGTCAACTAATCTATGACAAAGTAGACATGAATCCACAATGGAGAAAAGACAGTCTCTACAATAAGTGGTGCTGGGAAAACTGGACAGACACATGTAAAAGAATGAAATTAGAACACTCCCAAACACCGTACACAGAAATCAACTCAAAATGGAACAGAGACCTAAACGTAAGACAGGATACTATAAAACTCTTAGAGGAAAACATAGCAATAACACGCTTTGACATAAATCACGGCAAGATCTTTTTTAATCCACCTCCTAGAGTAATGGAAATAAAAACAATAATAAACAAGTAGGACCTAATGAAACTTAAAAGCTTTTGCTACACACAGGAAACGACAAACAAGACTAAAGGACAACCCGCAGAATGGGAAAAATATTTGTGTACGAATCAACGGACTAAGGATTAACCTCCAAAATATATAAACAGCACATGCAGCTCGGTATTAAACGAACGAACAACCCAATCGAAAAAAGGGCAGAAGACCTAAATAGACAATTCTCGAAAGAAGACACACAGCTGGCCAACAAGCACATCAAAACCTGCTCAACGTCAGTAATTATTAGAGAGATGCACATCAAAACTACACTGAGGTATCACCTCACACCATTTAGAACGGGCATCATCAGAAAATCAACAAACAACAATTGCTGGACAGGGTGTGGAGCAAAGAGAATACACTTGCACTGCTGTTGGGAATATAAACTGATACAGCCACTATGGAGAACAGTAAAGAGGTTCCTTCAAAAACGAAAAACAAAATTGCCATACGACCCAGCGAACCCACTACAGGGCATATACCAAGAGAAAACCATAGTTCTAAAAGTCACATGCACCCCAATGTTCATTGAAGCAGTATTTACTATAGCCAGGTCATGGAAACAACCTAAATGCCCATCCACAGGCGAATGGATAAAGAAGATGAGGTACATATATACCATGGAATATTACTCAGCCATAAAAAGGAACTAAGTTGGTTCAGTGGTACAGGCGTGGATGGATCTAGAGACTGTCATACAGAGTGAAGTCAGTCAGAAAGAGAAAAACAGATACCGTATATAAACGCATATATATGCAACCTAGAAAGATGGTACAGATGAACCGGTTTGCAGGATTGAATTGATACACAGATGTGGAGAATCCACGTATGGCCACCAAAGGGGGAAAGTGGGGCTGTGGTAGTCGTTGTGTGATGAATTGGGAAATTGGGATTGACATATATACACTGATATGTATAAAATGGATAACTAATAAGTACGTGCTGTATAAAAATATAAAATAATATTCAAAAATTCAAAAAACAATAAGAGAAAAGGAAGAAGATGTGTTCATTTGAACCGATCATTTCCTAAATAGACAACAAACTCTGAAGGTAGTTGGGGTTGTCAGTAAAAAGGTAGAGAAAAAAGAAAAAAAGAACTGAAACAGCAACAAAGAAAACAATAGCAAGGATCTATAAAAGTAAAAGCTGGTTCGTTGAGAAGGTAAACAATATTGATATACCTTTAGCCAGACTCACCGAGAAAAAGAGGGAGAGGACTGCAATCAATAAAATTAGAAATGAAAAAGAAGTTACCACGGACAACAGAGAACTATGAAACTTCGTAAGAGACTACTACAAGCAACTCTATGCTGATAAAATGGACAATCTGGAAGAAATGCACAAATTCTTAGACAGGTACAACCTTCCAAGACTGAACCAGGAAAAAATAGAAACTATGAACAGACCCAGTACGAGTAATGAACTTGCAACTCTGATTGAAAATCGTCCAACAAACAAAAGTCCAGGACTGGTGGTTTCACAGGTTAATTCTATCCAACATGGAGAAAAGACTTAACACCCATCCTTCTCAAACTCTTCCAAAAAATGGGAAAGGGAGGAACACTCCCAAACTCTTTCTATGAGGCTACCCTCACCCTGATACCAAAACGAGACAAAGGTAGTACAAAAAATTAAAGTTACACACTGATATCAGTGATGAACGTAGATGCAAAGTTGCTCAGCAAAATAGTAGCAAACAGAATCCAATACCACATTAAAAGTATCATACCTCATGATCAAGTGGGATTAATTCCAGGGATGCAAGGATTCTTCAATATACGAAAATCAATGTGATACACCCTATTAACAAAGCGAAGAGGAAAAAACGTATGATCATGTAAATAGATGCAGAAAAGCTTGTAACAAATTTCAACACACATTTCTGATAAAATCACTCCAGAAAGTGGGCAGAGAGGGAACCTCACTCAAGTTAATCAAGGCCATATACGACAAACCCACAGCAAACATCCTCAATGGTGAAAAACTGAAAGCATGTCCTCTAATATGAGGAACAACACAAGGATGACCACTCTCACCAATATTATTCCACATAGTTTTGGAAGTTCTAGCCACAGCAGTCAGAGCAGCAAAAGAAATAAACGGAACACAAGTTGGGAAAGAAGTAACACTGTCACTCTGTGCAGATGACATGACACTATACTTAGAGAATCCTAAAGATGCCACCAGAAAACTACTAGAGCTAATCCATGGATTTGGTAACGTTGCACGATAGAAAATGAATGCACAGAAATCCCTTGCATTCCAATACATTAATGAAGAAAATTCTGAAAGAGAAATGAAGGAAACACTCCCATTAACCATTACAACAGAAAGAATAAAATACCTAGGAATAAACCTACGTAGGGAGACAAAAGATCTGTATGCTGAAAACTATTACACTGAAGAACGAAATTGAAGATGATACAAACACATTGAGAGAGATACCATGTTCTTGGATTGGAAGAATCAATGTTGTGAAAATGACTATACTACAAAAGCAATCTACATATTCAATGCAATCCCTCTCAAATTACCAATGGCATTCTTTCCAGAACTAGAACTAAAAAATCTTAAAATTTGTATGGAGACACAAAAAACACTGAAGAGACGAAGCACTTTGAGGGAAAAAAACAGAGCTGGAGGAATCAGACTGCCCGACTTCAGACAGTACTACAAAGCTACAGGAATCAAGACATGATGGGACTGGCACAAAAACAGAAATATAGATCAATGCAACAGGATAGAAAGCCCAGAGATAAAGCCACGCACCTATGGTCAACTAATCTATGACAAAGTAGACAAGAATCCACAATGGAGAAAAGACAGTCTCTACAATAAGTGGTGCTGGGAAAACTGGACAGACACATGTAAAAGAATGAAATTAGAACACTCCCAAACACCGTACACAGAAATCAACTCAAAATGGAACAGAGACCAAAACGTAAGACAGGATACTATAAAACTCTTAGAGGAAAACATAGCAATAACACGCTTTGACATAAATCACGGCAAGATCTTTTTTAATCCACCTCCTAGAGTAATGGAAATAAAAACAATAATAAACAAGTAGGACCTAATGAAACTTAAAAGCTTTTGCTACACACAGGAAACGACAAACAAGACTAAAGGACAACCCGCAGAATGGGAAAAATATTTGTGTACGAATCAACGGACTAAGGATTAACCTCCAAAATATATAAACAGCACATGCAGCTCGGTATTAAACAAACGAACAACCCAATCGAAAAAAGGGCAGAAGACCTAAATAGACAATTCTCGAAAGAAGACACACAGCTGGCCAACAAGCACATCAAAACCTGCTCAACGTCAGTAATTATTAGAGAGATGCACATCAAAACTACACTGAGGTATCACCTCACACCATTTAGAACGGGCATCATCAGAAAATCAACAAACAACAATTGCTGGACAGGGTGTGGAGCAAAGAGAATACTCTTGCACTGCTGTTGGGAATATAAACTGATACAGCCACTATGGAGAACAGTAAAGAGGTTCCTTCAAAAACGAAAAACAAAATTGCCATACGACCCAGCGAACCCACTACAGGGCATATACCAAGAGAAAACCATAGTTCTAAAAGTCACATGCACCCCAATGTTCATTGAAGCAGTATTTACTATAGCCAGGTCATGGAAACAACCTAAATGCCCATCCACAGGCGAATGGATAAAGAAGATGAGGTACATATATACCATGGAATATTACTCAGCCATAAAAAGGAACTAAGTTGGTTCAGTGGTACAGGCGTGGATGGATCTAGAGACTGTCATACAGAGTGAAGTCAGTCAGAAAGTGAAAAACAGATACCGTATATAAATGCATATATATGCATCCTGGAAAGATGGTACAGATGAACCGGTTTGCAGGATTGAATTGATACACAGATGTGGAGAACCCACGTATGGCCACCAAAGGGGGAAAGTGCGGGTGTGGTAGTCATTGTGTGATGAATTCGGAAATTGGGATTCAAACATATACACTAATATGTATAAAATGGATAACTAATAAGAGCCTGCTATATAAAAAATAAAATAATATTCAAAAATTCAAAAAACAATAAGATAAAAGGAAGAAGATATGTTCATTTGAACCGATCATTTCCTAAATAGACAACAAACTCTGAAGGTAGTTGGGGCTGTCAATAAAAAGGTAGACAAAAAAGAAAGAAAGAACGGAAACAGCAACAAAGAAAACAATAGCAAGGATCAATAAAAGTAAAAGCTGGTTCTTTTACAAGGTAAACAGTATTGACATACCTTTAGCCAGACTCACCGAGAAAAAGAGGGAGAGGACTGCAATCAATAAAATTAGAAATGAAAAAGAACTTACCACGGACAACAGAGAACTATAAAACTTCGTAAGAGACTACTACAAGCAACTCTATGCTGATAAAATGGACAATCTGGAAGAAATGCACAAATTCTTAGACAGGTACAACCTTCCAAGAGTGAACCAGGAAAAAATAGAAACTATGAACAGACCCAGTACGAGCAATGAACTTGCAACTCTGATTGAAAATCGTCCAACAAACAAAGTCCAGGACAGGTGGTTTCACAGGTTAATTCTATCCAAAATGGAGAAAAGACTTACCACCCATCCTTCTCAAACTCTTCCAAAAAATGGGCAAGGAAGGAACACTCCCAAACTCTTTCTATGAGGCTACCCTCACCCTGATACCCAAACGAGACAAAGGTAGTACAAAAAACTAAAGTTACACACTGATATCAGTGATGAACATAGATGGAAAGTTGCTCAACAAAATAGTAGCAAACAGAATCCAATACCACATTAAAAGTATCATACCTCATGATCAAGTGGGATTAATTCCAGGGATGCAAGGATTCTTCAATATACGAAAATCAATGTGATACACCCTATTAACAAAGCGAAGAGGAAAAAACGTATGATCATGTCAATCGATGCAGAAAAGCTTGTAACAAAGTTCAACACACATTTCTGATAAAAACCCTCCAGAAAGTGGGCAGAGAGGGAACCTCACTCAAGGTAATCAAGGCCATATAGGACAAACCCACAGCAAACATCCTCAATGGTGAAAAACTGAAAGCATGTCCTCTAATATGAGGAAGAAGACAAGGATGACCACTCTCACCAATATTATTCCACATAGTTTTGGAAGTTCTAGCCACAGCAGTCAGAGCAGCAAAAGAAATAAAAGGAACACAAGTTGGAAAACAAGAAGTAACACTGTCACTCTGTGCAGATGACATGACACTATACTTAGAGAATCCTAAAGATGCCACCAGAAAACTACTAAAGCTAATCCATGGATTTGGTAACGTTGCATGATACAAAATGAATGCACAGAAATCCCTTGCATTCCTATACATTAATGAAGAAAATTCTGAAAGAGAAATGAAGGAAACACTCCCATTAACCATTACAACAGAAAGAATAAAAAACCTAGGAATAAACCTACGTAGGGAGACAAAAGATCTGTATGCTGAAAACTATGACACTGAAGAACGAAATTGAAGATGATACAAACAGATGGAGAGAGATACCATGTTCTTGGATTGGAAGAATCAATGTTGTGAAAATGACTATACTACAAAAGCAATCTACATATTCAATGCAATCCCTCTCAAATTACCAATGGCATTCTTTCCAGAACTAGAACAAAAAAATCTTAAAACTTGTATGGAGACACAAAAAACCCGGAAGAGACGAAGCACTTTGAGGGAAAAAAACAGAGCTGGAGGAATCAGACTGCCCGACTTCAGACAGTACTACAAAGCTACAGGAATCAAGACATGATGGGACTGGCAGAAAAACAGAAATATAGATCAATCCAACAGGATAGAAGGCCCAGAGATAAAGCCACGCACCTATGGTCAACTAATCTATGACAAAGGAGGCAAGAATCCACAATGGAGAAAAGAAAGTCTCTACAATAAGTGGTGCTGGGAAAACTGGACAGACACATGTAAAAGAATGAAGTTAGAACACTCCCAAACACCGTACACAGAAATAAACTCAAACTGCAACAGAGACCTAAACGTAAGACAGGATACTATAAAACTCTTAGAGGAAAACATAGCAATAACACGCTTTGACATAAATCACGGCAGTATCTTTTTTAATCCACCTCCTAGAGTAATGGAAATAAAAACAAAAATAAACAAGTGGGACCTAATGAAACTTAAAAGCTTTTGCTACACACAGGAAACGACAAACAAGACCAAAGAACAGCCCTCAGAATGGGAAAAATATTTGCGTACGGATCAACGGACTAAGGATTAATCTCCAAAATGTATAAAGAGCTCATGCAGCTCGGTATTAAACAAACGAACAACCCAATCGAAAAATGGGCAGAAGGCCTAAATAGACAATTCTCCAAAGAAAACATACAGCTGGCCAACAAACACATCAAAACCCGCTCAACGTCACTAATTATTAGAGAGATGCACATCAAAACTACACTGAGGTATCACCTCACACCATTTAGAACGGGCATCATCAGAAAATCAACAAACAACAATTGCTGGACAGGGTGTGGAGCAAAGAGAATACTCTTGCACTGCTGTTGGGAATATAAACTGATACAGCCACTATGGAGAACAGTAAAGAGGTTCCTTCAAAAACGAAAAACAAAATTGCCATACGACCCAGCGAACCCACTACAGGGCATATACCAAGAGAAAACCATAGTTCTAAAAGTCACATGCACCCCAATGTTCATTGAAGCAGTATTTACTATAGCCAGGTCATGGAAACAACCTAAATGCCCATCCACAGGCGAATGGATAAAGAAGATGAGGTACATATATACCATGGAATATTACTCAGCCATAAAAAGGAACTAAGTTGGTTCAGTGGTACAGGCGTGGATGGATCTAGAGACTGTCATACAGAGTGAAGTCAGTCAGAAAGAGAAAAACAGATACCGTATATAAATGCATATATATGCATCCTGGAAAGATGGTACAGATGAACCGGTTTGCAGGATTGAATTGATACACAGATGTGGAGAACCCACGTATGGCCACCAAAGGGGGAAAGTGCGGGTGTGGTAGTCATTGTGTGATGAATTCGGAAATTGGGATTCAAACATATACACTAATATGTATAAAATGGATAACTAATAAGAGCCTGCTATATAAAAAATAAAATAATATTCAAAAATTCACAAAACAATAAGATAAAAGGAAGAAGATGTGTTCATTTGAACCGATCATTTCCTAAATAGACAACAAACTCTGAAGGTAGTTGGGGCTGTCAATAAAAAGGTAGACAAAAAAGAAAGAAAGAACGGAAACAGCAACAAAGAAAACAATAGCAAGGACCAATAAAAGGAAAAGCTGGTTCTTTGAGAACGTAAACAATATTGATATACCTTTAGCCAGACTCACCGAGAAAAAGAGGGAGAGGACTGCAATCAATAAAATTAGAAATGAAAAAGAAGTTACCACGGACAACAGAGAAATATAAAACTTCGTAAGAGACTACTACAAGCAACTCTATGCTGATAAAATGGACAATCTGGAAGAAATGCACAAATTCTTAGACAGGTACAACCTTCCAAGACTGAAACAGGAAAAATAGAAACTATGAACAGACCCACTTGGAGTAATGAACTTGCAACTCTGATTGAAAATCGTCCAACAAACAAAAGTCCAGGACAGATGGTTTCACAGGATAATTCTATCCAACATGGAGAAAAGACATAACACAGATCCTTCTCAAAGTCTTCCAAAAAATGGGCAAGGGAGGAACACTCCCAAACTCTTTCTATGAGGCCCCCATCACCCTGATACCCAAACCAGACAAAGGTAGTACAAAAAACTAAAGTTACACACCGATATCACTGATGAACATAGATGCAAAGCTGCTCAACAAAATAGTAGCAAACAGAATCCAATACCACATTAAAAGTGGCATACCTCATGATCATGTGTGATTTATCCCAGGGATGCAGGGATTCTTCAATATACACAATTCAATGTGATACACCCTATGAACAAAGCGAAGAGGAAAATCCATATGATCATGTCAATCGATGCCGAAAAGCTTGTGACAAATTTCAACACACATTTATGATAAAATCCCTCCAGAAAGTGGGCAGAGAGGGAACCTCACTCAAGTTAATCAAGGCTATATACGACAAACCCACAGCAAGCATTCTCAATGGTGAATAATTGAAAGCATGTCCTCTAATATCAGGAACAAGACAAGGATGACCACTCTCACCACTATTATTCAACATAGTTCTGGAAGTTTTAGCCACAGCAGTCAGAGCAGCAAAAGAAATAAAAGGAACACAAGTTGGAAAAGAAGAAGTAACACTGTCACTCTTTGCAGATGACATGACACTATACTTAGAGAATCCTAAAGATGCCACCAGAAAACAACTAGAGCTAATCCATGGATTTGGTAACGTTGCATGATAGAAAATGAATGCACAGAAATCCCTTGCACTCCTATACATTAATGAAGAAAAATCTGACAGAGAAATGAAGGAAACACTCCCATTAACCATTGCAACAGAAAGAATAAATTACCTACGAATAAACCTACGTAGGGAGACAAAAGATCTGTATGCTGAAAACTATGACACGGAAGAACGAAATTGAAGATGATACAAACAGATGGAGAGAGATACCATGTTCTTGGATTGGAAGAATCAATGTTGTGAAAATGACTATACTACGAAAGCAATCTACATATTCAATGCAATCCCTCTCAAATTACCAATGGCATTTTTTCCAGAACTAGACCCAAAAAAATCTTAAAATTTGTATGGAGACACAAGAAACCTGGAAGAGCCGAAGGACTTTGAGAGCAAAAAACAGAGCTGGAGGAATCAGACTGCCCGACTTCAGACTCTACTACAAAGCTACAGGAATCAAGACATGATGGGACTGGCACAAAAACAGAAATATAGATCAATGCAACAGGATAGAAAGCCCAGAGATAAAGCCACGCACCTATGGTCAACTAATCCATGACAAAGTAGACAAGAATCCACAATGGAGAAAAGACAGTCTCTACAATAAGTGGTTCTGGGAAAACAGGACAGACACATGTAAAAGAATGAAATTAGAACACTCCCAAACACCGTACACAGAAATCAACTCAAAATGCAGCAGAGACCTAAACGTAAGACAGGATACTATAAAACTCTTAGAGGAAAACACAGGCATAACACGCTTTGACATAAATCACGGCAGTGTATTTTTTAATCCACCTCCTAGAGTAATGGAAATAAAAACAAAAAGAAACAAGTGGGACCTAATGAAACTTACAAGCTTTTGCTACACACAGGAAACGACAAACAAGAGCAAAGGACAGCCCGCAGAATGGGAGAAATATTTGCATACGGATCAACGGACTAAGGATTAATCTCAAATATATAAAGAGCTCATGCAGCTCGGTATTAAACAAACGAACAACCCAATCGAAAAATGGGCAGAAGACCTAAATAGACAATTCTACAAAGAAGACACACAGCTGGCCAACAAGCACATCAAAACCTGCTCAACGTCACTAATTATTAGAGAGATGCACATCAAAACTACACTGAGGTATCACCTCACACCATTTAGAACGGGCATCATCAGAAAATCAACAAACAACAATTGCTGGACAGGGTGTGGAGCAAAGAGAATACTCTTGCACTGTTGTTGGGAATGTAAATTGATACAGCCACTATGGAGAACAGTAAAGAGGTTCCTTTAAAAAACGAAAAACAGAATTGCCATACGACCCAGAGAACCCACTACAGGGCATACACCAAGAGAAAACCATAGTTCTAAAAGTCACATGCACCCCAATGTTCATTGTAGCAGTATTTACAATAGCCAGGTCATGAAAACAACCTAAATGCCCATGCACAAGCTAATGGATAAAGAAGATGAGGTACATATATACCATGGAATATTACTCAGCCATAAAAAGGAACTAAGTTGGTTCATTGGTACAGGTGTGGATGGATCTATAGACTGTCATACAGAGTGAAGTCAGTCAGAAGGAGAAAAACAGATATCGTATATAAACGCATATATATGCAACCTAGAAAAATGGAACAGATGAACCGGTTTGCAGGATTGAATTGATACACAGATGTGGAGAACCCACGTATGGCCACCAAAGGGGGAAAGTGGGGGTGTGGTAGTTATTGTGTGATGAATTCGGAAATTGGGATTCAAATATATACACTGATATGTATAAAATGGATAACTAATAAGTACCTACTGTACAAGAAAATAAAATAATATTGAAAAATTCAAAAAACAATAAGATAAAAGGAAGAAGATATGTTCATTTGAACCGATCATTTCTTAAATAGACAACAAACTCTGAAGGTAGTTGGGGCTGTCAATAAAAAGGCAGAAAAAAAAGAAAGAAAGAACTGAAATAGCAACAAAGAAAACAATAGCAAGGATCAGTAAAAGTAAAAGCTGGTTCTTTGAGAAGGTAAACAATATTGATATACCTTTAGCCAGACTCACCGAGAAAAAGAGGGAGAGGACTGCAATCAATAAAATTAGAAATGAAAAAGAAGTTACCACGGACAACACAGAAATATAAAACTTCGTAAGAGATTACTATAAACAAATCTATGCAGATAAAATGGACAATCTGGAAGAAATGCACAAATTCTTAGACAGGTACAACCTTCCAAGACTGAAACAGGAAAAAATAGAAACTATGAACAGACCCAGGACGAGTAATGAACTTGCAACTGTGATTAACAATCGTCCAACAAACAAAAGTCCAGGACAGGTAGTTTCACAGGATAATTCTATCCAACATGGAGAAAAGACCTAACACCCATCCTTCTCCAACTCTTCCAAAAAATTGGCGAAGAAGGAACACTCCCAAACTCTTTCTATGAGGCCACCATCACCCTGATACCAAAACCAGACAAATACAGTACAAAGAACTAAAGTTACACACCGATATCACTGATGAACATAGATGCAAAGCTGCTCAACAAAATAGTAGCAAACAGAATCCAATACCACATTAAAAGTATCATACCTCATGATCAAGTGGGATTGATCCCAGGGATGCAAGGATTCTTCAATATACGCAAATCAATGTGATACACCCTATGAACAAAGTGAAGAGGAAAAAACGTATGATCATGTCAATCGATGCAGAAAAGCTTGTGACAAATTGCAACACACATTTCTGATAAAAAACCTCCAGAAAGTGGGCAGAGAGGGAACCTCACTCCACTTAATCAAGGCCATATACGACAAACCCACAGCAAACATTCTCAATGGTGAATAATTGAAAGCATGTCCTCTAATATCAGGAACAAACAAGGATGACCACTCTCACCACTATTATTCAACATAGTTTTGGAAGTTTTAGCCACAGCAGTCAGAGCAGCAAAAGAAATGAAAGGAACACAAGTTGGAAAAGAAGAAGTAACACTGTCACTCTGTGCAGATGACATGACACTATACTTAGAGAATCCTAAAGATGCCACCAGAAAACAACTAGAGCTACTCCATGGATTTGGTAACGTTGCATGATAGAAAATGAATGCACAGAAATCCCTTGCATTCCTATACATTAATGAAGAAAAATCTGACAGAGAAATGAAGGAAACACTCCCATTAACCATTGCAACAGAAAGAATAAATTACCTACGAATAAACTTACCTAGGGAGACAAAAGATCTGTATGCTGAAAACTATGACACGGAAGAAGGAAATTGAAGAAGATACAAACAGATGGAGAGTGATACGATGTTCTTGGATTGGAAGAATCAATGTTGTGAAAATGACTATACTACGAAAGCAATCTACATATTCAATGCAATCCCTCTCAAATTACCAATGGCATTTTTTCCAGAACTAGACCCCAAAAAATCTTAAAATTTGTATGGAGACACAAAAAACCTGGAAGAGCCGAAGCACTTTGAGAGCAAAAAACAGAGCTGGAGGAATCAGACTGCCCGACTTCAGACTGTACTACAAAGCTACAGGAATCAAGACATGATGGGACTGGCACAAAAACAGAAATATAGATCAATGCAACAGGATAGAAAGCCCAGAGATAAAGCCACGCACCTATGGTCAACTAATCTATGACAAAGTAGACAAGAATCCACAATGGAGAAAAGACAGTCTCTACAATAAGTGGTGCTGGGAAAACTGGACAGACACATGTAAAAGAATGAAATTAGAACACTCCCAAGCACCGTACACAGAAATCAACTCAAAATGGAACAGAGACCTAAACGTAAGACAGGATACTATAAAACTCTTAGAGGAAAACATAGCAATAACACGCTTTGACATAAATCACGGCAAGATCTTTTTTAATCCACCTCCTAGAGTAATGGAAATAAAAACAAAAATAAACAAGTGGGACCTAATGAAACTTAAAAGCTTTTGCTACACACAGGAAACGACAAACAAGACTAAAGGACAACCCGCAGAATGGGAAAAATATTTGTGTACGAATCAACGGACTAAGGATTAACCTCCAAAATATATAAACAGCACATGCAGCTCGGTATTAAACGAACGAACAACCCAATCGAAAAAAGGGCAGAAGACCTAAATAGACAATTCTCGAAAGAAGACACACAGCTGGCCAACAAGCACATCAAAACCTGCTCAACGTCAGTAATTATTAGAGAGATGCACATCAAAACTACACTGAGGTATCACCTCACACCATTTAGAACGGGCATCATCAGAAAATCAACAAACAACAATTGCTGGACAGGGTGTGGAGCAAAGAGAATACACTTGCACTGCTGTTGGGAATATAAACTGATACAGCCACTATGGAGAACAGTAAAGAGGTTCCTTCAAAAACGAAAAACAAAATTGCCATACGACCCAGCGAACCCACTACAGGGCATATACCAAGAGAAAACCATAGTTCTAAAAGTCACATGCACCCCAATGTTCATTGAAGCAGTATTTACTATAGCCAGGTCATGGAAACAACCTAAATGCCCATCCACAGGCGAATGGATAAAGAAGATGAGGTACATATATACCATGGAATATTACTCAGCCATAAAAAGGAACTAAGTTGGTTCAGTGGTACAGGCGTGGATGGATCTAGAGACTGTCATACAGAGTGAAGTCAGTCAGAAAGAGAAAAACAGATACCGTATATAAATGCATATATATGCATCCTGGAAAGATGGTACAGATGAACCGGTTTGCAGGATTGAATTGATACACAGATGTGGAGAACCCACGTATGGCCACCAAAGGGGGAAAGTGCGGGTGTGGTAGTCATTGTGTGATGAATTCGGAAATTGGGATTCAAACATATACACTAATATGTATAAAATGGATAACTAATAAGAGCCTGCTATATAAAAAATAAAATAATATTCAAAAATTCACAAAACAATAAGATAAAAGGAAGAAGATGTGTTCATTTGAACCGATCATTTCCTAAATAGACAACAAACTCTGAAGGTAGTTGGGGCTGTCAATAAAAAGGTAGACAAAAAAGAAAGAAAGAACGGAAACAGCAACAAAGAAAACAATAGCAAGGACCAATAAAAGGAAAAGCTGGTTCTTTGAGAACGTAAACAATATTGATATACCTTTAGCCAGACTCACCGAGAAAAAGAGGGAGAGGACTGCAATCAATAAAATTAGAAATGAAAAAGAAGTTACCACGGACAACAGAGAAATATAAAACTTCGTAAGAGACTACTACAAGCAACTCTATGCTGATAAAATGGACAATCTGGAAGAAATGCACAAATTCTTAGACAGGTACAACCTTCCAAGACTGAAACAGGAAAAATAGAAACTATGAACAGACCCACTTGGAGTAATGAACTTGCAACTCTGATTGAAAATCGTCCAACAAACAAAAGTCCAGGACAGATGGTTTCACAGGATAATTCTATCCAACATGGAGAAAAGACATAACACAGATCCTTCTCAAAGTCTTCCAAAAAATGGGCAAGGGAGGAACACTCCCAAACTCTTTCTATGAGGCCCCCATCACCCTGATACCCAAACCAGACAAAGGTAGTACAAAAAACTAAAGTTACACACCGATATCACTGATGAACATAGATGCAAAGCTGCTCAACAAAATAGTAGCAAACAGAATCCAATACCACATTAAAAGTGGCATACCTCATGATCATGTGTGATTTATCCCAGGGATGCAGGGATTCTTCAATATACACAATTCAATGTGATACACCCTATGAACAAAGCGAAGAGGAAAATCCATATGATCATGTCAATCGATGCCGAAAAGCTTGTGACAAATTTCAACACACATTTATGATAAAATCCCTCCAGAAAGTGGGCAGAGAGGGAACCTCACTCAAGTTAATCAAGGCTATATACGACAAACCCACAGCAAGCATTCTCAATGGTGAATAATTGAAAGCATGTCCTCTAATATCAGGAACAAGACAAGGATGACCACTCTCACCACTATTATTCAACATAGTTCTGGAAGTTTTAGCCACAGCAGTCAGAGCAGCAAAAGAAATAAAAGGAACACAAGTTGGAAAAGAAGAAGTAACACTGTCACTCTTTGCAGATGACATGACACTATACTTAGAGAATCCTAAAGATGCCACCAGAAAACAACTAGAGCTAATCCATGGATTTGGTAACGTTGCATGATAGAAAATGAATGCACAGAAATCCCTTGCACTCCTATACATTAATGAAGAAAAATCTGACAGAGAAATGAAGGAAACACTCCCATTAACCATTGCAACAGAAAGAATAAATTACCTACGAATAAACCTACGTAGGGAGACAAAAGATCTGTATGCTGAAAACTATGACACGGAAGAACGAAATTGAAGATGATACAAACAGATGGAGAGAGATACCATGTTCTTGGATTGGAAGAATCAATGTTGTGAAAATGACTATACTACGAAAGCAATCTACATATTCAATGCAATCCCTCTCAAATTACCAATGGCATTTTTTCCAGAACTAGACCCAAAAAAATCTTAAAATTTGTATGGAGACACAAGAAACCTGGAAGAGCCGAAGGACTTTGAGAGCAAAAAACAGAGCTGGAGGAATCAGACTGCCCGACTTCAGACTCTACTACAAAGCTACAGGAATCAAGACATGATGGGACTGGCACAAAAACAGAAATATAGATCAATGCAACAGGATAGAAAGCCCAGAGATAAAGCCACGCACCTATGGTCAACTAATCCATGACAAAGTAGACAAGAATCCACAATGGAGAAAAGACAGTCTCTACAATAAGTGGTTCTGGGAAAACAGGACAGACACATGTAAAAGAATGAAATTAGAACACTCCCAAACACCGTACACAGAAATCAACTCAAAATGCAGCAGAGACCTAAACGTAAGACAGGATACTATAAAACTCTTAGAGGAAAACACAGGCATAACACGCTTTGACATAAATCACGGCAGTGTATTTTTTAATCCACCTCCTAGAGTAATGGAAATAAAAACAAAAAGAAACAAGTGGGACCTAATGAAACTTACAAGCTTTTGCTACACACAGGAAACGACAAACAAGAGCAAAGGACAGCCCGCAGAATGGGAGAAATATTTGCATACGGATCAACGGACTAAGGATTAATCTCAAATATATAAAGAGCTCATGCAGCTCGGTATTAAACAAACGAACAACCCAATCGAAAAATGGGCAGAAGACCTAAATAGACAATTCTACAAAGAAGACACACAGCTGGCCAACAAGCACATCAAAACCTGCTCAACGTCACTAATTATTAGAGAGATGCACATCAAAACTACACTGAGGTATCACCTCACACCATTTAGAACGGGCATCATCAGAAAATCAACAAACAACAATTGCTGGACAGGGTGTGGAGCAAAGAGAATACTCTTGCACTGTTGTTGGGAATGTAAATTGATACAGCCACTATGGAGAACAGTAAAGAGGTTCCTTTAAAAAACGAAAAACAGAATTGCCATACGACCCAGAGAACCCACTACAGGGCATACACCAAGAGAAAACCATAGTTCTAAAAGTCACATGCACCCCAATGTTCATTGTAGCAGTATTTACAATAGCCAGGTCATGAAAACAACCTAAATGCCCATGCACAAGCTAATGGATAAAGAAGATGAGGTACATATATACCATGGAATATTACTCAGCCATAAAAAGGAACTAAGTTGGTTCATTGGTACAGGTGTGGATGGATCTATAGACTGTCATACAGAGTGAAGTCAGTCAGAAGGAGAAAAACAGATATCGTATATAAACGCATATATATGCAACCTAGAAAAATGGAACAGATGAACCGGTTTGCAGGATTGAATTGATACACAGATGTGGAGAACCCACGTATGGCCACCAAAGGGGGAAAGTGGGGGTGTGGTAGTTATTGTGTGATGAATTCGGAAATTGGGATTCAAATATATACACTGATATGTATAAAATGGATAACTAATAAGTACCTACTGTACAAGAAAATAAAATAATATTGAAAAATTCAAAAAACAATAAGATAAAAGGAAGAAGATATGTTCATTTGAACCGATCATTTCTTAAATAGACAACAAACTCTGAAGGTAGTTGGGGCTGTCAATAAAAAGGCAGAAAAAAAAGAAAGAAAGAACTGAAATAGCAACAAAGAAAACAATAGCAAGGATCAGTAAAAGTAAAAGCTGGTTCTTTGAGAAGGTAAACAATATTGATATACCTTTAGCCAGACTCACCGAGAAAAAGAGGGAGAGGACTGCAATCAATAAAATTAGAAATGAAAAAGAAGTTACCACGGACAACACAGAAATATAAAACTTCGTAAGAGATTACTATAAACAAATCTATGCAGATAAAATGGACAATCTGGAAGAAATGCACAAATTCTTAGACAGGTACAACCTTCCAAGACTGAAACAGGAAAAAATAGAAACTATGAACAGACCCAGGACGAGTAATGAACTTGCAACTGTGATTAACAATCGTCCAACAAACAAAAGTCCAGGACAGGTAGTTTCACAGGATAATTCTATCCAACATGGAGAAAAGACCTAACACCCATCCTTCTCCAACTCTTCCAAAAAATTGGCGAAGAAGGAACACTCCCAAACTCTTTCTATGAGGCCACCATCACCCTGATACCAAAACCAGACAAATACAGTACAAAGAACTAAAGTTACACACCGATATCACTGATGAACATAGATGCAAAGCTGCTCAACAAAATAGTAGCAAACAGAATCCAATACCACATTAAAAGTATCATACCTCATGATCAAGTGGGATTGATCCCAGGGATGCAAGGATTCTTCAATATACGCAAATCAATGTGATACACCCTATGAACAAAGTGAAGAGGAAAAAACGTATGATCATGTCAATCGATGCAGAAAAGCTTGTGACAAATTGCAACACACATTTCTGATAAAAAACCTCCAGAAAGTGGGCAGAGAGGGAACCTCACTCCACTTAATCAAGGCCATATACGACAAACCCACAGCAAACATTCTCAATGGTGAATAATTGAAAGCATGTCCTCTAATATCAGGAACAAACAAGGATGACCACTCTCACCACTATTATTCAACATAGTTTTGGAAGTTTTAGCCACAGCAGTCAGAGCAGCAAAAGAAATGAAAGGAACACAAGTTGGAAAAGAAGAAGTAACACTGTCACTCTGTGCAGATGACATGACACTATACTTAGAGAATCCTAAAGATGCCACCAGAAAACAACTAGAGCTACTCCATGGATTTGGTAACGTTGCATGATAGAAAATGAATGCACAGAAATCCCTTGCATTCCTATACATTAATGAAGAAAAATCTGACAGAGAAATGAAGGAAACACTCCCATTAACCATTGCAACAGAAAGAATAAATTACCTACGAATAAACTTACCTAGGGAGACAAAAGATCTGTATGCTGAAAACTATGACACGGAAGAAGGAAATTGAAGAAGATACAAACAGATGGAGAGTGATACGATGTTCTTGGATTGGAAGAATCAATGTTGTGAAAATGACTATACTACGAAAGCAATCTACATATTCAATGCAATCCCTCTCAAATTACCAATGGCATTTTTTCCAGAACTAGACCCCAAAAAATCTTAAAATTTGTATGGAGACACAAAAAACCTGGAAGAGCCGAAGCACTTTGAGAGCAAAAAACAGAGCTGGAGGAATCAGACTGCCCGACTTCAGACTGTACTACAAAGCTACAGGAATCAAGACATGATGGGACTGGCACAAAAACAGAAATATAGATCAATGCAACAGGATAGAAAGCCCAGAGATAAAGCCACGCACCTATGGTCAACTAATCTATGACAAAGTAGACAAGAATCCACAATGGAGAAAAGACAGTCTCTACAATAAGTGGTGCTGGGAAAACTGGACAGACACATGTAAAAGAATGAAATTAGAACACTCCCAAGCACCGTACACAGAAATCAACTCAAAATGGAACAGAGACCTAAACGTAAGACAGGATACTATAAAACTCTTAGAGGAAAACATAGCAATAACACGCTTTGACATAAATCACGGCAAGATCTTTTTTAATCCACCTCCTAGAGTAATGGAAATAAAAACAAAAATAAACAAGTGGGACCTAATGAAACTTAAAAGCTTTTGCTACACACAGGAAACGACAAACAAGACTAAAGGACAACCCGCAGAATGGGAAAAATATTTGTGTACGAATCAACGGACTAAGGATTAACCTCCAAAATATATAAACAGCACATGCAGCTCGGTATTAAACGAACGAACAACCCAATCGAAAAAAGGGCAGAAGACCTAAATAGACAATTCTCGAAAGAAGACACACAGCTGGCCAACAAGCACATCAAAACCTGCTCAACGTCAGTAATTATTAGAGAGATGCACATCAAAACTACACTGAGGTATCACCTCACACCATTTAGAACGGGCATCATCAGAAAATCAACAAACAACAATTGCTGGACAGGGTGTGGAGCAAAGAGAATACACTTGCACTGCTGTTGGGAATATAAACTGATACAGCCACTATGGAGAACAGTAAAGAGGTTCCTTCAAAAACGAAAAACAAAATTGCCATACGACCCAGCGAACCCACTACAGGGCATATACCAAGAGAAAACCATAGTTCTAAAAGTCACATGCACCCCAATGTTCATTGAAGCAGTATTTACTATAGCCAGGTCATGGAAACAACCTAAATGCCCATCCACAGGCGAATGGATAAAGAAGATGAGGTACATATATACCATGGAATATTACTCAGCCATAAAAAGGAACTAAGTTGGTTCAGTGGTACAGGCGTGGATGGATCTAGAGACTGTCATACAGAGTGAAGTCAGTCAGAAAGAGAAAAACAGATACCGTATATAAACGCATATATATGCAACCTAGAAAGATGGTACAGATGAACCGGTTTGCAGGATTGAATTGATACACAGATGTGGAGAATCCACGTATGGCCACCAAAGGGGGAAAGTGGGGCTGTGGTAGTCGTTGTGTGATGAATTGGGAAATTGGGATTGACATATATACACTGATATGTATAAAATGGATAACTAATAAGTACGTGCTGTATAAAAATATAAAATAATATTCAAAAATTCAAAAAACAATAAGAGAAAAGGAAGAAGATGTGTTCATTTGAACCGATCATTTCCTAAATAGACAACAAACTCTGAAGGTAGTTGGGGTTGTCAGTAAAAAGGTAGAGAAAAAAGAAAAAAAGAACTGAAACAGCAACAAAGAAAACAATAGCAAGGATCTATAAAAGTAAAAGCTGGTTCGTTGAGAAGGTAAACAATATTGATATACCTTTAGCCAGACTCACCGAGAAAAAGAGGGAGAGGACTGCAATCAATAAAATTAGAAATGAAAAAGAAGTTACCACGGACAACAGAGAACTATGAAACTTCGTAAGAGACTACTACAAGCAACTCTATGCTGATAAAATGGACAATCTGGAAGAAATGCACAAATTCTTAGACAGGTACAACCTTCCAAGACTGAACCAGGAAAAAATAGAAACTATGAACAGACCCAGTACGAGTAATGAACTTGCAACTCTGATTGAAAATCGTCCAACAAACAAAAGTCCAGGACTGGTGGTTTCACAGGTTAATTCTATCCAACATGGAGAAAAGACTTAACACCCATCCTTCTCAAACTCTTCCAAAAAATGGGAAAGGGAGGAACACTCCCAAACTCTTTCTATGAGGCTACCCTCACCCTGATACCGAAACGAGACAAAGGTAGTACAAAAAATTAAAGTTACACACTGATATCAGTGATGAACGTAGATGCAAAGTTGCTCAGCAAAATAGTAGCAAACAGAATCCAATACCACATTAAAAGTATCATACCTCATGATCAAGTGGGATTAATTCCAGGGATGCAAGGATTCTTCAATATACGAAAATCAATGTGATACACCCTATTAACAAAGCGAAGAGGAAAAAACGTATGATCATGTCAATAGATGCAGAAAAGCTTGTAACAAATTTCAACACACATTTCTGATAAAATCACTCCAGAAAGTGGGCAGAGAGGGAACCTCACTCAAGTTAATCAAGGCCATATACGACAAACCCACAGCAAACATCCTCAATGGTGAAAAACTGAAAGCATGTCCTCTAATATGAGGAACAACACAAGGATGACCACTCTCACCAATATTATTCCACATAGTTTTGGAAGTTCTAGCCACAGCAGTCAGAGCAGCAAAAGAAATAAACGGAACACAAGTTGGGAAAGAAGTAACACTGTCACTCTATGCAGATGACATGACACTATACTTAGAGAATCCTAAAGATGCCACCAGAAAACTACTAGAGATAATCCATGGATTTGGTAACGTTGCACGATAGAAAATGAATGCACAGAAATCCCTTGCATTCCAATACATTAATGAAAAAAATTCTGAAAGAGAAATGAAGGAAACACTCCCATTAACCATTACAACAGAAAGAATAAAATACCTAGGAATAAACCTACGTAGGGAGACAAAAGATCTGTATGCTGAAAACTATTACACTGAAGAACGAAATTGAAGATGATACAAACACATGGAGAGAGATACCATGTTCTTGGATTGGAAGAATCAATGTTGTGAAAATGACTATACTACGAAAGCAATCTACATATTCAATGCAATCCCTCTCAAATTACCAATGGCATTCTTTCCAGAACTAGAACTAAAAAATCTTAAAATTTGTATGGAGACACAAAAAACACTGAAGAGACGAAGCACTTTGAGGGAAAAAAACAGAGCTGGAGGAATCAGACTGCCCGACTTCAGACAGTACTACAAAGCTACAGGAATCAAGACAGGATGGGACTGGCACAAAAACAGAAATATAGATCAATCCAACAGGATAGAAGGCCCAGAGATAAAGCCACGCACCTATGGTCAACTAATCTAAGACAAAGGAGGCAAGAATCCACAATGGAGAAAAGACAGTGTCTACAATAAGTGGTGCTGGGAAAACTGGACAGACACATGTAAAAGAATGAAATTAGAACACTCCCAAACACCGTACACAGAAATCAACTCAAAATGCAGCAGAGACCTAAACGTAAGACAGGATACTATAAAACTCTTAGAGGAAAACACAGGAATAACACGCTTTGACATAAATCACGGCAGTGTATTTTTTAATCCACCTCCTAGAGTAATGGAAATAAAAACAAAAAGAAACAAGTGGGACCTAATGAAACTTACAAGCTTTTGCTACACACAGGAAACGACAAACAAGAGCAAAGGACAGCCCGCAGAATGGGAGAAATATTTGCATACGGATCAACGGACTAAGGATTAATCTCAAATATATAAAGAGCTCATGCAGCTCGGTATTAAACAAACGAACAACCCAATCGAAAAATGGGCAGAAGACCTAAATAGACAATTCTACAAAGAAGACACACAGCTGGCCAACAAGCACATCAAAACCTGCTCAACGTCACTAATTATTAGAGAGATGCACATCAAAACTACACTGAGGTATCACCTCACACCATTTAGAACGGGCATCATCAGAAAATCAACAAACAACAATTGCTGGACAGGGTGTGGAGCAAAGAGAATACTCTTGCACTGTTGTTGGGAATGTAAATTGATACAGCCACTATGGAGAACAGTAAAGAGGTTCCTTTAAAAAACGAAAAACAGAATTGCCATATGACCCAGAGAACCCACTACAGGGCATACACCAAGAGAAAACCATAGTTCTAAAAGTCACATGCACCCCAATGTTCATTGTAGCAGTATTTACAATAGCCAGGTCATGAAAACAACCTAAATGCCCATGCACAAGCTAATGGATAAAGAAGATGAGGTACATATATACCATGGAATATTACTCAGCCATAAAAAGGAACTAAGTTGGTTCATTGGTACAGGTGTGGATGGATCTATAGACTGTCATACAGAGTGAAGTCAGTCAGAAGGAGAAAAACAGATATCGTATATAAACGCATATATATGCAACCTAGAAAAATGGAACAGATGAACCGGTTTGCAGGATTGAATTGATACACAGATGTGGAGAACCCACGTATGGCCACCAAAGGGGGAAAGTGGGGGTGTGGTAGTTATTGTGTGATGAATTCGGAAATTGGGATTCAAATATATACACTGATATGTATAAAATGGATAACTAATAAGTACCTACTGTACAAGAAAATAAAATAATATTGAAAAATTCAAAAAACAATAAGATAAAAGGAAGAAGATATGTTCATTTGAACCGATCATTTCTTAAATAGACAACAAACTCTGAAGGTAGTTGGGGCTGTCAATAAAAAGGCAGAAAAAAAAGAAAGAAAGAACTGAAATAGCAACAAAGAAAACAATAGCAAGGATCAGTAAAAGTAAAAGCTGGTTCTTTGAGAAGGTAAACAATATTGATATACCTTTAGCCAGACTCACCGAGAAAAAGAGGGAGAGGACTGCAATCAATAAAATTAGAAATGAAAAAGAAGTTACCATGGACAACACAGAAATATAAAACTTCGTAAGAGATTACTATAAACAAATCTATGCAGATAAAATGGACAATCTGGAAGAAATGCACAAATTCTTAGACAGGTACAACCTTCCAAGACTGAAACAGGAAAAAATAGAAACTATGAACAGACCCAGGACGAGTAATGAACTTGCAACTGTGATTAACAATCGTCCAACAAACAAAAGTCCAGGACAGGTAGTTTCACAGGATAATTCTATCCAACATGGAGAAAAGACCTAACACCCATCCTTCTCCAACTCTTCCAAAAAATTGGCGAAGAAGGAACACTCCCAAACTCTTTCTATGAGGCCACCATCACCCTGATACCAAAACCAGACAAATACAGTACAAAGAACTAAAGTTACACACCGATATCACTGATGAACATAGATGCAAAGCTGCTCAACAAAATAGTAGCAAACAGAATCCAATACCACATTAAAAGTATCATACCTCATGATCAAGTGGGATTGATCCCTGGGATGCAAGGATTCTTCAATATACGCAAATCAATGTGATACACCCTATGAACAAAGTGAAGAGGAAAAAACGTATGATCATGTCAATCGATGCAGAAAAGCTTGTGACAAATTGCAACACACATTTCTGATAAAAAACCTCCAGAAAGTGGGCAGAGAGGGAACCTCACTCCACTTAATCAAGGCCATATACGACAAACCCACAGCAAACATTCTCAATGGTGAATAATTGAAAGCATGTCCTCTAATATCAGGAACAAACAAGGATGACCACTCTCACCACTATTATTCAACATAGTTTTGGAAGTTTTAGCCACAGCAGTCAGAGCAGCAAAAGAAATGAAAGGAACACAAGTTGGAAAAGAAGAAGTAACACTGTCACTCTGTGCAGATGACATGACACTATACTTAGAGAATCCTAAAGATGCCACCAGAAAACAACTAGAGCTACTCCATGGATTTGGTAACGTTGCATGATAGAAAATGAATGCACAGAAATCCCTTGCATTCCTATACATTAATGAAGAAAAATCTGAAAGAGAAATGAAGGAAACACTCCCATTAACCATTGCAACAGAAAGAATAAATTACCTACGAATAAACTTACCTAGGGAGACAAAAGATCTGTATGCTGAAAACTATGACACGGAAGAAGGAAATTGAAGATGATACAAACAGATGGAGAGTGATACGATGTTCTTGGATTGGAAGAATCAATGTTGTGAAAATGACTATACTACGAAAGCAATCTACATATTCAATGCAATCCCTCTCAAATTACCAATGGCATTTTTTCCAGAACTAGATCCCAAAAAATTTTAAATTTGTATGGAGACACAAGAAACCTGGAAGAGCCGAAGGACTTTGAGAGCAAAAAACAGAGCTAGAGGAATCAGACTGCCCGACTTCAGACTGTACTATAAAGCTACAGTAATCAAGACATGATGGAACTGGCACAAAAACAGAAATATAGATCAATGCAACAGGATAGAAAGCCCAGAGATAAAGCCACGCACCTATGGTCAACTAATCTATGACAAAGTAGACAAGAATCCACAATGGAGAAAAGACAGTCTCTACAATAAGTGGTGCTGGGAAAACTGGACAGACACATGTAAAAGAATGAAATTAGAACACTCCCAAGCACCGTACACAGAAATCAACTCAAAATGGAACAGAGACCTAAACGTAAGACAGGATACTATAAAACTCTTAGAGGAAAACATAGCAATAACACGCTTTGACATAAATCACGGCAAGATCTTTTTTAATCCACCTCCTAGAGTAATGGAAATAAAAACAAAAATAAACAAGTGGGACCTAATGAAACTTAAAAGCTTTTGCTACACACAGGAAACGACAAGCAAGACCAAAGGACAGCCCTCAGAATGGGAAAAATATTTGCGTACGGATCAACGGACTAAGGATTAATCGCCAAAATATATAAAGAGCCCATGCAGCTTGGTATTAAACAAACGAACAACCCAATCGAAAAATGGGCAGAAGACCTAAATAGACAATTCTCCAAAGAAAACATACAGCTGGCCGACAAACACATCAAAACCTGCTCAACGTCACTAATTATTAGAGAGATGCACATCAAAACTACACTGAGGTATCACCTCACACCATTTAGAACGGGCATCATCAGAAAAATCAACAAACAACAACTGCTGCACAGGGTGTGGAGCAAAGAGAATACTCTTGCACTGTTGTTGGGAAAGTAAACTGATACAGCCAATATGGAGAACAGTAAAGAGGATCCTTAAAAAACGAAAAACAGAATTGCCATATGACCCAGCGAACCCACTACAGGGCATACACCAAGAGAAAACCATAGTTCTAAAAGTCACATGCACCCCAATGTTCATTGTAGTAGTATTTACTATAGCCAGGTCATGGAAACAACCTAAATGCCCATCCACAGGCGAATGGATAAGGAAGATGAGGTACGTATATACCATGGAATATTACTCAGCCATAAAAAGGAACTAAGTTGGTTCAGTGGTAAAGGCGTGGATGGATCTAGAGACTGTCATACAGAGTGAAGTCAGTCAGAAAGAGAAAAACAGATACCATATATAAATGCATATATATGCATCCTAGAAAGATGGTACAGATGAATCGGTTTGCAGAATTGAATTGATACACAGATGTGGAGAACCCACATACGGCCACCAAAGGGGGAAGTGGTGGTGTGGTAGTCGTTGTGTGATGAATTCGGAAATTGGGATTCAAATATTTACACTGATATGTATAAAATGGATAACTAATAAGAACCTGCTATATAAAAATATAAAATAGTATTCAAAAATTCACAAAACAATAAGATAAAAGGAAGAAGATGTGTTCATTTGAACCGATCATTTCCTAAATAGACAACAAACTCTGAAGGTAGTTGGGGCTGTCAATAAAAAGGTAGAGAAAAGAGAAAGAAAGAACTGAAACAGCAACAAAGAAAACAATAGCAAGGATCAATAAAAGTAAAAGCTGGTTCTTTTACAAGGTAAACAGTATTGACATACCTTTAGCCAGACTCACCAAGAAAAAGAGGGAGAGGAGTGCAATCAATAAGATTAGAAATGAAAAAGAAGTTACCACGGACAACACAGAAATATAAAACTTAGTAAGAGACTACTAGAAGCAACTCTATGCTGATAAAATGGACAATCTGGAAGAAATGCACAAATTCTTAGAAAGGTACAACCTTCCAAGACTGAAACAGGAAAAAATAGAAACTATGAACAGACCCAGTTCGAGTAATGAACTTGCAACTCTGATTGAAAATCGTCCAACAAACAAAAGTCCAGGACAGATGGTTTCACAGGATAATTCTATCCAACATGGAGAAAAGACTTAACACCCATCCTTCTCAAACTCTTCCAAAAAATGGGCAAGGGAGGAACACTCCCAAACTCTTTCTATGAGGCCACCATCAACCTGATACTCAAAGCAGACAAAGGTAGTACAAAAAACTAAAGTTACACACCGATATCACTGATGAACATAGATGCGCAGCTGCTCAACAAAATAGTAGCAAACAGAATCCAATACCACATTAAAAGTGGCATACCTCATGATCAAGTGGGATTGATCCCAGGGATGCAAGGATTGTTCAATACACACAATTCAATGTGATACACCCTATGAAGAAAGCGAAGAGGAAAATCCATATGATCATGTCAATCGATGCAGAAAAGCTTGTGACAAATTTCAACACACATTTATGATAAAAACCCTCCAGTAAGTGGGCAGAGAGGGAACCTCACTCAAGTTAATCAAGGCCATATACGACAAACCCACAGCAAACATTCTCAATGGTGAATAATTGAAAGCATGTCCTCTAATATCAGGAACAAGACAAGGATGACCACTCTCACCACTATTATTCCACATAGTTTTGGAAGTTTTAGCCACAGCAGTCAGAGCAGCAAAAGAAATAAAAAGAACACAAGTTGGAAAAGAAGAAGTAACACTGTCACTCTTTGCAGATGACATGACACTATACTTAGAGAATCCTAAAGATGCCACCAGAAAACAACTAGAGCTACTCCATGGATTTGCTAACGTTGCATGATAGAAAATGAATGCACAGAAAGCCCTTGCATTCCTATACATTAATGAAGAAAAATCTGAAAGAGAAATGAAGGAAACACTCCCATTAACCATTGCAACAGAAAGAATAAATTACCTATGAATAAACTTACCTCGGGAGACAAAAGATCTGTATGCTGAAAACTATGACACGGAAGAAGGAAATTGAAGATGATACAAACAGATGGAGAGTGATACGATGTTCTTGGATTGGAAGAATCAATGTTGTGAAAATGACTATACTACGAAAGCAATCTACATATTCAATGCAATACCTCTCAAATTACCAATGGCATTTTTTCCAGAACTAGACCCCAAAAAATCTTAAAATTTGTATGGAGACACAAGAAACCTGGAAGAGCCGAAGGACTTTGAGAGCAAAAAACAGAGCTGGAGGAATCAGACTGCCCGACTTCAGACTGTACTACAAAGCTACAGGAATCAAGACATGATGGAACTGGCAGAAAAACAGAAATATAGATCAATGCAACAGGATAGAAAGCTCAGAGATAAAGCCACGCACCTATGGTCAACTAATCTATGACAAAGTAGACAAGAATCCACAATGGAGAAAAGACAGTCTCTACAATAAGTGGTTCTGGGAAAACAGGACAGACACATGTAAAAGAATGAAATTAGAACACTCCCAAACACCGTACACAGAAATCAACTCAAAATGCAACAGAGACCTAAACGTAAGACAGGATACTATAAAACTCTTAGAGGAAAACACAGGAATAACACGCTTTGACATAAATCACGGCAGTATATTTTTTAATCCACCTCCTAGAGTAATGGAAATAAAAACAAAAAGAAACAAGTGGGACCTAATGAAACTTACAAGCTTTTGCTACACACAGGAAACGACAAACAAGAGCAAAGGACAGCCCGCAGAATGGGAGAAATATTTGCATACGGATCAACGGACTAAGGATTAATCTCAAATATATAAAGAGCTCATGCAGCTCGGTATTAAACAAACGAACAACCCAATCGAAAAATGGGCAGAAGACCTAAATAGACAATTCTACAAAGAAGACACACAGCTGGCCAACAAGCACATCAAAACCTGCTCAACGTCACTAATTATTAGAGAGATGCACATCAAAACTACACTGAGGTATCACCTCACACCATTTAGAACGGGCATCATCAGAAAATCAACAAACAACAATTGCTGGACAGGGTGTGGAGCAAAGAGAATACTCTTGCACTGTTGTTGGGAATGTAAATTGATACAGCCACTATGGAGAACAGTAAAGAGGTTCCTTTAAAAAACGAAAAACAGAATTGCCATACGACCCAGAGAACCCACTACAGGGCATACACCAAGAGAAAACCATAGTTCTAAAAGTCACATGCACCCCAATGTTCATTGTAGCAGTATTTACAATAGCCAGGTCATGAAAACAACCTAAATGCCCATGCACAAGCTAATGGATAAAGAAGATGAGGTACATATATACCATGGAATATTACTCAGCCATAAAAAGGAACTAAGTTGGTTCATTGGTACAGGTGTGGATGGATCTATAGACTGTCATACAGAGTGAAGTCAGTCAGAAGGAGAAAAACAGATATCGTATATAAACGCATATATATGCAACCTAGAAAAATGGAACAGATGAACCGGTTTGCAGGATTGAATTGATACACAGATGTGGAGAACCCACGTATGGCCACCAAAGGGGGAAAGTGGGGGTGTGGTAGTTATTGTGTGATGAATTCGGAAATTGGGATTCAAATATATACACTGATATGTATAAAATGGATAACTAATAAGTACCTACTGTACAAGAAAATAAAATAATATTGAAAAATTCAAAAAACAATAAGATAAAAGGAAGAAGATATGTTCATTTGAACCGATCATTTCTTAAATAGACAACAAACTCTGAAGGTAGTTGGGGCTGTCAATAAAAAGGCAGAAAAAAAAGAAAGAAAGAACTGAAATAGCAACAAAGAAAACAATAGCAAGGATCAGTAAAAGTAAAAGCTGGTTCTTTGAGAAGGTAAACAATATTGATATACCTTTAGCCAGACTCACCGAGAAAAAGAGGGAGAGGACTGCAATCAATAAAATTAGAAATGAAAAAGAAGTTACCATGGACAACACAGAAATATAAAACTTCGTAAGAGATTACTATAAACAAATCTATGCAGATAAAATGGACAATCTGGAAGAAATGCACAAATTCTTAGACAGGTACAACCTTCCAAGACTGAAACAGGAAAAAATAGAAACTATGAACAGACCCAGGACGAGTAATGAACTTGCAACTGTGATTAACAATCGTCCAACAAACAAAAGTCCAGGACAGGTAGTTTCACAGGATAATTCTATCCAACATGGAGAAAAGACCTAACACCCATCCTTCTCCAACTCTTCCAAAAAATTGGCGAAGAAGGAACACTCCCAAACTCTTTCTATGAGGCCACCATCACCCTGATACCAAAACCAGACAAATACAGTACAAAGAACTAAAGTTACACACCGATATCACTGATGAACATAGATGCAAAGCTGCTCAACAAAATAGTAGCAAACAGAATCCAATACCACATTAAAAGTATCATACCTCATGATCAAGTGGGATTGATCCCAGGGATGCAAGGATTCTTCAATATACGCAAATCAATGTGATACACCCTATTAACAAAGTGAAGAGGAAAAAACGTATGATCATGTCAATCGATGCAGAAAAGCTTGTGACAAATTGCAACACACATTTCTGATAAAAAACCTCCAGAAAGTGGGCAGAGAGGGAACCTCACTCCACTTAATCAAGGCCATATACGACAAACCCACAGCAAACATTCTCAATGGTGAATAATTGAAAGCATGTCCTCTAATATCAGGAACAAACAAGGATGACCACTCTCACCACTATTATTCAACATAGTTTTGGAAGTTTTAGCCACAGCAGTCAGAGCAGCAAAAGAAATGAAAGGAACACAAGTTGGAAAAGAAGAAGTAACACTGTCACTCTGTGCAGATGACATGACACTATACTTAGAGAATCCTAAAGATGCCACCAGAAAACAACTAGAGCTACTCCATGGATTTGGTAACGTTGCATGATAGAAAATGAATGCACAGAAATCCCTTGCATTCCTATACATTAATGAAGAAAAATCTGAAAGAGAAATGAAGGAAACACTCCCATTAACCATTGCAACAGAAAGAATAAATTACCTACGAATAAACTTACCTAGGGAGACAAAAGATCTGTATGCTGAAAACTATGACACGGAAGAAGGAAATTGAAGATGATACAAACAGATGGAGAGTGATACGATGTTCTTGGATTGGAAGAATCAATGTTGTGAAAATGACTATACTACGAAAGCAATCTACATATTCAATGCAATCCCTCTCAAATTACCAATGGCATTTTTTCCAGAACTAGACCCAAAAAAATTTAAAATTTGTATGGAGACACAAAAAACCTGGAAGAGCCGAAGCACTTTGAGAGCAAAAAACAGAGCTAGAGGAATCAGACTGCCCGACTTCAGACTGTACTATAAAGCTACAGTAATCAAGACATGATGGAACTGGCACAAAAACAGAAATATAGATCAATGCAACAGGATAGAAAGCCCAGAGATAAAGCCACGCACCTATGGTCAACTAATCTATGACAAAGTAGACAAGAATCCACAATGGAGAAAAGACAGTCTCTACAATAAGTGGTGCTGGGAAAACTGGACAGACACATGTAAAAGAATGAAATTAGAACACTCCCAAGCACCGTACACAGAAATCAACTCAAAATGGAACAGAGACCTAAACGTAAGACAGGATACTATAAAACTCTTAGAGGAAAACATAGCAATAACACGCTTTGACATAAATCACGGCAAGATCTTTTTTAATCCACCTCCTAGAGTAATGGAAATAAAAACAAAAATAAACAAGTGGGACCTAATGAAACTTAAAAGCTTTTGCTACACACAGGAAACGACAAGCAAGACCAAAGGACAGCCCTCAGAATGGGAAAAATATTTGCGTACGGATCAACGGACTAAGGATTAATCGCCAAAATATATAAAGAGCCCATGCAGCTTGGTATTAAACAAACGAACAACCCAATCGAAAAATGGGCAGAAGATCTAAATAGACAATTCTCCAAAGAAAACATACAGCTGGCCGACAAACACATCAAAACCTGCTCAACGTCACTAATTATTAGAGAGATGCACATCAAAACTACACTGAGGTATCACCTCACACCATTTAGAACGGGCATCATCAGAAAAATCAACAAACAACAACTGCTGCACAGGGTGTGGAGCAAAGAGAATACTCTTGCACTGTTGTTGGGAAAGTAAACTGATACAGCCAATATGGAGAACAGTAAAGAGGATCCTTAAAAAACGAAAAACAGAATTGCCATATGACCCAGCGAACCCACTACAGGGCATACACCAAGAGAAAACCATAGTTCTAAAAGTCACATGCACCCCAATGTTCATTGTAGTAGTATTTACTATAGCCAGGTCATGGAAACAACCTAAATGCCCATCCACAGGCGAATGGATAAGGAAGATGAGGTACGTATATACCATGGAATATTACTCAGCCATAAAAAGGAACTAAGTTGGTTCAGTGGTAAAGGCGTGGATGGATCTAGAGACTGTCATACAGAGTGAAGTCAGTCAGAAAGAGAAAAACAGATACCATATATAAATGCATATATATGCATCCTAGAAAGATGGTACAGATGAATCGGTTTGCAGAATTGAATTGATACACAGATGTGGAGAACCCACATACGGCCACCAAAGGGGGAAGTGGTGGTGTGGTAGTCGTTGTGTGATGAATTCGGAAATTGGGATTCAAATATTTACACTGATATGTATAAAATGGATAACTAATAAGAACCTGCTATATAAAAATATAAAATAGTATTCAAAAATTCACAAAACAATAAGATAAAAGGAAGAAGATGTGTTCATTTGAACCGATCATTTCCTAAATAGACAACAAACTCTGAAGGTAGTTGGGGCTGTCAATAAAAAGGTAGAGAAAAGAGAAAGAAAGAACTGAAACAGCAACAAAGAAAACAATAGCAAGGATCAATAAAAGTAAAAGCTGGTTCTTTTACAAGGTAAACAGTATTGACATACCTTTAGCCAGACTCACCAAGAAAAAGAGGGAGAGGAGTGCAATCAATAAGATTAGAAATGAAAAAGAAGTTACCACGGACAACACAGAAATATAAAACTTAGTAAGAGACTACTAGAAGCAACTCTATGCTGATAAAATGGACAATCTGGAAGAAATGCACAAATACTTAGAAAGGTACAACCTTCCAAGACTGAAACAGGAAAAAATAGAAACTATGAACAGACCCAGTTCGAGTAATGAACTTGCAACTCTGATTGAAAATCGTCCAACAAACAAAAGTCCAGGACAGATGGTTTCACAGGATAATTCTATCCAACATGGAGAAAAGACTTAACACCCATCCTTCTCAAACTCTTCCAAAAAATGGGCAAGGGAGGAACACTCCCAAACTCTTTCTATGAGGCCACCATCAACCTGATACTCAAAGCAGACAAAGGTAGTACAAAAAACTAAAGTTACACACCGATATCACTGATGAACATAGATGCGCAGCTGCTCAACAAAATAGTAGCAAACAGAATCCAATACCACATTAAAAGTGGCATACCTCATGATCAAGTGGGATTGATCCCAGGGATGCAAGGATTGTTCAATACACACAATTCAATGTGATACACCCTATGAAGAAAGCGAAGAGGAAAATCCATATGATCATGTCAATCGATGCAGAAAAGCTTGTGACAAATTTCAACACACATTTATGATAAAAACCCTCCAGTAAGTGGGCAGAGACGGAACCTCACTCAAGTTAATCAAGGCCATATACGACAAACCCACAGCAAACATTCTCAATGGTGAATAATTGAAAGCATGTCCTCTAATATCAGGAACAAGACAAGGATGACCACTCTCACCACTATTATTCCACATAGTTTTGGAAGTTTTAGCCACAGCAGTCAGAGCAGCAAAAGAAATAAAAAGAACACAAGTTGGAAAAGAAGAAGTAACACTGTCACTCTTTGCAGATGACATGACACTATACTTAGAGAATCCTAAAGATGCCACCAGAAAACAACTAGAGCTACTCCATGGATTTGCTAACGTTGCATGATAGAAAATGAATGCACAGAAAGCCCTTGCATTCCTATACATTAATGAAGAAAAATCTGAAAGAGAAATGAAGGAAACACTCCCATTAACCATTGCAACAGAAAGAATAAATTACCTATGAATAAACTTACCTCGGGAGACAAAAGATCTGTATGCTGAAAACTATGACACGGAAGAAGGAAATTGAAGATGATACAAACAGATGGAGAGTGATACGATGTTCTTGGATTGGAAGAATCAATGTTGTGAAAATGACTATACTACGAAAGCAATCTACATATTCAATGCAATCCCTCTCAAATTACCAATGGCATTTTTTCCAGAACTAGACCCAAAAAAATCTTAAAATTTGTATGGAGACACAAGAAACCTGGAAGAGCCGAAGGACTTTGAGAGCAAAAAACAGAGCTGGAGGAATCAGACTGCCCGACTTCAGACTGTACTACAAAGCTACAGGAATCAAGACATGATGGGACTGGCACAAAAACAGAAATATAGATCAATGCAACAGGATAGAAAGCCCAGAGATAAAGCCACGCACCTATGGTCAACTAATCTATGACAAAGTAGACAAGAATCCACAATGGAGAAAAGACAGTCTCTACAATAAGTGGTGCTGGGAAAACAGGACAGACACATGTAAAAGAATGAAATTAGAACACTCCCAAACACCGTACACAGAAATCAACTCAAAATGCAACAGAGACCTAAACGTAAGACAGGATACTATAAAACTCTTAGAGGAAAACACAGGAATAACACGCTTTGACATAAATCACGGCAGTATATTTTTTAATCCACCTCCTAGAGTAATGGAAATAAAAACAAAAAGAAACAAGTGGGACCTAATGAAACTTACAAGCTTTTGCTACACACAGGAAACGACAAACAAGAGCAAAGGACAGCCCGCAGAATGGGAGAAATATTTGCATACGGATCAACGGACTAAGGATTAATCTCAAATATATAAAGAGCTCATGCAGCTCGGTATTAAACAAACGAACAACCCAATCGAAAAATGGGCAGAAGACCTAAATAGACAATTCTACAAAGAAGACACACAGCTGGCCAACAAGCACATCAAAACCTGCTCAACGTCACTAATTATTAGAGAGATGCACATCAAAACTACACTGAGGTATCACCTCACACCATTTAGAACGGGCATCATCAGAAAATCAACAAACAACAATTGCTGGACAGGGTGTGGAGCAAAGAGAATACTCTTGCACTGTTGTTGGGAATGTAAATTGATACAGCCACTATGGAGAACAGTAAAGAGGTTCCTTTAAAAAACGAAAAACAGAATTGCCATACGACCCAGAGAACCGACTACAGGGCATACACCAAGAGAAAACCATAGTTCTAAAAGTCACATGCACCCCAATGTTCATTGTAGCAGTATTTACAATAGCCAGGTCATGAAAACAACCTAAATGCCCATGCACAAGCTAATGGATAAAGAAGATGAGGTACATATATACCATGGAATATTACTCAGCCATAAAAAGGAACTAAGTTGGTTCATTGGTACAGGTGTGGATGGATCTATAGACTGTCATACAGAGTGAAGTCAGTCAGAAGGAGAAAAACAGATATCGTATATAAACGCATATATATGCAACCTAGAAAAATGGAACAGATGAACCGGTTTGCAGGATTGAATTGATACACAGATGTGGAGAACCCACGTATGGCCACCAAAGGGGGAAAGTGGGGGTGTGGTAGTTATTGTGTGATGAATTCGGAAATTGGGATTCAAATATATACACTGATATGTATAAAATGGATAACTAATAAGTACCTACTGTACAAGAAAATAAAATAATATTGAAAAATTCAAAAAACAATAAGATAAAAGGAAGAAGATATGTTCATTTGAACCGATCATTTCTTAAATAGACAACAAACTCTGAAGGTAGTTGGGGCTGTCAATAAAAAGGCAGAAAAAAAAGAAAGAAAGAACTGAAATAGCAACAAAGAAAACAATAGCAAGGATCAGTAAAAGTAAAAGCTGGTTCTTTGAGAAGGTAAACAATATTGATATACCTTTAGCCAGACTCACCGAGAAAAAGAGGGAGAGGACTGCAATCAATAAAATTAGAAATGAAAAAGAAGTTACCACGGACAACACAGAAATATAAAACTTCGTAAGAGATTACTATAAACAAATCTATGCAGATAAAATGGACAATCTGGAAGAAATGCACAAATTCTTAGACAGGTACAACCTTCCAAGACTGAAACAGGAAAAACTAGAAACTATGAACAGACCCAGGACGAGTAATGAACTTGCAACTGTGATTAACAATCGTCCAACAAACAAAAGTCCAGGACAGGTAGTTTCACAGGATAATTCTATCCAACATGGAGAAAAGACCTAACACCCATCCTTCTCCAACTCTTCCAAAAAACTGGCGAAGAAGGAACACTCCCAAACTCTTTCTATGAGGCCACCATCACCCTGATACCAAAACCAGACAAATACAGTACAAAGAACTAAAGTTACACACCGATATCACTGATGAACATAGATGCAAAGCTGCTCAACAAAATAGTAGCAAACAGAATCCAATACCACATTAAAAGTATCATACCTCATGATCAAGTGGGATTGATCCCAGGGATGCAAGGATTCTTCAATATACGCAAATCAATGTGATACACCCTATGAACAAAGTGAAGAGGAAAAAACGTATGATCATGTCAATCGATGCAGAAAAGCTTGTGACAAATTGCAACACACATTTCTGATAAAAAACCTCCAGAAAGTGGGCAGAGAGGGAACCTCACTCCACTTAATCAAGGCCATATACGACAAACCCACAGCAAACATTCTCAATGGTGAATAATTGAAAGCATGTCCTCTAATATCAGGAACAAACAAGGATGACCACTCTCACCACTATTATTCAACATAGTTTTGGAAGTTTTAGCCACAGCAGTCAGAGCAGCAAAAGAAATGAAAGGAACACAAGTTGGAAAAGAAGAAGTAACACTGTCACTCTGTGCAGATGACATGACACTATACTTAGAGAATCCTAAAGATGCCACCAGAAAACAACTAGAGCTACTCCATGGATTTGGTAACGTTGCATGATAGAAAATGAATGCACAGAAATCCCTTGCATTTCTATACATTAATGAAGAAAAATCTGACAGAGAAATGAAGGAAACACTCCCATTAACCATTGCAACAGAAAGAATAAATTACCTACGAATAAACTTACCTAGGGAGACAAAAGATCTATATGCTGAAAACTATGACACGGAAGAAGGAAATTGAAGAAGATACAAACAGATGGAGAGTGATACGATGTTCTTGGATTGGAAGAATCAATGTTGTGAAAATGACTATACTACGAAAGCAATCTACATATTCAATGCAATCCCTCTCAAATTACCAATGGCATTTTTTCCAGAACTAGACCCAAAAAAATCTTAAAATTTGTATGGAGACACAAAAAACCTGGAAGAGCCGAAGCACTTTGAGAGCAAAAAACAGAGCTGGAGGAATCAGACTGCCCGACTTCAGACTGTACTACAAAGCTACAGGAATCAAGACATGATGGGACTGGCACAAAAACAGAAATATAGATCAATGCAACAGGATAGAAAGCCCAGAGATAAAGCCACGCACCTATGGTCAACTAATCTATGACAAAGTAGACATGAATCCACAATGGAGAAAAGACAGTCTCTACAATAAGTGGTGCTGGGAAAACTGGACAGACACATGTAAAAGAATGAAATTAGAACACTCCCAAACACCGTACACAGAAATCAACTCAACATGGAACAGAGACCTAAACGTAAGACAGGATACTATAAAACTCTTAGAGGAAAACATAGCAATAACACGCTTTGACATAAATCACGGCAAGATCTTTTTTAATCCACCTCCTAGAGTAATGGAAATAAAAACAATAATAAACAAGTAGGACCTAATGAAACTTAAAAGCTTTTGCTACACACAGGAAACGACAAACAAGACTAAAGGACAACCCGCAGAATGGGAAAAATATTTGTGTACGAATCAACGGACTAAGGATTAACCTCCAAAATATATAAACAGCACATGCAGCTCGGTATTAAACGAACGAACAACCCAATCGAAAAAAGGGCAGAAGACCTAAATAGACAATTCTCGAAAGAAGACACACAGCTGGCCAACAAGCACATCAAAACCTGCTCAACGTCAGTAATTATTAGAGAGATGCACATCAAAACTACACTGAGGTATCACCTCACACCATTTAGAACGGGCATCATCAGAAAATCAACAAACAACAATTGCTGGACAGGGTGTGGAGCAAAGAGAATACACTTGCACTGCTGTTGGGAATATAAACTGATACAGCCACTATGGAGAACAGTAAAGAGGTTCCTTCAAAAACGAAAAACAAAATTGCCATACGACCCAGCGAACCCACTACAGGGCATATACCAAGAGAAAACCATAGTTCTAAAAGTCACATGCACCCCAATGTTCATTGAAGCAGTATTTACTATAGCCAGGTCATGGAAACAACCTAAATGCCCATCCACAGGCGAATGGATAAAGAAGATGAGGTACATATATACCATGGAATATTACTCAGCCATAAAAAGGAACTAAGTTGGTTCAGTGGTACAGGCGTGGATGGATCTAGAGACTGTCATACAGAGTGAAGTCAGTCAGAAAGAGAAAAACAGATACCGTATATAAACGCATATATATGCAACCTAGAAAGATGGTACAGATGAACCGGTTTGCAGGATTGAATTGATACACAGATGTGGAGAATCCACGTATGGCCACCAAAGGGGGAAAGTGGGGCTGTGGTAGTCGTTGTGTGATGAATTGGGAAATTGGGATTGACATATATACACTGATATGTATAAAATGGATAACTAATAAGTACGTGCTGTATAAAAATATAAAATAATATTCAAAAATTCAAAAAACAATAAGAGAAAAGGAAGAAGATGTGTTCATTTGAACCGATCATTTCCTAAATAGACAACAAACTCTGAAGGTAGTTGGGGTTGTCAGTAAAAAGGTAGAGAAAAAAGAAAAAAAGAACTGAAACAGCAACAAAGAAAACAATAGCAAGGATCTATAAAAGTAAAAGCTGGTTCGTTGAGAAGGTAAACAATATTGATATACCTTTAGCCAGACTCACCGAGAAAAAGAGGGAGAGGACTGCAATCAATAAAATTAGAAATGAAAAAGAAGTTACCACGGACAACAGAGAACTATGAAACTTCGTAAGAGACTACTACAAGCAACTCTATGCTGATAAAATGGACAATCTGGAAGAAATGCACAAATTCTTAGACAGGTACAACCTTCCAAGACTGAACCAGGAAAAAATAGAAACTATGAACAGACCCAGTACGAGTAATGAACTTGCAACTCTGATTGAAAATCGTCCAACAAACAAAAGTCCAGGACTGGTGGTTTCACAGGTTAATTCTATCCAACATGGAGAAAAGACTTAACACCCATCCTTCTCAAACTCTTCCAAAAAATGGGAAAGGGAGGAACACTCCCAAACTCTTTCTATGAGGCTACCCTCACCCTGATACCGAAACGAGACAAAGGTAGTACAAAAAATTAAAGTTACACACTGATATCAGTGATGAACGTAGATGCAAAGTTGCTCAGCAAAATAGTAGCAAACAGAATCCAATACCACATTAAAAGTATCATACCTCATGATCAAGTGGGATTAATTCCAGGGATGCAAGGATTCTTCAATATACGAAAATCAATGTGATACACCCTATTAACAAAGCGAAGAGGAAAAAACGTATGATCATGTCAATAGATGCAGAAAAGCTTGTAACAAATTTCAACACACATTTCTGATAAAATCACTCCAGAAAGTGGGCAGAGAGGGAACCTCACTCAAGTTAATCAAGGCCATATACGACAAACCCACAGCAAACATCCTCAATGGTGAAAAACTGAAAGCATGTCCTCTAATATGAGGAACAACACAAGGATGACCACTCTCACCAATATTATTCCACATAGTTTTGGAAGTTCTAGCCACAGCAGTCAGAGCAGCAAAAGAAATAAACGGAACACAAGTTGGGAAAGAAGTAACACTGTCACTCTATGCAGATGACATGACACTATACTTAGAGAATCCTAAAGATGCCACCAGAAAACTACTAGAGCTAATCCATGGATTTGGTAACGTTGCACGATAGAAAATGAATGCACAGAAATCCCTTGCATTCCAATACATTAATGAAAAAAATTCTGAAAGAGAAATGAAGGAAACACTCCCATTAACCATTACAACAGAAAGAATAAAATACCTAGGAATAAACCTACGTAGGGAGACAAAAGATCTGTATGCTGAAAACTATTACACTGAAGAACGAAATTGAAGATGATACAAACACATGGAGAGAGATACCATGTTCTTGGATTGGAAGAATCAATGTTGTGAAAATGACTATACTACGAAAGCAATCTACATATTCAATGCAATCCCTCTCAGATTACCAATGGCATTCTTTCCAGAACTAGAACTAAAAAATCTTAAAATTTGTATGGAGACACAAAAAACACTGAAGAGACGAAGCACTTTGAGGGAAAAAAACAGAGCTGGAGGAATCAGACTGCCCGACTTCAGACAGTACTACAAAGCTACAGGAATGAAGACAGAATGGGACTGGCACAAAAACAGAAATATAGATCAATCCAACAGGATAGAAGGCCCAGAGATAAAGCCACGCACCTATGGTCAACTAATCTAAGACAAAGGAGGCAAGAATCCACAATGGAGAAAAGACAGTGTCTACAATAAGTGGTGCTGGGAAAACTGGACAGACACATGTAAAAGAATGAAATTAGAACACTCCCAAACACCGTACACAGAAATCAACTCAAAATGCAGCAGAGACCTAAACGTAAGACAGGATACTATAAAACTCTTAGAGGAAAACACAGGAATAACACGCTTTGACATAAATCACGGCAGTGTATTTTTTAATCCACCTCCTAGAGTAATGGAAATAAAAACAAAAAGAAACAAGTGGGACCTAATGAAACTTACAAGCTTTTGCTACACACAGGAAACGACAAACAAGAGCAAAGGACAGCCCGCAGAATGGGAGAAATATTTGCATACGGATCAACGGACTAAGGATTAATCTCAAATATATAAAGAGCTCATGCAGCTCGGTATTAAACAAACGAACAACCCAATCGAAAAATGGGCAGAAGACCTAAATAGACAATTCTACAAAGAAGACACACAGCTGGCCAACAAGCACATCAAAACCTGCTCAACGTCACTAATTATTAGAGAGATGCACATCAAAACTACACTGAGGTATCACCTCACACCATTTAGAACGGGCATCATCAGAAAATCAACAAACAACAATTGCTGGACAGGGTGTGGAGCAAAGAGAATACTCTTGCACTGTTGTTGGGAATGTAAATTGATACAACCACTATGGAGAACAGTAAAGAGGTTCCTTTAAAAAACGAAAAACAGAATTGCCATACGACCCAGAGAACCCACTACAGGGCATACACCAAGAGAAAACCATAGTTCTAAAAGTCACATGCACCCCAATGTTCATTGTAGCAGTATTTACAATAGCCAGGTCATGAAAACAACCTAAATGCCCATGCACAAGCTAATGGATAAAGAAGATGAGGTACATATATACCATGGAATATTACTCAGCCATAAAAAGGAACTAAGTTGGTTCATTGGTACAGGTGTGGATGGATCTATAGACTGTCATACAGAGTGAAGTCAGTCAGAAGGAGAAAAACAGATATCGTATATAAACGCATATATATGCAACCTAGAAAAATGGAACAGATGAACCGGTTTGCAGGATTGAATTGATACACAGATGTGGAGAACCCACGTATGGCCACCAAAGGGGGAAAGTGGGGGTGTGGTAGTTATTGTGTGATGAATTCGGAAATTGGGATTCAAATATATACACTGATATGTATAAAATGGATAACTAATAAGTACCTACTGTACAAGAAAATAAAATAATATTGAAAAATTCAAAAAACAATAAGATAAAAGGAAGAAGATATGTTCATTTGAACCGATCATTTCTTAAATAGACAACAAACTCTGAAGGTAGTTGGGGCTGTCAATAAAAAGGCAGAAAAAAAAGAAAGAAAGAACTGAAATAGCAACAAAGAAAACAATAGCAAGGATCAGTAAAAGTAAAAGCTGGTTCTTTGAGAAGGTAAACAATATTGATATACCTTTAGCCAGACTCACCGAGAAAAAGAGGGAGAGGACTGCAATCAATAAAATTAGAAATGAAAAAGAAGTTACCACGGACAACACAGAAATATAAAACTTCGTAAGAGATTACTATAAACAAATCTATGCAGATAAAATGGACAATCTGGAAGAAATGCACAAATTCTTAGACAGGTACAACCTTCCAAGACTGAAACAGGAAAAAATAGAAACTATGAACAGACCCAGGACGAGTAATGAACTTGCAACTGTGATTAACAATCGTCCAACAAACAAAAGTCCAGGACAGGTAGTTTCACAGGATAATTCTATCCAACATGGAGAAAAGACCTAACACCCATCCTTCTCCAACTCTTCCAAAAAATTGGCGAAGAAGGAACACTCCCAAACTCTTTCTATGAGGCCACCATCACCCTGATACCAAAACCAGACAAATACAGTACAAAGAACTAAAGTTACACACCGATATCACTGATGAACATAGATGCAAAGCTGCTCAACAAAATAGTAGCAAACAGAATCCAATACCACATTAAAAGTATCATACCTCATGATCAAGTGGGATTGATCCCAGGGATGCAAGGATTCTTCAATATACGCAAATCAATGTGATACACCCTATGAACAAAGTGAAGAGGAAAAAACGTATGATCATGTCAATCGATGCAGAAAAGCTTGTGACAAATTGCAACACACATTTCTGATAAAAAACCTCCAGAAAGTGGGCAGAGAGGGAACCTCACTCCACTTAATCAAGGCCATATACGACAAACCCACAGCAAACATTCTCAATGGTGAATAATTGAAAGCATGTCCTCTAATATCAGGAACAAACAAGGATGACCACTCTCACCACTATTATTCAACATAGTTTTGGAAGTTTTAGCCACAGCAGTCAGAGCAGCAAAAGAAATGAAAGGAACACAAGTTGGAAAAGAAGAAGTAACACTGTCACTCTGTGCAGATGACATGACACTATACTTAGAGAATCCTAAAGATGCCACCAGAAAACAACTAGAGCTACTCCATGGATTTGGTAACGTTGCATGATAGAAAATGAATGCACAGAAATCCCTTGCATTCCTATACATTAATGAAGAAAAATCTGACAGAGAAATGAAGGAAACACTCCCATTAACCATTGCAACAGAAAGAATAAATTACCTACGAATAAACTTACCTAGGGAGACAAAAGATCTGTATGCTGAAAACTATGACACGGAAGAAGGAAATTGAAGAAGATACAAACAGATGGAGAGTGATACGATGTTCTTGGATTGGAAGAATCAATGTTGTGAAAATGACTATACTACGAAAGCAATCTACATATTCAATGCAATCCCTCTCAAATTACCAATGGCATTTTTTCCAGAACTAGACCCCAAAAAATCTTAAAATTTGTATGGAGACACAAAAAACCTGGAAGAGCCGAAGCACTTTGAGAGCAAAAAACAGAGCTGGAGGAATCAGACTGCCCGACTTCAGACTGTACTACAAAGCTACAGGAATCAAGACATGATGGGACTGGCACAAAAACAGAAATATAGATCAATGCAACAGGATAGAAAGCCCAGAGATAAAGCCACGCACCTATGGTCAACTAATCTATGACAAAGTAGACAAGAATCCACAATGGAGAAAAGACAGTCTCTACAATAAGTGGTGCTGGGAAAACTGGACAGACACATGTAAAAGAATGAAATTAGAACACTCCCAAGCACCGTACACAGAAATCAACTCAAAATGGAACAGAGACCTAAACGTAAGACAGGATACTATAAAACTCTTAGAGGAAAACATAGCAATAACACGCTTTGACATAAATCACGGCAAGATCTTTTTTAATCCACCTCCTAGAGTAATGGAAATAAAAACAAAAATAAACAAGTGGGACCTAATGAAACTTAAAAGCTTTTGCTACACACAGGAAACGACAAGCAAGACCAAAGGACAGCCCTCAGAATGGGAAAAATATTTGCGTACGGATCAACGGACTAAGGATTAATCGCCAAAATATATAAAGAGCCCATGCAGCTTGGTATTAAACAAACGAACAACCCAATCGAAAAATGGGCAGAAGACCTAAATAGACAATTCTCCAAAGAAAACATACAGCTGGCCGACAAACACATCAAAACCTGCTCAACGTCACTAATTATTAGAGAGATGCACATCAAAACTACACTGAGGTATCACCTCACACCATTTAGAACGGGCATCATCAGAAAAATCAACAAACAACAACTGCTGCACAGGGTGTGGAGCAAAGAGAATACTCTTGCACTGTTGTTGGGAAAGTAAACTGACACAGCCAATATGGAGAACAGTAAAGAGGATCCTTAAAAAACGAAAAACAGAATTGCCATATGACCCAGCGAACCCACTACAGGGCATACACCAAGAGAAAACCATAGTTCTAAAAGTCACATGCACCCCAATGTTCATTGTAGTAGTATTTACTATAGCCAGGTCATGGAAACAACCTAAATGCCCATCCACAGGCGAATGGATAAGGAAGATGAGGTACGTATATACCATGGAATATTACTCAGCCATAAAAAGGAACTAAGTTGGTTCAGTGGTAAAGGCGTGGATGGATCTAGAGACTGTCATACAGAGTGAAGTCAGTCAGAAAGAGAAAAACAGATACCATATATAAATGCATATATATGCATCCTAGAAAGATGGTACAGATGAATCGGTTTGCAGAATTGAATTGATACACAGATGTGGAGAACCCACATACGGCCACCAAAGGGGGAAGTGGTGGTGTGGTAGTCGTTGTGTGATGAATTCGGAAATTGGGATTCAAATATTTACACTGATATGTATAAAATGGATAACTAATAAGAACCTGCTATATAAAAATATAAAATAGTATTCAAAAATTCACAAAACAATAAGATAAAAGGAAGAAGATGTGTTCATTTGAACCGATCATTTCCTAAATAGACAACAAACTCTGAAGGTAGTTGGGGCTGTCAATAAAAAGGTAGAGAAAAGAGAAAGAAAGAACTGAAACAGCAACAAAGAAAACAATAGCAAGGATCAATAAAAGTAAAAGCTGGTTCTTTTACAAGGTAAACAGTATTGACATACCTTTAGCCAGACTCACCAAGAAAAAGAGGGAGAGGAGTGCAATCAATAAGATTAGAAATGAAAAAGAAGTTACCACGGACAACACAGAAATATAAAACTTAGTAAGAGACTACTAGAAGCAACTCTATGCTGATAAAATGGACAATCTGGAAGAAATGCACAAATTCTTAGAAAGGTACAACCTTCCAAGACTGAAACAGGAAAAAATAGAAACTATGAACAGACCCAGTTCGAGTAATGAACTTGCAACTCTGATTGAAAATCGTCCAAAAAACAAAAGTCCAGGACAGATGGTTTCACAGGATAATTCTATCCAACATGGAGAAAAGACTTAACACCCATCCTTCTCAAACTCTTCCAAAAAATGGGCAAGGGAGGAACACTCCCAAACTCTTTCTATGAGGCCACCATCAACCTGATACTCAAAGCAGACAAAGGTAGTACAAAAAACTAAAGTTACACACCGATATCACTGATGAACATAGATGCGCAGCTGCTCAACAAAATAGTAGCAAACAGAATCCAATACCACATTAAAAGTGGCATACCTCATGATCAAGTGGGATTGATCCCAGGGATGCAAGGATTGTTCAATACACACAATTCAATGTGATACACCCTATGAAGAAAGCGAAGAGGAAAATCCATATGATCATGTCAATCGATGCAGAAAAGCTTGTGACAAATTTCAACACACATTTATGATAAAAACCCTCCAGTAAGTGGGCAGAGAGGGAACCTCACTCAAGTTAATCAAGGCCATATACGACAAACCCACAGCAAACATTCTCAATGGTGAATAATTGAAAGCATGTCCTCTAATATCAGGAACAAGACAAGGATGACCACTCTCACCACTATTATTCCACATAGTTTTGGAAGTTTTAGCCACAGCAGTCAGAGCAGCAAAAGAAATAAAAAGAACACAAGTTGGAAAAGAAGAAGTAACACTGTCACTCTTTGCAGATGACATGACACTATACTTAGAGAATCCTAAAGATGCCACCAGAAAACAACTAGAGCTACTCCATGGATTTGCTAACGTTGCATGATAGAAAATGAATGCACAGAAAGCCCTTGCATTCCTATACATTAATGAAGAAAAATCTGAAAGAGAAATGAAGGAAACACTCCCATTAACCATTGCAACAGAAAGAATAAATTACCTATGAATAAACTTACCTCGGGAGACAAAAGATCTGTATGCTGAAAACTATGACACGGAAGAAGGAAATTGAAGATGATACAAACAGATGGAGAGTGATACGATGTTCTTGGATTGGAAGAATCAATGTTGTGAAAATGACTATACTACGAAAGCAATCTACATATTCAATGCAATCCCTCTCAAATTACCAATGGCATTTTTTCCAGAACTAGACCCAAAAAAATCTTAAAATTTGTATGGAGACACAAGAAACCTGGAAGAGCCGAAGGACTTTGAGAGCAAAAAACAGAGCTGGAGGAATCAGACTGCCCGACTTCAGACTGTACTACAAAGCTACAGGAATCAAGACATGATGGGACTGGCAGAAAAACAGAAATATAGATCAATGCAACAGGATAGAAAGCCCAGAGATAAAGCCACGCACCTATGGGCAACTAATCTATGACAAAGTAGACAAGAATCCACAATGGAGAAAAGACAGTCTCTACAATAAGTGGTTCTGGGAAAACAGGACAGACACATGTAAAAGAATGAAATTAGAACACTCCCAAACACCGTACACAGAAATCAACTCAAAATGCAACAGAGACCTAAACGTAAGACAGGATACTATAAAACTCTTAGAGGAAAACACAGGAATAACACGCTTTGACATAAATCACGGCAGTATATTTTTTAATCCACCTCCTAGAGTAATGGAAATAAAAACAAAAAGAAACAAGTGGGACCTAATGAAACTTACAAGCTTTTGCTACACACAGGAAACGACAAACAAGAGCAAAGGACAGCCCGCAGAATGGGAGAAATATTTGCATACGGATCAACGGACTAAGGATTAATCTCAAATATATAAAGAGCTCATGCAGCTCGGTATTAAACAAACGAACAACCCAATCGAAAAATGGGCAGAAGACCTAAATAGACAATTCTACAAAGAAGACACACAGCTGGCCAACAAGCACATCAAAACCTGCTCAACGTCACTAATTATTAGAGAGATGCACATCAAAACTACACTGAGGTATCACCTCACACCATTTAGAACGGGCATCATCAGAAAATCAACAAACAACAATTGCTGGACAGGGTGTGGAGCAAAGAGAATACTCTTGCACTGTTGTTGGGAATGTAAATTGATACAGCCACTATGGAGAACAGTAAAGAGGTTCCTTTAAAAAACGAAAAACAGAATTGCCATACGACCCAGAGAACCCACTACAGGGCATACACCAAGAGAAAACCATAGTTCTAAAAGTCACATGCACCCCAATGTTCATTGTAGCAGTATTTACAATAGCCAGGTCATGAAAACAACCTAAATGCCCATGCACAAGCTAATGGATAAAGAAGATGAGGTACATATATACCATGGAATATTACTCAGCCATAAAAAGGAACTAAGTTGGTTCATTGGTACAGGTGTGGATGGATCTATAGACTGTCATACAGAGTGAAGTCAGTCAGAAGGAGAAAAACAGATATCGTATATAAACGCATATATATGCAACCTAGAAAAATGGAACAGATGAACCGGTTTGCAGGATTGAATTGATACACAGATGTGGAGAACCCACGTATGGCCACCAAAGGGGGAAAGTGGGGGTGTGGTAGTTATTGTGTGATGAATTCGGAAATTGGGATTCAAATATATACACTGATATGTATAAAATGGATAACTAATAAGTACCTACTGTACAAGAAAATAAAATAATATTGAAAAATTCAAAAAACAATAAGATAAAAGGAAGAAGATATGTTCATTTGAACCGATCATTTCTTAAATAGACAACAAACTCTGAAGGTAGTTGGGGCTGTCAATAAAAAGGCAGAAAAAAAAGAAAGAAAGAACTGAAATAGCAACAAAGAAAACAATAGCAAGGATCAGTAAAAGTAAAAGCTGGTTCTTTGAGAAGGTAAACAATATTGATATACCTTTAGCCAGACTCACCGAGAAAAAGAGGGAGAGGACTGCAATCAATAAAATTAGAAATGAAAAAGAAGTTACCACGGACAACACAGAAATATAAAACTTCGTAAGAGATTACTATAAACAAATCTATGCAGATAAAATGGACAATCTGGAAGAAATGCACAAATTCTTAGACAGGTACAACCTTCCAAGACTGAAACAGGAAAAACTAGAAACTATGAACAGACCCAGGACGAGTAATGAACTTGCAACTGTGATTAACAATCGTCCAACAAACAAAAGTCCAGGACAGGTAGTTTCACAGGATAATTCTATCCAACATGGAGAAAAGACCTAACACCCATCCTTCTCCAACTCTTCCAAAAAACTGGCGAAGAAGGAACACTCCCAAACTCTTTCTATGAGGCCACCATCACCCTGATACCAAAACCAGACAAATACAGTACAAAGAACTAAAGTTACACACCGATATCACTGATGAACATAGATGCAAAGCTGCTCAACAAAATAGTAGCAAACAGAATCCAATACCACATTAAAAGTATCATACCTCATGATCAAGTGGGATTGATCCCAGGGATGCAAGGATTCTTCAATATACGCAAATCAATGTGATACACCCTATGAACAAAGTGAAGAGGAAAAAACGTATGATCATGTCAATCGATGCAGAAAAGCTTGTGACAAATTGCAACACACATTTCTGATAAAAAACCTCCAGAAAGTGGGCAGAGAGGGAACCTCACTCCACTTAATCAAGGCCATATACGACAAACCCACAGCAAACATTCTCAATGGTGAATAATTGAAAGCATGTCCTCTAATATCAGGAACAAACAAGGATGACCACTCTCACCACTATTATTCAACATAGTTTTGGAAGTTTTAGCCACAGCAGTCAGAGCAGCAAAAGAAATGAAAGGAACACAAGTTGGAAAAGAAGAAGTAACACTGTCACTCTGTGCAGATGACATGACACTATACTTAGAGAATCCTAAAGATGCCACCAGAAAACAACTAGAGCTACTCCATGGATTTGGTAACGTTGCATGATAGAAAATGAATGCACAGAAATCCCTTGCATTCCTATACATTAATGAAGAAAAATCTGACAGAGAAATGAAGGAAACACTCCCATTAACCATTGCAACAGAAAGAATAAATTACCTACGAATAAACTTACCTAGGGAGACAAAAGATCTGTATGCTGAAAACTATGACACGGAAGAAGGAAATTGAAGAAGATACAAACAGATGGAGAGTGATACGATGTTCTTGGATTGGAAGAATCAATGTTGTGAAAATGACTATACTACGAAAGCAATCTACATATTCAATGCAATCCCTCTCAAATTACCAATGGCATTTTTTCCAGAACTAGACCCCAAAAAATCTTAAAATTTGTATGGAGACACAAAAAACCTGGAAGAGCCGAAGCACTTTGAGAGCAAAAAACAGAGCTGGAGGAATCAGACTGCCCGACTTCAGACTGTACTACAAAGCTACAGGAATCAAGACATGATGGGACTGGCACAAAAACAGAAATATAGATCAATGCAACAGGATAGAAAGCCCAGAGATAAAGCCACGCACCTATGGTCAACTAATCTATGACAAAGTAGACAAGAATCCACAATGGAGAAAAGACAGTCTCTACAATAAGTGGTGCTGGGAAAACTGGACAGACACATGTAAAAGAATGAAATTAGAACACTCCCAAGCACCGTACACAGAAATCAACTCAAAATGGAACAGAGACCTAAACGTAAGACAGGATACTATAAAACTCTTAGAGGAAAACATAGCAATAACACGCTTTGACATAAATCACGGCAAGATCTTTTTTAATCCACCTCCTAGAGTAATGGAAATAAAAACAAAAATAAACAAGTGGGACCTAATGAAACTTAAAAGCTTTTGCTACACACAGGAAACGACAAGCAAGACCAAAGGACAGCCCTCAGAATGGGAAAAATATTTGCGTACGGATCAACGGACTAAGGATTAATCGCCAAAATATATAAAGAGCCCATGCAGCTTGGTATTAAACAAACGAACAACCCAATCGAAAAATGGGCAGAAGACCTAAATAGACAATTCTCCAAAGAAAACATACAGCTGGCCGACAAACACATCAAAACCTGCTCAACGTCACTAATTATTAGAGAGATGCACATCAAAACTACACTGAGGTATCACCTCACACCATTTAGAACGGGCATCATCAGAAAAATCAACAAACAACAACTGCTGCACAGGGTGTGGAGCAAAGAGAATACTCTTGCACTGTTGTTGGGAAAGTAAACTGACACAGCCAATATGGAGAACAGTAAAGAGGATCCTTAAAAAACGAAAAACAGAATTGCCATATGACCCAGCGAACCCACTACAGGGCATACACCAAGAGAAAACCATAGTTCTAAAAGTCACATGCACCCCAATGTTCATTGTAGTAGTATTTACTATAGCCAGGTCATGGAAACAACCTAAATGCCCATCCACAGGCGAATGGATAAGGAAGATGAGGTACGTATATACCATGGAATATTACTCAGCCATAAAAAGGAACTAAGTTGGTTCAGTGGTAAAGGCGTGGATGGATCTAGAGACTGTCATACAGAGTGAAGTCAGTCAGAAAGAGAAAAACAGATACCATATATAAATGCATATATATGCATCCTAGAAAGATGGTACAGATGAATCGGTTTGCAGAATTGAATTGATACACAGATGTGGAGAACCCACATACGGCCACCAAAGGGGGAAGTGGTGGTGTGGTAGTCGTTGTGTGATGAATTCGGAAATTGGGATTCAAATATTTACACTGATATGTATAAAATGGATAACTAATAAGAACCTGCTATATAAAAATATAAAATAGTATTCAAAAATTCACAAAACAATAAGATAAAAGGAAGAAGATGTGTTCATTTGAACCGATCATTTCCTAAATAGACAACAAACTCTGAAGGTAGTTGGGGCTGTCAATAAAAAGGTAGAGAAAAGAGAAAGAAAGAACTGAAACAGCAACAAAGAAAACAATAGCAAGGATCAATAAAAGTAAAAGCTGGTTCTTTTACAAGGTAAACAGTATTGACATACCTTTAGCCAGACTCACCAAGAAAAAGAGGGAGAGGAGTGCAATCAATAAGATTAGAAATGAAAAAGAAGTTACCACGGACAACACAGAAATATAAAACTTAGTAAGAGACTACTAGAAGCAACTCTATGCTGATAAAATGGACAATCTGGAAGAAATGCACAAATTCTTAGAAAGGTACAACCTTCCAAGACTGAAACAGGAAAAAATAGAAACTATGAACAGACCCAGTTCGAGTAATGAACTTGCAACTCTGATTGAAAATCGTCCAACAAACAAAAGTCCAGGACAGATGGTTTCACAGGATAATTCTATCCAACATGGAGAAAAGACTTAACACCCATCCTTCTCAAACTCTTCCAAAAAATGGGCAAGGGAGGAACACTCCCAAACTCTTTCTATGAGGCCACCATCAACCTGATACTCAAAGCAGACAAAGGTAGTACAAAAAACTAAAGTTACACACCGATATCACTGATGAACATAGATGCGCAGCTGCTCAACAAAATAGTAGCAAACAGAATCCAATACCACATTAAAAGTGGCATACCTCATGATCAAGTGGGATTGATCCCAGGGATGCAAGGATTGTTCAATACACACAATTCAATGTGATACACCCTATGAAGAAAGCGAAGAGGAAAATCCATATGATCATGTCAATCGATGCAGAAAAGCTTGTGACAAATTTCAACACACATTTATGATAAAAACCCTCCAGTAAGTGGGCAGAGAGGGAACCTCACTCAAGTTAATCAAGGCCATATACGACAAACCCACAGCAAACATTCTCAATGGTGAATAATTGAAAGCATGTCCTCTAATATCAGGAACAAGACAAGGATGACCACTCTCACCACTATTATTCCACATAGTTTTGGAAGTTTTAGCCACAGCAGTCAGAGCAGCAAAAGAAATAAAAAGAACACAAGTTGGAAAAGAAGAAGTAACACTGTCACTCTTTGCAGATGACATGACACTATACTTAGAGAATCCTAAAGATGCCACCAGAAAACAACTAGAGCTACTCCATGGATTTGCTAACGTTGCATGATAGAAAATGAATGCACAGAAAGCCCTTGCATTCCTATACATTAATGAAGAAAAATCTGAAAGAGAAATGAAGGAAACACTCCCATTAACCATTGCAACAGAAAGAATAAATTACCTATGAATAAACTTACCTCGGGAGACAAAAGATCTGTATGCTGAAAACTATGACACGGAAGAAGGAAATTGAAGATGATACAAACAGATGGAGAGTGATACGATGTTCTTGGATTGGAAGAATCAATGTTGTGAAAATGACTATACTACGAAAGCAATCTACATATTCAATGCAATCCCTCTCAAATTACCAATGGCATTTTTTCCAGAACTAGACCCAAAAAAATCTTAAAATTTGTATGGAGACACAAGAAACCTGGAAGAGCCGAAGGACTTTGAGAGCAAAAAACAGAGCTGGAGGAATCAGACTGCCCGACTTCAGACTGTACTACAAAGCTACAGGAATCAAGACATGATGGGACTGGTAGAAAAACAGAAATACAGATCAATGCAACAGGATAGAAAGCCCAGAGATAAAGCCACGCACCTATGGTCAACTAATCTATGACAAAGTAGACAAGAATCCACAATGGAGAAAAGACAGTCTCTACAATAAGTGGTTCTGGGAAAACAGGACAGACACATGTAAAAGAATGAAATTAGAACACTCCCAAACACCGTACACAGAAATCAACTCAAAATGCAACAGAGACCTAAACGTAAGACAGGATACTATAAAACTCTTAGAGGAAAACACAGGAATAACACGCTTTGACATAAATCACGGCAGTATATTTTTTAATCCACCTCCTAGAGTAATGGAAATAAAAACAAAAAGAAACAAGTGGGACCTAATGAAACTTACAAGCTTTTGCTACACACAGGAAACGACAAACAAGAGCAAAGGACAGCCCGCAGAATGGGAGAAATATTTGCATACGGATCAACGGACTAAGGATTAATCTCAAATATATAAAGAGCTCATGCAGCTCGGTATTAAACAAACGAACAACCCAATCGAAAAATGGGCAGAAGACCTAAATAGACAATTCTACAAAGAAGACACACAGCTGGCCAACAAGCACATCAAAACCTGCTCAACGTCACTAATTATTAGAGAGATGCACATCAAAACTACACTGAGGTATCACCTCACACCATTTAGAACGGGCATCATCAGAAAATCAACAAACAACAATTGCTGGACAGGGTGTGGAGCAAAGAGAATACTCTTGCACTGTTGTTGGGAATGTAAATTGATACAGCCACTATGGAGAACAGTAAAGAGGTTCCTTTAAAAAACGAAAAACAGAATTGCCATACGACCCAGAGAACCCACTACAGGGCATACACCAAGAGAAAACCATAGTTCTAAAAGTCACATGCACCCCAATGTTCATTGTAGCAGTATTTACAATAGCCAGGTCATGAAAACAACCTAAATGCCCATGCACAAGCTAATGGATAAAGAAGATGAGGTACATATATACCATGGAATATTACTCAGCCATAAAAAGGAACTAAGTTGGTTCATTGGTACAGGTGTGGATGGATCTATAGACTGTCATACAGAGTGAAGTCAGTCAGAAGGAGAAAAACAGATATCGTATATAAACGCATATATATGCAACCTAGAAAAATGGAACAGATGAACCGGTTTGCAGGATTGAATTGATACACAGATGTGGAGAACCCACGTATGGCCACCAAAGGGGGAAAGTGGGGGTGTGGTAGTTATTGTGTGATGAATTCGGAAATTGGGATTCAAATATATACACTGATATGTATAAAATGGATAACTAATAAGTACCTACTGTACAAGAAAATAAAATAATATTGAAAAATTCAAAAAACAATAAGATAAAAGGAAGAAGATATGTTCATTTGAACCGATCATTTCTTAAATAGACAACAAACTCTGAAGGTAGTTGGGGCTGTCAATAAAAAGGCAGAAAAAAAAGAAAGAAAGAACTGAAATAGCAACAAAGAAAACAATAGCAAGGATCAGTAAAAGTAAAAGCTGGTTCTTTGAGAAGGTAAACAATATTGATATACCTTTAGCCAGACTCACCGAGAAAAAGAGGGAGAGGACTGCAATCAATAAAATTAGAAATGAAAAAGAAGTTACCACGGACAACACAGAAATATAAAACTTCGTAAGAGATTACTATAAACAAATCTATGCAGATAAAATGGACAATCTGGAAGAAATGCACAAATTCTTAGACAGGTACAACCTTCCAAGACTGAAACAGGAAAAAATAGAAACTATGAACAGACCCAGGACGAGTAATGAACTTGCAACTGTGATTAACAATCGTCCAACAAACAAAAGTCCAGGACAGGTAGTTTCACAGGATAATTCTATCCAACATGGAGAAAAGACCTAACACCCATCCTTCTCCAACTCTTCCAAAAAATTGGCGAAGAAGGAACACTCCCAAACTCTTTCTATGAGGCCACCATCACCCTGATACCAAAACCAGACAAATACAGTACAAAGAACTAAAGTTACACACCGATATCACTGATGAACATAGATGCAAAGCTGCTCAACAAAATAGTAGCAAACAGAATCCAATACCACATTAAAAGTATCATACCTCATGATCAAGTGGGATTGATCCCAGGGATGCAAGGATTCTTCAATATACGCAAATCAATGTGATACACCCTATGAACAAAGTGAAGAGGAAAAAACGTATGATCATGTCAATCGATGCAGAAAAGCTTGTGACAAATTGCAACACACATTTCTGATAAAAAACCTCCAGAAAGTGGGCAGAGAGGGAACCTCACTCCACTTAATCAAGGCCATATACGACAAACCCACAGCAAACATTCTCAATGGTGAATAATTGAAAGCATGTCCTCTAATATCAGGAACAAACAAGGATGACCACTCTCACCACTATTATTCAACATAGTTTTGGAAGTTTTAGCCACAGCAGTCAGAGCAGCAAAAGAAATGAAAGGAACACAAGTTGGAAAAGAAGAAGTAACACTGTCACTCTGTGCAGATGACATGACACTATACTTAGAGAATCCTAAAGATGCCACCAGAAAACAACTAGAGCTACTCCATGGATTTGGTAACGTTGCATGATAGAAAATGAATGCACAGAAATCCCTTGCATTCCTATACATTAATGAAGAAAAATCTGACAGAGAAATGAAGGAAACACTCCCATTAACCATTGCAACAGAAAGAATAAATTACCTACGAATAAACTTACCTAGGGAGACAAAAGATCTGTATGCTGAAAACTATGACACGGAAGAAGGAAATTGAAGAAGATACAAACAGATGGAGAGTGATACGATGTTCTTGGATTGGAAGAATCAATGTTGTGAAAATGACTATACTACGAAAGCAATCTACATATTCAATGCAATCCCTCTCAAATTACCAATGGCATTTTTTCCAGAACTAGACCCAAAAAAATCTTAAAATTTGTATGGAGACACAAAAAACCTGGAAGAGCCGAAGCACTTTGAGAGCAAAAAACAGAGCTGGAGGAATCAGACTGCCCGACTTCAGACTGTACTACAAAGCTACAGGAATCAAGACATGATGGGACTGGCACAAAAACAGAAATATAGATCAATGCAACAGGATAGAAAGCCCAGAGATAAAGCCACGCACCTATGGTCAACTAATCTATGACAAAGTAGACATGAATCCACAATGGAGAAAAGACAGTCTCTACAATAAGTGGTGCTGGGAAAACTGGACAGACACATGTAAAAGAATGAAATTAGAACACTCCCAAACACCGTACACAGAAATCAACTCAAAATGGAACAGAGACCTAAATGTAAGACAGGATACTATAAAACTCTTAGAGGAAAACATAGCAATAACACGCTTTGACATAAATCACGGCAAGATCTTTTTTAATCCACCTCCTAGAGTAATGGAAATAAAAACAATAATAAACAAGTAGGACCTAATGAAACTTAAAAGCTTTTGCTACACACAGGAAACGACAAACAAGACTAAAGGACAACCCGCAGAATGGGAAAAATATTTGTGTACGAATCAACGGACTAAGGATTAACCTCCAAAATATATAAACAGCACATGCAGCTCGGTATTAAACGAACGAACAACCCAATCGAAAAAAGGGCAGAAGACCTAAATAGACAATTCTCGAAAGAAGACACACAGCTGGCCAACAAGCACATCAAAACCTGCTCAACGTCAGTAATTATTAGAGAGATGCACATCAAAACTACACTGAGGTATCACCTCACACCATTTAGAACGGGCATCATCAGAAAATCAACAAACAACAATTGCTGGACAGGGTGTGGAGCAAAGAGAATACACTTGCACTGCTGTTGGGAATATAAACTGATACAGCCACTATGGAGAACAGTAAAGAGGTTCCTTCAAAAACGAAAAACAAAATTGCCATACGACCCAGCGAACCCACTACAGGGCATATACCAAGAGAAAACCATAGTTCTAAAAGTCACATGCACCCCAATGTTCATTGAAGCAGTATTTACTATAGCCAGGTCATGGAAACAACCTAAATGCCCATCCACAGGCGAATGGATAAAGAAGATGAGGTACATATATACCATGGAATATTACTCAGCCATAAAAAGGAACTAAGTTGGTTCAGTGGTACAGGCGTGGATGGATCTAGAGACTGTCATACAGAGTGAAGTCAGTCAGAAAGAGAAAAACAGATACCGTATATAAACGCATATATATGCAACCTAGAAAGATGGTACAGATGAACCGGTTTGCAGGATTGAATTGATACACAGATGTGGAGAATCCACGTATGGCCACCAAAGGGGGAAAGTGGGGCTGTGGTAGTCGTTGTGTGATGAATTGGGAAATTGGGATTGACATATATACACTGATATGTATAAAATGGATAACTAATAAGTACGTGCTGTATAAAAATATAAAATAATATTCAAAAATTCAAAAAACAATAAGAGAAAAGGAAGAAGATGTGTTCATTTGAACCGATCATTTCCTAAATAGACAACAAACTCTGAAGGTAGTTGGGGTTGTCAGTAAAAAGGTAGAGAAAAAAGAAAAAAAGAACTGAAACAGCAACAAAGAAAACAATAGCAAGGATCTATAAAAGTAAAAGCTGGTTCGTTGAGAAGGTAAACAATATTGATATACCTTTAGCCAGACTCACCGAGAAAAAGAGGGAGAGGACTGCAATCAATAAAATTAGAAATGAAAAAGAAGTTACCACGGACAACAGAGAACTATGAAACTTCGTAAGAGACTACTACAAGCAACTCTATGCTGATAAAATGGACAATCTGGAAGAAATGCACAAATTCTTAGACAGGTACAACCTTCCAAGACTGAACCAGGAAAAAATAGAAACTATGAACAGACCCAGTACGAGTAATGAACTTGCAACTCTGATTGAAAATCGTCCAACAAACAAAAGTCCAGGACTGGTGGTTTCACAGGTTAATTCTATCCAACATGGAGAAAAGACTTAACACCCATCCTTCTCAAACTCTTCCAAAAAATGGGAAAGGGAGGAACACTCCCAAACGCTTTCTATGAGGCTACCCTCACCCTGATACCGAAACGAGACAAAGGTAGTACAAAAAATTAAAGTTACACACTGATATCACTGATGAACATAGATGCAAAGTTGCTCAGCAAAATAGTAGCAAAGAGAATCCAATACCACATTAAAAGTATCATACCTCATGATCAAGTGGGATTAATTCCAGGGATGCAAGGATTCTTCAATATACGAAAATCAATGTGATACACCCTATTAACAAAGCGAAGAGGAAAAAACGTATGATCATGTAAATAGATGCAGAAAAGCTTGTAACAAATTTCAACACACATTTCTGATAAAATCACTCCAGAAAGTGGGCAGAGAGGGAACCTCACTCAAGTTAATCAAGGCCATATACGACAAACCCACAGCAAACATCCTCAATGGTGAAAAACTGAAAGCATGTCCTCTAATATGAGGAACAACACAAGGATGACCACTCTCACCAATATTATTCCACATAGTTTTGGAAGTTCTAGCCACAGCAGTCAGAGCAGCAAAAGAAATAAACGGAACACAAGTTGGGAAAGAAGTAACACTGTCACTCTATGCAGATGACATGACACTATACTTAGAGAATCCTAAAGATGCCACCAGAAAACTACTAGAGCTAATCCATGGATTTGGTAACGTTGCACGATAGAAAATGAATGCACAGAAATCCCTTGCATTCCAATACATTAATGAAAAAAATTCTGAAAGAGAAATGAAGGAAACACTCCCATTAACCATTACAACAGAAAGAATAAAATACCTAGGAATAAACCTACGTAGGGAGACAAAAGATCTGTATGCTGAAAACTATTACACTGAAGAACGAAATTGAAGATGATACAAACACATGGAGAGAGATACCATGTTCTTGGATTGGAAGAATCAATGTTGTGAAAATGACTATACTACGAAAGCAATCTACATATTCAATGCAATCCCTCTCAAATTACCAATGGCATTCTTTCCAGAACTAGAACTAAAAAATCTTAAAATTTGTATGGAGACACAAAAAACACTGAAGAGACGAAGCACTTTGAGGGAAAAAAACAGAGCTGGAGGAATCAGACTGCCCGACTTCAGACAGTACTACAAAGCTACAGGAATCAAGACAGGATGGGACTGGCACAAAAACAGAAATATAGATCAATCCAACAGGATAGAAGGCCCAGAGATAAAGCCACGCACCTATGGTCAACTAATCTAAGACAAAGGAGGCAAGAATCCACAATGGAGAAAAGACAGTCTCTACAATAAGTGGTGCTGGGAAAACTGGACAGACACATGTAAAAGAATGAAATTAGAACACTCCCAAGCACCGTACACAGAAATCAACTCAAAATGGAACAGAGACCTAAACGTAAGACAGGATACTATAAAACTCTTAGAGGAAAACATAGCAATAACACGCTTTGACATAAATCACGGCAAGATCTTTTTTAATCCACCTCCTAGAGTAATGGAAATAAAAACAAAAATAAACAAGTGGGACCTAATGAAACTTAAAAGCTTTTGCTACACACAGGAAACGACAAGCAAGACCAAAGGACAGCCCTCAGAATGGGAAAAATATTTGCGTACGGATCAACGGACTAAGGATTAATCGCCAAAATATATAAAGAGCCCATGCAGCTTGGTATTAAACAAACGAACAACCCAATCGAAAAATGGGCAGAAGACCTAAATAGACAATTCTCCAAAGAAAACATACAGCTGGCCGACAAACACATCAAAACCTGCTCAACGTCACTAATTATTAGAGAGATGCACATCAAAACTACACTGAGGTATCACCTCACACCATTTAGAACGGGCATCATCAGAAAAATCAACAAACAACAACTGCTGCACAGGGTGTGGAGCAAAGAGAATACTCTTGCACTGTTGTTGGGAAAGTAAACTGACACAGCCAATATGGAGAACAGTAAAGAGGATCCTTAAAAAACGAAAAACAGAATTGCCATATGACCCAGCGAACCCACTACAGGGCATACACCAAGAGAAAACCATAGTTCTAAAAGTCACATGCACCCCAATGTTCATTGTAGTAGTATTTACTATAGCCAGGTCATGGAAACAACCTAAATGCCCATCCACAGGCGAATGGATAAGGAAGATGAGGTACGTATATACCATGGAATATTACTCAGCCATAAAAAGGAACTAAGTTGGTTCAGTGGTAAAGGCGTGGATGGATCTAGAGACTGTCATACAGAGTGAAGTCAGTCAGAAAGAGAAAAACAGATACCATATATAAATGCATATATATGCATCCTAGAAAGATGGTACAGATGAATCGGTTTGCAGAATTGAATTGATACACAGATGTGGAGAACCCACATACGGCCACCAAAGGGGGAAGTGGTGGTGTGGTAGTCGTTGTGTGATGAATTCGGAAATTGGGATTCAAATATTTACACTGATATGTATAAAATGGATAACTAATAAGAACCTGCTATATAAAAATATAAAATAGTATTCAAAAATTCACAAAACAATAAGATAAAAGGAAGAAGATGTGTTCATTTGAACCGATCATTTCCTAAATAGACAACAAACTCTGAAGGTAGTTGGGGCTGTCAATAAAAAGGTAGAGAAAAGAGAAAGAAAGAACTGAAACAGCAACAAAGAAAACAATAGCAAGGATCAATAAAAGTAAAAGCTGGTTCTTTTACAAGGTAAACAGTATTGACATACCTTTAGCCAGACTCACCAAGAAAAAGAGGGAGAGGAGTGCAATCAATAAGATTAGAAATGAAAAAGAAGTTACCACGGACAACACAGAAATATAAAACTTAGTAAGAGACTACTAGAAGCAACTCTATGCTGATAAAATGGACAATCTGGAAGAAATGCACAAATTCTTAGAAAGGTACAACCTTCCAAGACTGAAACAGGAAAAAATAGAAACTATGAACAGACCCAGTTCGAGTAATGAACTTGCAACTCTGATTGAAAATCGTCCAACAAACAAAAGTCCAGGACAGATGGTTTCACAGGATAATTCTATCCAACATGGAGAAAAGACTTAACACCCATCCTTCTCAAACTCTTCCAAAAAATGGGCAAGGGAGGAACACTCCCAAACTCTTTCTATGAGGCCACCATCAACCTGATACTCAAAGCAGACAAAGGTAGTACAAAAAACTAAAGTTACACACCGATATCACTGATGAACATAGATGCGCAGCTGCTCAACAAAATAGTAGCAAACAGAATCCAATACCACATTAAAAGTGGCATACCTCATGATCAAGTGGGATTGATCCCAGGGATGCAAGGATTGTTCAATACACACAATTCAATGTGATACACCCTATGAAGAAAGCGAAGAGGAAAATCCATATGATCATGTCAATCGATGCAGAAAAGCTTGTGACAAATTTCAACACACATTTATGATAAAAACCCTCCAGTAAGTGGGCAGAGAGGGAACCTCACTCAAGTTAATCAAGGCCATATACGACAAACCCACAGCAAACATTCTCAATGGTGAATAATTGAAAGCATGTCCTCTAATATCAGGAACAAGACAAGGATGACCACTCTCACCACTATTATTCCACATAGTTTTGGAAGTTTTAGCCACAGCAGTCAGAGCAGCAAAAGAAATAAAAAGAACACAAGTTGGAAAAGAAGAAGTAACACTGTCACTCTTTGCAGATGACATGACACTATACTTAGAGAATCCTAAAGATGCCACCAGAAAACAACTAGAGCTACTCCATGGATTTGCTAACGTTGCATGATAGAAAATGAATGCACAGAAAGCCCTTGCATTCCTATACATTAATGAAGAAAAATCTGAAAGAGAAATGAAGGAAACACTCCCATTAACCATTGCAACAGAAAGAATAAATTACCTATGAATAAACTTACCTCGGGAGACAAAAGATCTGTATGCTGAAAACTATGACACGGAAGAAGGAAATTGAAGATGATACAAACAGATGGAGAGTGATACGATGTTCTTGGATTGGAAGAATCAATGTTGTGAAAATGACTATACTACGAAAGCAATCTACATATTCAATGCAATCCCTCTCAAATTACCAATGGCATTTTTTCCAGAACTAGACCCAAAAAAATCTTAAAATTTGTATGGAGACACAAGAAACCTGGAAGAGCCGAAGGACTTTGAGAGCAAAAAACAGAGCTGGAGGAATCAGACTGCCCGACTTCAGACTGTACTACAAAGCTACAGGAATCAAGACATGATGGGACTGGTAGAAAAACAGAAATACAGATCAATGCAACAGGATAGAAAGCCCAGAGATAAAGCCACGCACCTATGGTCAACTAATCTATGACAAAGTAGACAAGAATCCACAATGGAGAAAAGACAGTCTCTACAATAAGTGGTTCTGGGAAAACAGGACAGACACATGTAAAAGAATGAAATTAGAACACTCCCAAACACCGTACACAGAAATCAACTCAAAATGCAACAGAGACCTAAACGTAAGACAGGATACTATAAAACTCTTAGAGGAAAACACAGGAATAACACGCTTTGACATAAATCACGGCAGTATATTTTTTAATCCACCTCCTAGAGTAATGGAAATTAAAACAAAAAGAAACAAGTGGGACCTAATGAAACTTACAAGCTTTTGCTACACACAGGAAACGACAAACAAGAGCAAAGGACAGCCCGCAGAATGGGAGAAATATTTGCATACGGATCAACGGACTAAGGATTAATCTCAAATATATAAAGAGCTCATGCAGCTCGGTATTAAACAAACGAACAACCCAATCGAAAAATGGGCAGAAGACCTAAATAGACAATTCTACAAAGAAGACACACAGCTGGCCAACAAGCACATCAAAACCTGCTCAACGTCACTAATTATTAGAGAGATGCACATCAAAACTACACTGAGGTATCACCTCACACCATTTAGAACGGGCATCATCAGAAAATCAACAAACAACAATTGCTGGACAGGGTGTGGAGCAAAGAGAATACTCTTGCACTGTTGTTGGGAATGTAAATTGATACAGCCACTATGGAGAACAGTAAAGAGGTTCCTTTAAAAAACGAAAAACAGAATTGCCATACGACCCAGAGAACCCACTACAGGGCATACACCAAGAGAAAACCATAGTTCTAAAAGTCACATGCACCCCAATGTTCATTGTAGCAGTATTTACAATAGCCAGGTCATGAAAACAACCTAAATGCCCATGCACAAGCTAATGGATAAAGAAGATGAGGTACATATATACCATGGAATATTACTCAGCCATAAAAAGGAACTAAGTTGGTTCATTGGTACAGGTGTGGATGGATCTATAGACTGTCATACAGAGTGAAGTCAGTCAGAAGGAGAAAAACAGATATCGTATATAAACGCATATATATGCAACCTAGAAAAATGGAACAGATGAACCGGTTTGCAGGATTGAATTGATACACAGATGTGGAGAACCCACGTATGGCCACCAAAGGGGGAAAGTGGGGGTGTGGTAGTTATTGTGTGATGAATTCGGAAATTGGGATTCAAATATATACACTGATATGTATAAAATGGATAACTAATAAGTACCTACTGTACAAGAAAATAAAATAATATTGAAAAATTCAAAAAACAATAAGATAAAAGGAAGAAGATATGTTCATTTGAACCGATCATTTCTTAAATAGACAACAAACTCTGAAGGTAGTTGGGGCTGTCAATAAAAAGGCAGAAAAAAAAGAAAGAAAGAACTGAAATAGCAACAAAGAAAACAATAGCAAGGATCAGTAAAAGTAAAAGCTGGTTCTTTGAGAAGGTAAACAATATTGATATACCTTTAGCCAGACTCACCGAGAAAAAGAGGGAGAGGACTGCAATCAATAAAATTAGAAATGAAAAAGAAGTTACCACGGACAACACAGAAATATAAAACTTCGTAAGAGATTACTATAAACAAATCTATGCAGATAAAATGGACAATCTGGAAGAAATGCACAAATTCTTAGACAGGTACAACCTTCCAAGACTGAAACAGGAAAAAATAGAAACTATGAACAGACCCAGGACGAGTAATGAACTTGCAACTGTGATTAACAATCGTCCAACAAACAAAAGTCCAGGACAGGTAGTTTCACAGGATAATTCTATCCAACATGGAGAAAAGACCTAACACCCATCCTTCTCCAACTCTTCCAAAAAATTGGCGAAGAAGGAACACTCCCAAACTCTTTCTATGAGGCCACCATCACCCTGATACCAAAACCAGACAAATACAGTACAAAGAACTAAAGTTACACACCGATATCACTGATGAACATAGATGCGCAGCTGCTCAACAAAATAGTAGCAAACAGAATCCAATACCACATTAAAAGTGGCATACCTCATGATCAAGTGGGATTGATCCCAGGGATGCAAGGATTGTTCAATACACACAATTCAATGTGATACACCCTATGAAGAAAGCGAAGAGGAAAATCCATATGATCATGTCAATCGATGCAGAAAAGCTTGTGACAAATTTCAACACACATTTATGATAAAAACCCTCCAGTAAGTGGGCAGAGAGGGAACCTCACTCAAGTTAATCAAGGCCATATACGACAAACCCACAGCAAACATTCTCAATGGTGAATAATTGAAAGCATGTCCTCTAATATCAGGAACAAGACAAGGATGACCACTCTCACCACTATTATTCCACATAGTTTTGGAAGTTTTAGCCACAGCAGTCAGAGCAGCAAAAGAAATAAAAAGAACACAAGTTGGAAAAGAAGAAGTAACACTGTCACTCTTTGCAGATGACATGACACTATACTTAGAGAATCCTAAAGATGCCACCAGAAAACAACTAGAGCTACTCCATGGATTTGCTAACGTTGCATGATAGAAAATGAATGCACAGAAAGCCCTTGCATTCCTATACATTAATGAAGAAAAATCTGAAAGAGAAATGAAGGAAACACTCCCATTAACCATTGCAACAGAAAGAATAAATTACCTATGAATAAACTTACCTCGGGAGACAAAAGATCTGTATGCTGAAAACTATGACACGGAAGAAGGAAATTGAAGATGATACAAACAGATGGAGAGTGATACGATGTTCTTGGATTGGAAGAATCAATGTTGTGAAAATGACTATACTACGAAAGCAATCTACATATTCAATGCAATACCTCTCAAATTACCAATGGCATTTTTTCCAGAACTAGACCCCAAAAAATCTTAAAATTTGTATGGAGACACAAGAAACCTGGAAGAGCCGAAGGACTTTGAGAGCAAAAAACAGAGCTGGAGGAATCAGACTGCCCGACTTCAGACTGTACTACAAAGCTACAGGAATCAAGACATGATGGAACTGGCAGAAAAACAGAAATATAGATCAATGCAACAGGATAGAAAGCTCAGAGATAAAGCCACGCACCTATGGTCAACTAATCTATGACAAAGTAGACAAGAATCCACAATGGAGAAAAGACAGTCTCTACAATAAGTGGTTCTGGGAAAACAGGACAGACACATGTAAAAGAATGAAATTAGAACACTCCCAAACACCGTACACAGAAATCAACTCAAAATGCAACAGAGACCTAAACGTAAGACAGGATACTATAAAACTCTTAGAGGAAAACACAGGAATAACACGCTTTGACATAAATCACGGCAGTATATTTTTTAATCCACCTCCTAGAGTAATGGAAATAAAAACAAAAAGAAACAAGTGGGACCTAATGAAACTTACAAGCTTTTGCTACACACAGGAAACGACAAACAAGAGCAAAGGACAGCCCGCAGAATGGGAGAAATATTTGCATACGGATCAACGGACTAAGGATTAATCTCAAATATATAAAGAGCTCATGCAGCTCGGTATTAAACAAACGAACAACCCAATCGAAAAATGGGCAGAAGACCTAAATAGACAATTCTACAAAGAAGACACACAGCTGGCCAACAAGCACATCAAAACCTGCTCAACGTCACTAATTATTAGAGAGATGCACATCAAAACTACACTGAGGTATCACCTCACACCATTTAGAACGGGCATCATCAGAAAATCAACAAACAACAATTGCTGGACAGGGTGTGGAGCAAAGAGAATACACTTGCACTGCTGTTGGGAATATAAACTGATACAGCCACTATGGAGAACAGTAAAGAGGTTCCTTCAAAAACGAAAAACAAAATTGCCATACGACCCAGCGAACCCACTACAGGGCATATACCAAGAGAAAACCATAGTTCTAAAAGTCACATGCACCCCAATGTTCATTGAAGCAGTATTTACTATAGCCAGGTCATGGAAACAACCTAAATGCCCATCCACAGGCGAATGGATAAAGAAGATGAGGTACATATATACCATGGAATATTACTCAGCCATAAAAAGGAACTAAGTTGGTTCAGTGGTACAGGCGTGGATGGATCTAGAGACTGTCATACAGAGTGAAGTCAGTCAGAAAGAGAAAAACAGATACCGTATATAAACGCATATATATGCAACCTAGAAAGATGGTACAGATGAACCGGTTTGCAGGATTGAATTGATACACAGATGTGGAGAATCCACGTATGGCCACCAAAGGGGGAAAGTGGGGCTGTGGTAGTCGTTGTGTGATGAATTGGGAAATTGGGATTGACATATATACACTGATATGTATAAAATGGATAACTAATAAGTACGTGCTGTATAAAAATATAAAATAATATTCAAAAATTCAAAAAACAATAAGAGAAAAGGAAGAAGATGTGTTCATTTGAACCGATCATTTCCTAAATAGACAACAAACTCTGAAGGTAGTTGGGGTTGTCAGTAAAAAGGTAGAGAAAAAAGAAAAAAAGAACTGAAACAGCAACAAAGAAAACAATAGCAAGGATCTATAAAAGTAAAAGCTGGTTCGTTGAGAAGGTAAACAATATTGATATACCTTTAGCCAGACTCACCGAGAAAAAGAGGGAGAGGACTGCAATCAATAAAATTAGAAATGAAAAAGAAGTTACCACGGACAACAGAGAACTATGAAACTTCGTAAGAGACTACTACAAGCAACTCTATGCTGATAAAATGGACAATCTGGAAGAAATGCACAAATTCTTAGACAGGTACAACCTTCCAAGACTGAACCAGGAAAAAATAGAAACTATGAACAGACCCAGTACGAGTAATGAACTTGCAACTCTGATTGAAAATCGTCCAACAAACAAAAGTCCAGGACTGGTGGTTTCACAGGTTAATTCTATCCAACATGGAGAAAAGACTTAACACCCATCCTTCTCAAACTCTTCCAAAAAATGGGAAAGGGAGGAACACTCCCAAACGCTTTCTATGAGGCTACCCTCACCCTGATACCGAAACGAGACAAAGGTAGTACAAAAAATTAAAGTTACACACTGATATCACTGATGAACATAGATGCAAAGTTGCTCAGCAAAATAGTAGCAAAGAGAATCCAATACCACATTAAAAGTATCATACCTCATGATCAAGTGGGATTAATTCCAGGGATGCAAGGATTCTTCAATATACGAAAATCAATGTGATACACCCTATTAACAAAGCGAAGAGGAAAAAACGTATGATCATGTAAATAGATGCAGAAAAGCTTGTAACAAATTTCAACACACATTTCTGATAAAATCACTCCAGAAAGTGGGCAGAGAGGGAACCTCACTCAAGTTAATCAAGGCCATATACGACAAACCCACAGCAAACATCCTCAATGGTGAAAAACTGAAAGCATGTCCTCTAATATGAGGAACAACACAAGGATGACCACTCTCACCAATATTATTCCACATAGTTTTGGAAGTTCTAGCCACAGCAGTCAGAGCAGCAAAAGAAATAAACGGAACACAAGTTGGGAAAGAAGTAACACTGTCACTCTATGCAGATGACATGACACTATACTTAGAGAATCCTAAAGATGCCACCAGAAAACTACTAGAGCTAATCCATGGATTTGGTAACGTTGCACGATAGAAAATGAATGCACAGAAATCCCTTGCATTCCAATACATTAATGAAAAAAATTCTGAAAGAGAAATGAAGGAAACACTCCCATTAACCATTACAACAGAAAGAATAAAATACCTAGGAATAAACCTACGTAGGGAGACAAAAGATCTGTATGCTGAAAACTATTACACTGAAGAACGAAATTGAAGATGATACAAACACATGGAGAGAGATACCATGTTCTTGGATTGGAAGAATCAATGTTGTGAAAATGACTATACTACGAAAGCAATCTACATATTCAATGCAATCCCTCTCAAATTACCAATGGCATTCTTTCCAGAACTAGAACTAAAAAATCTTAAAATTTGTATGGAGACACAAAAAACACTGAAGAGACGAAGCACTTTGAGGGAAAAAAACAGAGCTGGAGGAATCAGACTGCCCGACTTCAGACAGTACTACAAAGCTACAGGAATCAAGACAGGATGGGACTGGCACAAAAACAGAAATATAGATCAATCCAACAGGATAGAAGGCCCAGAGATAAAGCCACGCACCTATGGTCAACTAATCTAAGACAAAGGAGGCAAGAATCCACAATGGAGAAAAGACAGTCTCTACAATAAGTGGTGCTGGGAAAACTGGACAGACACATGTAAAAGAATGAAATTAGAACACTCCCAAGCACCGTACACAGAAATCAACTCAAAATGGAACAGAGACCTAAACGTAAGACAGGATACTATAAAACTCTTAGAGGAAAACATAGCAATAACACGCTTTGACATAAATCACGGCAAGATCTTTTTTAATCCACCTCCTAGAGTAATGGAAATAAAAACAAAAATAAACAAGTGGGACCTAATGAAACTTAAAAGCTTTTGCTACACACAGGAAACGACAAGCAAGACCAAAGGACAGCCCTCAGAATGGGAAAAATATTTGCGTACGGATCAACGGACTAAGGATTAATCGCCAAAATATATAAAGAGCCCATGCAGCTTGGTATTAAACAAACGAACAACCCAATCGAAAAATGGGCAGAAGACCTAAATAGACAATTCTCCAAAGAAAACATACAGCTGGCCGACAAACACATCAAAACCTGCTCAACGTCACTAATTATTAGAGAGATGCACATCAAAACTACACTGAGGTATCACCTCACACCATTTAGAACGGGCATCATCAGAAAAATCAACAAACAACAACTGCTGCACAGGGTGTGGAGCAAAGAGAATACTCTTGCACTGTTGTTGGGAAAGTAAACTGACACAGCCAATATGGAGAACAGTAAAGAGGATCCTTAAAAAACGAAAAACAGAATTGCCATATGACCCAGCGAACCCACTACAGGGCATACACCAAGAGAAAACCATAGTTCTAAAAGTCACATGCACCCCAATGTTCATTGTAGTAGTATTTACTATAGCCAGGTCATGGAAACAACCTAAATGCCCATCCACAGGCGAATGGATAAGGAAGATGAGGTACGTATATACCATGGAATATTACTCAGCCATAAAAAGGAACTAAGTTGGTTCAGTGGTAAAGGCGTGGATGGATCTAGAGACTGTCATACAGAGTGAAGTCAGTCAGAAAGAGAAAAACAGATACCATATATAAATGCATATATATGCATCCTAGAAAGATGGTACAGATGAATCGGTTTGCAGAATTGAATTGATACACAGATGTGGAGAACCCACATACGGCCACCAAAGGGGGAAGTGGTGGTGTGGTAGTCGTTGTGTGATGAATTCGGAAATTGGGATTCAAATATTTACACTGATATGTATAAAATGGATAACTAATAAGAACCTGCTATATAAAAATATAAAATAGTATTCAAAAATTCACAAAACAATAAGATAAAAGGAAGAAGATGTGTTCATTTGAACCGATCATTTCCTAAATAGACAACAAACTCTGAAGGTAGTTGGGGCTGTCAATAAAAAGGTAGAGAAAAGAGAAAGAAAGAACTGAAACAGCAACAAAGAAAACAATAGCAAGGATCAATAAAAGTAAAAGCTGGTTCTTTTACAAGGTAAACAGTATTGACATACCTTTAGCCAGACTCACCAAGAAAAAGAGGGAGAGGAGTGCAATCAATAAGATTAGAAATGAAAAAGAAGTTACCACGGACAACACAGAAATATAAAACTTAGTAAGAGACTACTAGAAGCAACTCTATGCTGATAAAATGGACAATCTGGAAGAAATGCACAAATTCTTAGAAAGGTACAACCTTCCAAGACTGAAACAGGAAAAAATAGAAACTATGAACAGACCCAGTTCGAGTAATGAACTTGCAACTCTGATTGAAAATCGTCCAACAAACAAAAGTCCAGGACAGATGGTTTCACAGGATAATTCTATCCAACATGGAGAAAAGACTTAACACCCATCCTTCTCAAACTCTTCCAAAAAATGGGCAAGGGAGGAACACTCCCAAACTCTTTCTATGAGGCCACCATCAACCTGATACTCAAAGCAGACAAAGGTAGTACAAAAAACTAAAGTTACACACCGATATCACTGATGAACATAGATGCGCAGCTGCTCAACAAAATAGTAGCAAACAGAATCCAATACCACATTAAAAGTGGCATACCTCATGATCAAGTGGGATTGATCCCAGGGATGCAAGGATTGTTCAATACACACAATTCAATGTGATACACCCTATGAAGAAAGCGAAGAGGAAAATCCATATGATCATGTCAATCGATGCAGAAAAGCTTGTGACAAATTTCAACACACATTTATGATAAAAACCCTCCAGTAAGTGGGCAGAGAGGGAACCTCACTCAAGTTAATCAAGGCCATATACGACAAACCCACAGCAAACATTCTCAATGGTGAATAATTGAAAGCATGTCCTCTAATATCAGGAACAAGACAAGGATGACCACTCTCACCACTATTATTCCACATAGTTTTGGAAGTTTTAGCCACAGCAGTCAGAGCAGCAAAAGAAATAAAAAGAACACAAGTTGGAAAAGAAGAAGTAACACTGTCACTCTTTGCAGATGACATGACACTATACTTAGAGAATCCTAAAGATGCCACCAGAAAACAACTAGAGCTACTCCATGGATTTGCTAACGTTGCATGATAGAAAATGAATGCACAGAAAGCCCTTGCATTCCTATACATTAATGAAGAAAAATCTGAAAGAGAAATGAAGGAAACACTCCCATTAACCATTGCAACAGAAAGAATAAATTACCTATGAATAAACTTACCTCGGGAGACAAAAGATCTGTATGCTGAAAACTATGACACGGAAGAAGGAAATTGAAGATGATACAAACAGATGGAGAGTGATACGATGTTCTTGGATTGGAAGAATCAATGTTGTGAAAATGACTATACTACGAAAGCAATCTACATATTCAATGCAATCCCTCTCAAATTACCAATGGCATTTTTTCCAGAACTAGACCCAAAAAAATCTTAAAATTTGTATGGAGACACAAGAAACCTGGAAGAGCCGAAGGACTTTGAGAGCAAAAAACAGAGCTGGAGGAATCAGACTGCCCGACTTCAGACTGTACTACAAAGCTACAGGAATCAAGACATGATGGGACTGGTAGAAAAACAGAAATACAGATCAATGCAACAGGATAGAAAGCCCAGAGATAAAGCCACGCACCTATGGTCAACTAATCTATGACAAAGTAGACAAGAATCCACAATGGAGAAAAGACAGTCTCTACAATAAGTGGTTCTGGGAAAACAGGACAGACACATGTAAAAGAATGAAATTAGAACACTCCCAAACACCGTACACAGAAATCAACTCAAAATGCAACAGAGACCTAAACGTAAGACAGGATACTATAAAACTCTTAGAGGAAAACACAGGAATAACACGCTTTGACATAAATCACGGCAGTATATTTTTTAATCCACCTCCTAGAGTAATGGAAATTAAAACAAAAAGAAACAAGTGGGACCTAATGAAACTTACAAGCTTTTGCTACACACAGGAAACGACAAACAAGAGCAAAGGACAGCCCGCAGAATGGGAGAAATATTTGCATACGGATCAACGGACTAAGGATTAATCTCAAATATATAAAGAGCTCATGCAGCTCGGTATTAAACAAACGAACAACCCAATCGAAAAATGGGCAGAAGACCTAAATAGACAATTCTACAAAGAAGACACACAGCTGGCCAACAAGCACATCAAAACCTGCTCAACGTCACTAATTATTAGAGAGATGCACATCAAAACTACACTGAGGTATCACCTCACACCATTTAGAACGGGCATCATCAGAAAATCAACAAACAACAATTGCTGGACAGGGTGTGGAGCAAAGAGAATACTCTTGCACTGTTGTTGGGAATGTAAATTGATACAGCCACTATGGAGAACAGTAAAGAGGTTCCTTTAAAAAACGAAAAACAGAATTGCCATACGACCCAGAGAACCCACTACAGGGCATACACCAAGAGAAAACCATAGTTCTAAAAGTCACATGCACCCCAATGTTCATTGTAGCAGTATTTACAATAGCCAGGTCATGAAAACAACCTAAATGCCCATGCACAAGCTAATGGATAAAGAAGATGAGGTACATATATACCATGGAATATTACTCAGCCATAAAAAGGAACTAAGTTGGTTCATTGGTACAGGTGTGGATGGATCTATAGACTGTCATACAGAGTGAAGTCAGTCAGAAGGAGAAAAACAGATATCGTATATAAACGCATATATATGCAACCTAGAAAAATGGAACAGATGAACCGGTTTGCAGGATTGAATTGATACACAGATGTGGAGAACCCACGTATGGCCACCAAAGGGGGAAAGTGGGGGTGTGGTAGTTATTGTGTGATGAATTCGGAAATTGGGATTCAAATATATACACTGATATGTATAAAATGGATAACTAATAAGTACCTACTGTACAAGAAAATAAAATAATATTGAAAAATTCAAAAAACAATAAGATAAAAGGAAGAAGATATGTTCATTTGAACCGATCATTTCTTAAATAGACAACAAACTCTGAAGGTAGTTGGGGCTGTCAATAAAAAGGCAGAAAAAAAAGAAAGAAAGAACTGAAATAGCAACAAAGAAAACAATAGCAAGGATCAGTAAAAGTAAAAGCTGGTTCTTTGAGAAGGTAAACAATATTGATATACCTTTAGCCAGACTCACCGAGAAAAAGAGGGAGAGGACTGCAATCAATAAAATTAGAAATGAAAAAGAAGTTACCACGGACAACACAGAAATATAAAACTTCGTAAGAGATTACTATAAACAAATCTATGCAGATAAAATGGACAATCTGGAAGAAATGCACAAATTCTTAGACAGGTACAACCTTCCAAGACTGAAACAGGAAAAAATAGAAACTATGAACAGACCCAGGACGAGTAATGAACTTGCAACTGTGATTAACAATCGTCCAACAAACAAAAGTCCAGGACAGGTAGTTTCACAGGATAATTCTATCCAACATGGAGAAAAGACCTAACACCCATCCTTCTCCAACTCTTCCAAAAAATTGGCGAAGAAGGAACACTCCCAAACTCTTTCTATGAGGCCACCATCACCCTGATACCAAAACCAGACAAATACAGTACAAAGAACTAAAGTTACACACCGATATCACTGATGAACATAGATGCGCAGCTGCTCAACAAAATAGTAGCAAACAGAATCCAATACCACATTAAAAGTGGCATACCTCATGATCAAGTGGGATTGATCCCAGGGATGCAAGGATTGTTCAATACACACAATTCAATGTGATACACCCTATGAAGAAAGCGAAGAGGAAAATCCATATGATCATGTCAATCGATGCAGAAAAGCTTGTGACAAATTTCAACACACATTTATGATAAAAACCCTCCAGTAAGTGGGCAGAGAGGGAACCTCACTCAAGTTAATCAAGGCCATATACGACAAACCCACAGCAAACATTCTCAATGGTGAATAATTGAAAGCATGTCCTCTAATATCAGGAACAAGACAAGGATGACCACTCTCACCACTATTATTCCACATAGTTTTGGAAGTTTTAGCCACAGCAGTCAGAGCAGCAAAAGAAATAAAAAGAACACAAGTTGGAAAAGAAGAAGTAACACTGTCACTCTTTGCAGATGACATGACACTATACTTAGAGAATCCTAAAGATGCCACCAGAAAACAACTAGAGCTACTCCATGGATTTGCTAACGTTGCATGATAGAAAATGAATGCACAGAAAGCCCTTGCATTCCTATACATTAATGAAGAAAAATCTGAAAGAGAAATGAAGGAAACACTCCCATTAACCATTGCAACAGAAAGAATAAATTACCTATGAATAAACTTACCTCGGGAGACAAAAGATCTGTATGCTGAAAACTATGACACGGAAGAAGGAAATTGAAGATGATACAAACAGATGGAGAGTGATACGATGTTCTTGGATTGGAAGAATCAATGTTGTGAAAATGACTATACTACGAAAGCAATCTACATATTCAATGCAATACCTCTCAAATTACCAATGGCATTTTTTCCAGAACTAGACCCCAAAAAATCTTAAAATTTGTATGGAGACACAAGAAACCTGGAAGAGCCGAAGGACTTTGAGAGCAAAAAACAGAGCTGGAGGAATCAGACTGCCCGACTTCAGACTGTACTACAAAGCTACAGGAATCAAGACATGATGGAACTGGCAGAAAAACAGAAATATAGATCAATGCAACAGGATAGAAAGCTCAGAGATAAAGCCACGCACCTATGGTCAACTAATCTATGACAAAGTAGACAAGAATCCACAATGGAGAAAAGACAGTCTCTACAATAAGTGGTTCTGGGAAAACAGGACAGACACATGTAAAAGAATGAAATTAGAACACTCCCAAACACCGTACACAGAAATCAACTCAAAATGCAACAGAGACCTAAACGTAAGACAGGATACTATAAAACTCTTAGAGGAAAACACAGGAATAACACGCTTTGACATAAATCACGGCAGTATATTTTTTAATCCACCTCCTAGAGTAATGGAAATAAAAACAAAAAGAAACAAGTGGGACCTAATGAAACTTACAAGCTTTTGCTACACACAGGAAACGACAAACAAGAGCAAAGGACAGCCCGCAGAATGGGAGAAATATTTGCATACGGATCAACGGACTAAGGATTAATCTCAAATATATAAAGAGCTCATGCAGCTCGGTATTAAACAAACGAACAACCCAATCGAAAAATGGGCAGAAGACCTAAATAGACAATTCTACAAAGAAGACACACAGCTGGCCAACAAGCACATCAAAACCTGCTCAACGTCACTAATTATTAGAGAGATGCACATCAAAACTACACTGAGGTATCACCTCACACCATTTAGAACGGGCATCATCAGAAAATCAACAAACAACAATTGCTGGACAGGGTGTGGAGCAAAGAGAATACTCTTGCACTGTTGTTGGGAATGTAAATTGATACAGCCACTATGGAGAACAGTAAAGAGGTTCCTTTAAAAAACGAAAAACAGAATTGCCATACGACCCAGAGAACCCACTACAGGGCATACACCAAGAGAAAACCATAGTTCTAAAAGTCACATGCACCCCAATGTTCATTGTAGCAGTATTTACAATAGCCAGGTCATGAAAACAACCTAAATGCCCATGCACAAGCTAATGGATAAAGAAGATGAGGTACATATATACCATGGAATATTACTCAGCCATAAAAAGGAACTAAGTTGGTTCATTGGTACAGGTGTGGATGGATCTATAGACTGTCATACAGAGTGAAGTCAGTCAGAAGGAGAAAAACAGATATCGTATATAAACGCATATATATGCAACCTAGAAAAATGGAACAGATGAACCGGTTTGCAGGATTGAATTGATACACAGATGTGGAGAACCCACGTATGGCCACCAAAGGGGGAAAGTGGGGGTGTGGTAGTTATTGTGTGATGAATTCGGAAATTGGGATTCAAATATATACACTGATATGTATAAAATGGATAACTAATAAGTACCTACTGTACAAGAAAATAAAATAATATTGAAAAATTCAAAAAACAATAAGATAAAAGGAAGAAGATATGTTCATTTGAACCGATCATTTCTTAAATAGACAACAAACTCTGAAGGTAGTTGGGGCTGTCAATAAAAAGGCAGAAAAAAAAGAAAGAAAGAACTGAAATAGCAACAAAGAAAACAATAGCAAGGATCAGTAAAAGTAAAAGCTGGTTCTTTGAGAAGGTAAACAATATTGATATACCTTTAGCCAGACTCACCGAGAAAAAGAGGGAGAGGACTGCAATCAATAAAATTAGAAATGAAAAAGAAGTTACCACGGACAACACAGAAATATAAAACTTCGTAAGAGATTACTATAAACAAATCTATGCAGATAAAATGGACAATCTGGAAGAAATGCACAAATTCTTAGACAGGTACAACCTTCCAAGACTGAAACAGGAAAAAATAGAAACTATGAACAGACCCAGGACGAGTAATGAACTTGCAACTGTGATTAACAATCGTCCAACAAACAAAAGTCCAGGACAGGTAGTTTCACAGGATAATTCTATCCAACATGGAGAAAAGACCTAACACCCATCCTTCTCCAACTCTTCCAAAAAACTGGCGAAGAAGGAACACTCCCAAACTCTTTCTATGAGGCCACTATCACCCTGATACCAAAACCAGACAAATACAGTACAAAGAACTAAAGTTACACACCGATATCACTGATGAACATAGATGCAAAGCTGCTCAACAAAATAGTAGCAAACAGAATCCAATACCACATTAAAAGTATCATACCTCATGATCAAGTGGGATTGATCCCAGGGATGCAAGGATTCTTCAATATACGCAAATCAATGTGATACACCCTATGAACAAAGTGAAGAGGAAAAAACGTATGATCATGTCAATCGATGCAGAAAAGCTTGTGACAAATTGCAACACACATTTCTGATAAAAAACCTCCAGAAAGTGGGCAGAGAGGGAACCTCACTCCACTTAATCAAGGCCATATACGACAAACCCACAGCAAACATTCTCAATGGTGAATAATTGAAAGCATGTCCTCTAATATCAGGAACAAACAAGGATGACCACTCTCACCACTATTATTCAACATAGTTTTGGAAGTTTTAGCCACAGCAGTCAGAGCAGCAAAAGAAATGAAAGGAACACAAGTTGGAAAAGAAGAAGTAACACTGTCACTCTGTGCAGATGACATGACACTATACTTAGAGAATCCTAAAGATGCCACCAGAAAACAACTAGAGCTACTCCATGGATTTGGTAACGTTGCATGATAGAAAATGAATGCACAGAAATCCCTTGCATTCCTATACATTAATGAAGAAAAATCTGAAAGAGAAATGAAGGAAACACTCCCATTAACCATTGCAACAGAAAGAATAAATTACCTACGAATAAACTTACCTAGGGAGACAAAAGATCTGTATGCTGAAAACTATGACACGGAAGAACGAAATTGAAGATGATACAAACACATGGAGAGTGATACGATGTTCTTGGATTGGAAGAATCAATGTTGTGAAAATGACTATACTACGAAAGCAATCTACATATTCAATGCAATCCCTCTCAAATTACCAATGGCATTTTTTCCAGAACTAGACCCAAAAAAATTTAAAATTTGTATGGAGACACAAAAAACCTGGAAGAGCCGAAGCACTTTGAGAGCAAAAAACAGAGCTAGAGGAATCAGACTGCCCGACTTCAGACTGTACTATAAAGCTACAGTAATCAAGACATGATGGAACTGGCACAAAAACAGAAATATAGATCAATGCAACAGGATAGAAAGCCCAGAGATAAAGCCACGCACCTATGGTCAACTAATCTATGACAAAGTAGACAAGAATCCACAATGGAGAAAAGACAGTCTCTACAATAAGTGGTGCTGGGAAAACTGGACAGACACATGTAAAAGAATGAAATTAGAACACTCCCAAGCACCGTACACAGAAATCAACTCAAAATGGAACAGAGACCTAAACGTAAGACAGGATACTATAAAACTCTTAGAGGAAAACATAGCAATAACACGCTTTGACATAAATCACGGCAAGATCTTTTTTAATCCACCTCCTAGAGTAATGGAAATAAAAACAAAAATAAACAAGTGGGACCTAATGAAACTTAAAAGCTTTTGCTACACACAGGAAACGACAAGCAAGACCAAAGGACAGCCCTCAGAATGGGAAAAATATTTGCGTACGGATCAACGGACTAAGGATTAATCGCCAAAATATATAAAGAGCCCATGCAGCTTGGTATTAAACAAACGAACAACCCAATCGAAAAATGGGCAGAAGACCTAAATAGACAATTCTCCAAAGAAAACATACAGCTGGCCGACAAACACATCAAAACCTGCTCAACGTCACTAATTATTAGAGAGATGCACATCAAAACTACACTGAGGTATCACCTCACACCATTTAGAACGGGCATCATCAGAAAAATCAACAAACAACAACTGCTGCACAGGGTGTGGAGCAAAGAGAATACTCTTGCACTGTTGTTGGGAAAGTAAACTGATACAGCCAATATGGAGAACAGTAAAGAGGATCCTTAAAAAACGAAAAACAGAATTGCCATATGACCCAGCGAACCCACTACAGGGCATACACCAAGAGAAAACCATAGTTCTAAAAGTCACATGCACCCCAATGTTCATTGTAGTAGTATTTACTATAGCCAGGTCATGGAAACAACCTAAATGCCCATCCACAGGCGAATGGATAAGGAAGATGAGGTACGTATATACCATGGAATATTACTCAGCCATAAAAAGGAACTAAGTTGGTTCAGTGGTAAAGGCGTGGATGGATCTAGAGACTGTCATACAGAGTGAAGTCAGTCAGAAAGAGAAAAACAGATACCATATATAAATGCATATATATGCATCCTAGAAAGATGGTACAGATGAATCGGTTTGCAGAATTGAATTGATACACAGATGTGGAGAACCCACATACGGCCACCAAAGGGGGAAGTGGTGGTGTGGTAGTCGTTGTGTGATGAATTCGGAAATTGGGATTCAAATATTTACACTGATATGTATAAAATGGATAACTAATAAGAACCTGCTATATAAAAATATAAAATAGTATTCAAAAATTCACAAAACAATAAGATAAAAGGAAGAAGATGTGTTCATTTGAACCGATCATTTCCTAAATAGACAACAAACTCTGAAGGTAGTTGGGGCTGTCAATAAAAAGGTAGAGAAAAGAGAAAGAAAGAACTGAAACAGCAACAAAGAAAACAATAGCAAGGATCAATAAAAGTAAAAGCTGGTTCTTTTACAAGGTAAACAGTATTGACATACCTTTAGCCAGACTCACCAAGAAAAAGAGGGAGAGGAGTGCAATCAATAAGATTAGAAATGAAAAAGAAGTTACCACGGACAACACAGAAATATAAAACTTAGTAAGAGACTACTAGAAGCAACTCTATGCTGATAAAATGGACAATCTGGAAGAAATGCACAAATTCTTAGAAAGGTACAACCTTCCAAGACTTAAACAGGAAAAAATAGAAACTATGAACAGACCCAGTTCGAGTAATGAACTTGCAACTCTGATTGAAAATCGTCCAACAAACAAAAGTCCAGGACAGATGGTTTCACAGGATAATTCTATCCAACATGGAGAAAAGACTTAACACCCATCCTTCTCAAACTCTTCCAAAAAATGGGCAAGGGAGGAACACTCCCAAACTCTTTCTATGAGGCCACCATCAACCTGATACTCAAAGCAGACAAAGGTAGTACAAAAAACTAAAGTTACACACCGATATCACTGATGAACATAGATGCGCAGCTGCTCAACAAAATAGTAGCAAACAGAATCCAATACCACATTAAAAGTGGCATACCTCATGATCAAGTGGGATTGATCCCAGGGATGCAAGGATTGTTCAATACACACAATTCAATGTGATACACCCTATGAAGAAAGCGAAGAGGAAAATCCATATGATCATGTCAATCGATGCAGAAAAGCTTGTGACAAATTTCAACACACATTTATGATAAAAACCCTCCAGTAAGTGGGCAGAGAGGGAACCTCACTCAAGTTAATCAAGGCCATATACGACAAACCCACAGCAAACATTCTCAATGGTGAATAATTGAAAGCATGTCCTCTAATATCAGGAACAAGACAAGGATGACCACTCTCACCACTATTATTCCACATAGTTTTGGAAGTTTTAGCCACAGCAGTCAGAGCACCAAAAGAAATAAAAAGAACACAAGTTGGAAAAGAAGAAGTAACACTGTCACTCTTTGCAGATGACATGACACTATACTTAGAGAATCCTAAAGATGCCACCAGAAAACAACTAGAGCTACTCCATGGATTTGCTAACGTTGCATGATAGAAAATGAATGCACAGAAAGCCCTTGCATTCCTATACATTAATGAAGAAAAATCTGAAAGAGAAATGAAGGAAACACTCCCATTAACCATTGCAACAGAAACAATAAATTACCTATGAATAAACTTACCTCGGGAGACAAAAGATCTGTATGCTGAAAACTATGACACGGAAGAAGGAAATTGAAGATGATACAAACAGATGGAGAGTGATACGATGTTCTTGGATTGGAAGAATCAATGTTGTGAAAATGACTATACTACGAAAGCAATCTACATATTCAATGCAATACCTCTCAAATTACCAATGGCATTTTTTCCAGAACTAGACCCAAAAAAATCTTAAAATTTGTATGGAGACACAAGAAACCTGGAAGAGCCGAAGGACTTTGAGAGCAAAAAACAGAGCTGGAGGAATCAGACTGCCCGACTTCAGACTGTACTACAAAGCTACAGGAATCAAGACATGATGGAACTGGCAGAAAAACAGAAATATAGATCAATGCAACAGGATAGAAAGCTCAGAGATAAAGCCACGCACCTATGGTCAACTAATCTATGACAAAGTAGACAAGAATCCACAATGGAGAAAAGACAGTCTCTACAATAAGTGGTTCTGGGAAAACAGGACAGACACATGTAAAAGAATGAAATTAGAACACTCCCAAACACCGTACACAGAAATCAACTCAAAATGCAACAGAGACCTAAACGTAAGACAGGATACTATAAAACTCTTAGAGGAAAACACAGGAATAACACGCTTTGGCATAAATCACGGCAGTATATTTTTTAATCCACCTCCTAGAGTAATGGAAATAAAAACAAAAAGAAACAAGTGGGACCTAATGAAACTTACAAGCTTTTGCTACACACAGGAAACGACAAACAAGAGCAAAGGACAGCCCGCAGAATGGGAGAAATATTTGCATACGGATCAACGGACTAAGGATTAATCTCAAATATATAAAGAGCTCATGCAGCTCGGTATTAAACAAACGAACAACCCAATCGAAAAATGGGCAGAAGACCTAAATAGACAATTCTACAAAGAAGACACACAGCTGGCCAACAAGCACATCAAAACCTGCTCAACGTCACTAATTATTAGAGAGATGCACATCAAAACTACACTGAGGTATCACCTCACACCATTTAGAACGGGCATCATCAGAAAATCAACAAACAACAATTGCTGGACAGGGTGTGGAGCAAAGAGAATACTCTTGCACTGTTGTTGGGAATGTAAATTGATACAGCCACTATGGAGAACAGTAAAGAGGTTCCTTTAAAAAACGAAAAACAGAATTGCCATACGACCCAGAGAACCCACTACAGGGCATACACCAAGAGAAAACCATAGTTCTAAAAGTCACATGCACCCCAATGTTCATTGTAGCAGTATTTACAATAGCCAGGTCATGAAAACAACCTAAATGCCCATGCACAAGCTAATGGATAAAGAAGATGAGGTACATATATACCATGGAATATTACTCAGCCATAAAAAGGAACTAAGTTGGTTCATTGGTACAGGTGTGGATGGATCTATAGACTGTCATACAGAGTGAAGTCAGTCAGAAGGAGAAAAACAGATATCGTATATAAACGCATATATATGCAACCTAGAAAAATGGAACAGATGAACCGGTTTGCAGGATTGAATTGATACACAGATGTGGAAAACCCACGTATGGCCACCAAAGGGGGAAAGTGGGGGTGTGGTAGTTATTGTGTGATGAATTCGGAAATTGGGATTCAAATATATACACTGATATGTATAAAATGGATAACTAATAAGTACCTATTGTACAAGAAAATAAAATAATATTGAAAAATTCAAAAAACAATAAGATAAAAGGAAGAAGATATGTTCATTTGAACCGATCATTTCTTAAATAGACAACAAACTCTGAAGGTAGTTGGGGCTGTCAATAAAAAGGCAGAAAAAAAAGAAAGAAAGAACTGAAATAGCAACAAAGAAAACAATAGCAAGGATCAGTAAAAGTAAAAGCTGGTTCTTTGAGAAGGTAAACAATATTGATATACCTTTAGCCAGACTCACCGAGAAAAAGAGGGAGAGGACTGCAATCAATAAAATTAGAAATGAAAAAGAAGTTACCATGGACAACACAGAAATATAAAACTTCGTAAGAGATTACTATAAACAAATCTATGCAGATAAAATGGACAATCTGGAAGAAATGCACAAATTCTTAGACAGGTACAACCTTCCAAGACTGAAACAGGAAAAAATAGAAACTATGAACAGACCCAGGACGAGTAATGAACTTGCAACTGTGATTAACAATCGTCCAACAAACAAAAGTCCAGGACAGGTAGTTTCACAGGATAATTCTATCCAACATGGAGAAAAGACCTAACACCCATCCTTCTCCAACTCTTCCAAAAAATTGGCGAAGAAGGAACACTCCCAAACTCTTTCTATGAGGCCACCATCACCCTGATACCAAAACCAGACAAATACAGTACAAAGAACTAAAGTTACACACCGATATCACTGATGAACATAGATGCAAAGCTGCTCAACAAAATAGTAGCAAACAGAATCCAATACCACATTAAAAGTATCATACCTCATGATCAAGTGGGATTGATCCCAGGGATGCAAGGATTCTTCAATATACGCAAATCAATGTGATACACCCTATGAACAAAGTGAAGAGGAAAAAACGTATGATCATGTCAATCGATGCAGAAAAGCTTGTGACAAATTGCAACACACATTTCTGATAAAAAACCTCCAGAAAGTGGGCAGAGAGGGAACCTCACTCCACTTAATCAAGGCCATATACGACAAACCCACAGCAAACATTCTCAATGGTGAATAATTGAAAGCATGTCCTCTAATATCAGGAACAAACAAGGATGACCACTCTCACCACTATTATTCAACATAGTTTTGGAAGTTTTAGCCACAGCAGTCAGAGCAGCAAAAGAAATGAAAGGAACACAAGTTGGAAAAGAAGAAGTAACACTGTCACTCTGTGCAGATGACATGACACTATACTTAGAGAATCCTAAAGATGCCACCAGAAAACAACTAGAGCTACTCCATGGATTTGGTAACGTTGCATGATAGAAAATGAATGCACAGAAATCCCTTGCATTCCTATACATTAATGAAGAAAAATCTGAAAGAGAAATGAAGGAAACACTCCCATTAACCATTGCAACAGAAAGAATAAATTACCTACGAATAAACTTACCTAGGGAGACAAAAGATCTGTATGCTGAAAACTATGACACGGAAGAAGGAAATTGAAGATGATACAAACAGATGGAGAGTGATACGATGTTCTTGGATTGGAAGAATCAATGTTGTGAAAATGACTATACTACGAAAGCAATCTACATATTCAATGCAATCCCTCTCAAATTACCAATGGCATTTTTTCCAGAACTAGACCCAAAAAAATTTAAAATTTGTATGGAGACACAAAAAACCTGGAAGAGCCGAAGCACTTTGAGAGCAAAAAACAGAGCTAGAGGAATCAGACTGCCCGACTTCAGACTGTACTATAAAGCTACAGTAATCAAGACATGATGGAACTGGCACAAAAACAGAAATATAGATCAATGCAACAGGATAGAAAGCCCAGAGATAAAGCCACGCACCTATGGTCAACTAATCTATGACAAAGTAGACAAGAATCCACAATGGAGAAAAGACAGTCTCTACAATAAGTGGTGCTGGGAAAACTGGACAGACACATGTAAAAGAATGAAATTAGAACACTCCCAAGCACCGTACACAGAAATCAACTCAAAATGGAACAGAGACCTAAACGTAAGACAGGATACTATAAAACTCTTAGAGGAAAACATAGCAATAACACGCTTTGACATAAATCACGGCAAGATCTTTTTTAATCCACCTCCTAGAGTAATGGAAATAAAAACAAAAATAAACAAGTGGGACCTAATGAAACTTAAAAGCTTTTGCTACACACAGGAAACGACAAGCAAGACCAAAGGACAGCCCTCAGAATGGGAAAAATATTTGCGTACGGATCAACGGACTAAGGATTAATCGCCAAAATATATAAAGAGCCCATGCAGCTTGGTATTAAACAAACGAACAACCCAATCGAAAAATGGGCAGAAGATCTAAATAGACAATTCTCCAAAGAAAACATACAGCTGGCCGACAAACACATCAAAACCTGCTCAACGTCACTAATTATTAGAGAGATGCACATCAAAACTACACTGAGGTATCACCTCACACCATTTAGAACGGGCATCATCAGAAAAATCAACAAACAACAACTGCTGCACAGGGTGTGGAGCAAAGAGAATACTCTTGCACTGTTGTTGGGAAAGTAAACTGATACAGCCAATATGGAGAACAGTAAAGAGGATCCTTAAAAAACGAAAAACAGAATTGCCATATGACCCAGCGAACCCACTACAGGGCATACACCAAGAGAAAACCATAGTTCTAAAAGTCACATGCACCCCAATGTTCATTGTAGTAGTATTTACTATAGCCAGGTCATGGAAACAACCTAAATGCCCATCCACAGGCGAATGGATAAGGAAGATGAGGTACGTATATACCATGGAATATTACTCAGCCATAAAAAGGAACTAAGTTGGTTCAGTGGTAAAGGCGTGGATGGATCTAGAGACTGTCATACAGAGTGAAGTCAGTCAGAAAGAGAAAAACAGATACCATATATAAATGCATATATATGCATCCTAGAAAGATGGTACAGATGAATCGGTTTGCAGAATTGAATTGATACACAGATGTGGAGAACCCACATACGGCCACCAAAGGGGGAAGTGGTGGTGTGGTAGTCGTTGTGTGATGAATTCGGAAATTGGGATTCAAATATTTACACTGATATGTATAAAATGGATAACTAATAAGAACCTGCTATATAAAAATATAAAATAGTATTCAAAAATTCACAAAACAATAAGATAAAAGGAAGAAGATGTGTTCATTTGAACCGATCATTTCCTAAATAGACAACAAACTCTGAAGGTAGTTGGGGCTGTCAATAAAAAGGTAGAGAAAAGAGAAAGAAAGAACTGAAACAGCAACAAAGAAAACAATAGCAAGGATCAATAAAAGTAAAAGCTGGTTCTTTTACAAGGTAAACAGTATTGACATACCTTTAGCCAGACTCACCAAGAAAAAGAGGGAGAGGAGTGCAATCAATAAGATTAGAAATGAAAAAGAAGTTACCACGGACAACACAGAAATATAAAACTTAGTAAGAGACTACTAGAAGCAACTCTATGCTGATAAAATGGACAATCTGGAAGAAATGCACAAATACTTAGAAAGGTACAACCTTCCAAGACTGAAACAGGAAAAAATAGAAACTATGAACAGACCCAGTTCGAGTAATGAACTTGCAACTCTGATTGAAAATCGTCCAACAAACAAAAGTCCAGGACAGATGGTTTCACAGGATAATTCTATCCAACATGGAGAAAAGACTTAACACCCATCCTTCTCAAACTCTTCCAAAAAATGGGCAAGGGAGGAACACTCCCAAACTCTTTCTATGAGGCCACCATCAACCTGATACTCAAAGCAGACAAAGGTAGTACAAAAAACTAAAGTTACACACCGATATCACTGATGAACATAGATGCGCAGCTGCTCAACAAAATAGTAGCAAACAGAATCCAATACCACATTAAAAGTGGCATACCTCATGATCAAGTGGGATTGATCCCAGGGATGCAAGGATTGTTCAATACACACAATTCAATGTGATACACCCTATGAAGAAAGCGAAGAGGAAAATCCATATGATCATGTCAATCGATGCAGAAAAGCTTGTGACAAATTTCAACACACATTTATGATAAAAACCCTCCAGTAAGTGGGCAGAGACGGAACCTCACTCAAGTTAATCAAGGCCATATACGACAAACCCACAGCAAACATTCTCAATGGTGAATAATTGAAAGCATGTCCTCTAATATCAGGAACAAGACAAGGATGACCACTCTCACCACTATTATTCCACATAGTTTTGGAAGTTTTAGCCACAGCAGTCAGAGCAGCAAAAGAAATAAAAAGAACACAAGTTGGAAAAGAAGAAGTAACACTGTCACTCTTTGCAGATGACATGACACTATACTTAGAGAATCCTAAAGATGCCACCAGAAAACAACTAGAGCTACTCCATGGATTTGCTAACGTTGCATGATAGAAAATGAATGCACAGAAAGCCCTTGCATTCCTATACATTAATGAAGAAAAATCTGAAAGAGAAATGAAGGAAACACTCCCATTAACCATTGCAACAGAAAGAATAAATTACCTATGAATAAACTTACCTCGGGAGACAAAAGATCTGTATGCTGAAAACTATGACACGGAAGAAGGAAATTGAAGATGATACAAACAGATGGAGAGTGATACGATGTTCTTGGATTGGAAGAATCAATGTTGTGAAAATGACTATACTACGAAAGCAATCTACATATTCAATGCAATCCCTCTCAAATTACCAATGGCATTTTTTCCAGAACTAGACCCAAAAAAATCTTAAAATTTGTATGGAGACACAAGAAACCTGGAAGAGCCGAAGGACTTTGAGAGCAAAAAACAGAGCTGGAGGAATCAGACTGCCCGACTTCAGACTGTACTACAAAGCTACAGGAATCAAGACATGATGGAACTGGCAGAAAAACAGAAATATAGATCAATGCAACAGGATAGAAAGCTCAGAGATAAAGCCACGCACCTATGGTCAACTAATCTATGACAAAGTAGACAAGAATCCACAATGGAGAAAAGACAGTCTCTACAATAAGTGGTTCTGGGAAAACAGGACAGACACATGTAAAAGAATGAAATTAGAACACTCCCAAACACCGTACACAGAAATCAACTCAAAATGCAACAGAGACCTAAACGTAAGACAGGATACTATAAAACTCTTAGAGGAAAACACAGGAATAACACGCTTTGGCATAAATCACGGCAGTATATTTTTTAATCCACCTCCTAGAGTAATGGAAATAAAAACAAAAAGAAACAAGTGGGACCTAATGAAACTTACAAGCTTTTGCTACACACAGGAAACGACAAACAAGAGCAAAGGACAGCCCGCAGAATGGGAGAAATATTTGCATACGGATCAACGGACTAAGGATTAATCTCAAATATATAAAGAGCTCATGCAGCTCGGTATTAAACAAACGAACAACCCAATCGAAAAATGGGCAGAAGACCTAAATAGACAATTCTACAAAGAAGACACACAGCTGGCCAACAAGCACATCAAAACCTGCTCAACGTCACTAATTATTAGAGAGATGCACATCAAAACTACACTGAGGTATCACCTCACACCATTTAGAACGGGCATCATCAGAAAATCAACAAACAACAATTGCTGGACAGGGTGTGGAGCAAAGAGAATACTCTTGCACTGTTGTTGGGAATGTAAATTGATACAGCCACTATGGAGAACAGTAAAGAGGTTCCTTTAAAAAACGAAAAACAGAATTGCCATACGACCCAGAGAACCCACTACAGGGCATACACCAAGAGAAAACCATAGTTCTAAAAGTCACATGCACCCCAATGTTCATTGTAGCAGTATTTACAATAGCCAGGTCATGAAAACAACCTAAATGCCCATGCACAAGCTAATGGATAAAGAAGATGAGGTACATATATACCATGGAATATTACTCAGCCATAAAAAGGAACTAAGTTGGTTCATTGGTACAGGTGTGGATGGATCTATAGACTGTCATACAGAGTGAAGTCAGTCAGAAGGAGAAAAACAGATATCGTATATAAACGCATATATATGCAACCTAGAAAAATGGAACAGATGAACCGGTTTGCAGGATTGAATTGATACACAGATGTGGAAAACCCACGTATGGCCACCAAAGGGGGAAAGTGGGGGTGTGGTAGTTATTGTGTGATGAATTCGGAAATTGGGATTCAAATATATACACTGATATGTATAAAATGGATAACTAATAAGTACCTATTGTACAAGAAAATAAAATAATATTGAAAAATTCAAAAAACAATAAGATAAAAGGAAGAAGATATGTTCATTTGAACCGATCATTTCTTAAATAGACAACAAACTCTGAAGGTAGTTGGGGCTGTCAATAAAAAGGCAGAAAAAAAAGAAAGAAAGAACTGAAATAGCAACAAAGAAAACAATAGCAAGGATCAGTAAAAGTAAAAGCTGGTTCTTTGAGAAGGTAAACAATATTGATATACCTTTAGCCAGACTCACCGAGAAAAAGAGGGAGAGGACTGCAATCAATAAAATTAGAAATGAAAAAGAAGTTACCATGGACAACACAGAAATATAAAACTTCGTAAGAGATTACTATAAACAAATCTATGCAGATAAAATGGACAATCTGGAAGAAATGCACAAATTCTTAGACAGGTACAACCTTCCAAGACTGAAACAGGAAAAAATAGAAACTATGAACAGACCCAGGACGAGTAATGAACTTGCAACTGTGATTAACAATCGTCCAACAAACAAAAGTCCAGGACAGGTAGTTTCACAGGATAATTCTATCCAACATGGAGAAAAGACCTAACACCCATCCTTCTCCAACTCTTCCAAAAAATTGGCGAAGAAGGAACACTCCCAAACTCTTTCTATGAGGCCACCATCACCCTGATACCAAAACCAGACAAATACAGTACAAAGAACTAAAGTTACACACCGATATCACTGATGAACATAGATGCAAAGCTGCTCAACAAAATAGTAGCAAACAGAATCCAATACCACATTAAAAGTATCATACCTCATGATCAAGTGGGATTGATCCCAGGGATGCAAGGATTCTTCAATATACGCAAATCAATGTGATACACCCTATGAACAAAGTGAAGAGGAAAAAACGTATGATCATGTCAATCGATGCAGAAAAGCTTGTGACAAATTGCAACACACATTTCTGATAAAAAACCTCCAGAAAGTGGGCAGAGAGGGAACCTCACTCCACTTAATCAAGGCCATATACGACAAACCCACAGCAAACATTCTCAATGGTGAATAATTGAAAGCATGTCCTCTAATATCAGGAACAAACAAGGATGACCACTCTCACCACTATTATTCAACATAGTTTTGGAAGTTTTAGCCACAGCAGTCAGAGCAGCAAAAGAAATGAAAGGAACACAAGTTGGAAAAGAAGAAGTAACACTGTCACTCTGTGCAGATGACATGACACTATACTTAGAGAATCCTAAAGATGCCACCAGAAAACAACTAGAGCTACTCCATGGATTTGGTAACGTTGCATGATAGAAAATGAATGCACAGAAATCCCTTGCATTCCTATACATTAATGAAGAAAAATCTGAAAGAGAAATGAAGGAAACACTCCCATTAACCATTGCAACAGAAAGAATAAATTACCTACGAATAAACTTACCTAGGGAGACAAAAGATCTGTATGCTGAAAACTATGACACGGAAGAAGGAAATTGAAGATGATACAAACAGATGGAGAGTGATACGATGTTCTTGGATTGGAAGAATCAATGTTGTGAAAATGACTATACTACGAAAGCAATCTACATATTCAATGCAATCCCTCTCAAATTACCAATGGCATTTTTTCCAGAACTAGACCCAAAAAAATTTAAAATTTGTATGGAGACACAAAAAACCTGGAAGAGCCGAAGCACTTTGAGAGCAAAAAACAGAGCTAGAGGAATCAGACTGCCCGACTTCAGACTGTACTATAAAGCTACAGTAATCAAGACATGATGGAACTGGCACAAAAACAGAAATATAGATCAATGCAACAGGATAGAAAGCCCAGAGATAAAGCCACGCACCTATGGTCAACTAATCTATGACAAAGTAGACAAGAATCCACAATGGAGAAAAGACAGTCTCTACAATAAGTGGTGCTGGGAAAACTGGACAGACACATGTAAAAGAATGAAATTAGAACACTCCCAAGCACCGTACACAGAAATCAACTCAAAATGGAACAGAGACCTAAACGTAAGACAGGATACTATAAAACTCTTAGAGGAAAACATAGCAATAACACGCTTTGACATAAATCACGGCAAGATCTTTTTTAATCCACCTCCTAGAGTAATGGAAATAAAAACAAAAATAAACAAGTGGGACCTAATGAAACTTAAAAGCTTTTGCTACACACAGGAAACGACAAGCAAGACCAAAGGACAGCCCTCAGAATGGGAAAAATATTTGCGTACGGATCAACGGACTAAGGATTAATCGCCAAAATATATAAAGAGCCCATGCAGCTTGGTATTAAACAAACGAACAACCCAATCGAAAAATGGGCAGAAGATCTAAATAGACAATTCTCCAAAGAAAACATACAGCTGGCCGACAAACACATCAAAACCTGCTCAACGTCACTAATTATTAGAGAGATGCACATCAAAACTACACTGAGGTATCACCTCACACCATTTAGAACGGGCATCATCAGAAAAATCAACAAACAACAACTGCTGCACAGGGTGTGGAGCAAAGAGAATACTCTTGCACTGTTGTTGGGAAAGTAAACTGATACAGCCAATATGGAGAACAGTAAAGAGGATCCTTAAAAAACGAAAAACAGAATTGCCATATGACCCAGCGAACCCACTACAGGGCATACACCAAGAGAAAACCATAGTTCTAAAAGTCACATGCACCCCAATGTTCATTGTAGTAGTATTTACTATAGCCAGGTCATGGAAACAACCTAAATGCCCATCCACAGGCGAATGGATAAGGAAGATGAGGTACGTATATACCATGGAATATTACTCAGCCATAAAAAGGAACTAAGTTGGTTCAGTGGTAAAGGCGTGGATGGATCTAGAGACTGTCATACAGAGTGAAGTCAGTCAGAAAGAGAAAAACAGATACCATATATAAATGCATATATATGCATCCTAGAAAGATGGTACAGATGAATCGGTTTGCAGAATTGAATTGATACACAGATGTGGAGAACCCACATACGGCCACCAAAGGGGGAAGTGGTGGTGTGGTAGTCGTTGTGTGATGAATTCGGAAATTGGGATTCAAATATTTACACTGATATGTATAAAATGGATAACTAATAAGAACCTGCTATATAAAAATATAAAATAGTATTCAAAAATTCACAAAACAATAAGATAAAAGGAAGAAGATGTGTTCATTTGAACCGATCATTTCCTAAATAGACAACAAACTCTGAAGGTAGTTGGGGCTGTCAATAAAAAGGTAGAGAAAAGAGAAAGAAAGAACTGAAACAGCAACAAAGAAAACAATAGCAAGGATCAATAAAAGTAAAAGCTGGTTCTTTTACAAGGTAAACAGTATTGACATACCTTTAGCCAGACTCACCAAGAAAAAGAGGGAGAGGAGTGCAATCAATAAGATTAGAAATGAAAAAGAAGTTACCACGGACAACACAGAAATATAAAACTTAGTAAGAGACTACTAGAAGCAACTCTATGCTGATAAAATGGACAATCTGGAAGAAATGCACAAATTCTTAGAAAGGTACAACCTTCCAAGACTGAAACAGGAAAAAATAGAAACTATGAACAGACCCAGTTCGAGTAATGAACTTGCAACTCTGATTGAAAATCGTCCAACAAACAAAAGTCCAGGACAGATGGTTTCACAGGATAATTCTATCCAACATGGAGAAAAGACTTAACACCCATCCTTCTCAAACTCTTCCAAAAAATGGGCAAGGGAGGAACACTCCCAAACTCTTTCTATGAGGCCACCATCAACCTGATACTCAAAGCAGACAAAGGTAGTACAAAAAACTAAAGTTACACACCGATATCACTGATGAACATAGATGCGCAGCTGCTCAACAAAATAGTAGCAAACAGAATCCAATACCACATTAAAAGTGGCATACCTCATGATCAAGTGGGATTGATCCCAGGGATGCAAGGATTGTTCAATACACACAATTCAATGTGATACACCCTATGAAGAAAGCGAAGAGGAAAATCCATATGATCATGTCAATCGATGCAGAAAAGCTTGTGACAAATTTCAACACACATTTATGATAAAAACCCTCCAGTAAGTGGGCAGAGAGGGAACCTCACTCAAGTTAATCAAGGCCATATACGACAAACCCACAGCAAACATTCTCAATGGTGAATAATTGAAAGCATGTCCTCTAATATCAGGAACAAGACAAGGATGACCACTCTCACCACTATTATTCCACATAGTTTTGGAAGTTTTAGCCACAGCAGTCAGAGCAGCAAAAGAAATAAAAAGAACACAAGTTGGAAAAGAAGAAGTAACACTGTCACTCTTTGCAGATGACATGACACTATACTTAGAGAATCCTAAAGATGCCACCAGAAAACAACTAGAGCTACTCCATGGATTTGCTAACGTTGCATGATAGAAAATGAATGCACAGAAAGCCCTTGCATTCCTATACATTAATGAAGAAAAATCTGAAAGAGAAATGAAGGAAACACTCCCATTAACCATTGCAACAGAAAGAATAAATTACCTATGAATAAACTTACCTCGGAAGACAAAAGATCTGTATGCTGAAAACTATGACACGGAAGAAGGAAATTGAAGATGATACAAACAGATGGAGAGTGATACGATGTTCTTGGATTGGAAGAATCAATGTTGTGAAAATGACTATACTACGAAAGCAATCTACATATTCAATGCAATCCCTCTCAAATTACCAATGGCATTTTTTCCAGAACTAGACCCAAAAAAATCTTAAAATTTGTATGGAGACACAAGAAACCTGGAAGAGCCGAAGGACTTTGAGAGCAAAAAACAGAGCTGGAGGAATCAGACTGCCCGACTTCAGACTGTACTACAAAGCTACAGGAATCAAGACATGATGGGACTGGCAGAAAAACAGAAATATAGATCAATGCAACAGGATAGAAAGCCCAGAGATAAAGCCACGCACCTATGGTCAACTAATCTATGACAAAGTAGACAAGAATCCACAATGGAGAAAAGACAGTCTCTACAATAAGTGGTTCTGGGAAAACAGGACAGACACATGTAAAAGAATGAAATTAGAACACTCCCAAACACCGTACACAGAAATCAACTCAAAATGCAACAGAGACCTAAACGTAAGACAGGATACTATAAAACTCTTAGAGGAAAACACAGGAATAACACGCTTTGACATAAATCACGGCAGTATATTTTTTAATCCACCTCCTAGAGTAATGGAAATAAAAACAAAAAGAAACAAGTGGGACCTAATGAAACTTACAAGCTTTTGCTACACACAGGAAACGACAAACAAGAGCAAAGGACAACCCGCAGAATGGGAGAAATATTTGCATACGGATCAACGGACTAAGGATTAATCTCAAATATATAAAGAGCTCATGCAGCTCGGTATTAAACAAACGAACAACCCAATCGAAAAATGGGCAGAAGACCTAAATAGACAATTCTACAAAGAAGACACACAGCTGGCCAACAAGCACATCAAAACCTGCTCAACGTCACTAATTATTAGAGAGATGCACATCAAAACTACACTGAGGTATCACCTCACACCATTTAGAACGGGCATCATCAGAAAATCAACAAACAACAATTGCTGGACAGGGTGTGGAGCAAAGAGAATACTCTTGCACTGTTGTTGGGAATGTAAATTGATACAGCCACTATGGAGAACAGTAAAGAGGTTCCTTTAAAAAACGAAAAACAGAATTGCCATACGACCCAGAGAACCCACTACAGGGCATACACCAAGAGAAAACCATAGTTCTAAAAGTCACATGCACCCCAATGTTCATTGTAGCAGTATTTACAATAGCCAGGTCATGAAAACAACCTAAATGCCCATGCACAAGCTAATGGATAAAGAAGATGAGGTACATATATACCATGGAATATTACTCAGCCATAAAAAGGAACTAAGTTGGTTCATTGGTACAGGTGTGGATGGATCTATAGACTGTCATACAGAGTGAAGTCAGTCAGAAGGAGAAAAACAGATATCGTATATAAACGCATATATATGCAACCTAGAAAAATGGAACAGATGAACCGGTTTGCAGGATTGAATTGATACACAGATGTGGAGAACCCACGTATGGCCACCAAAGGGGGAAAGTGGGGGTGTGGTAGTTATTGTGTGATGAATTCGGAAATTGGGATTCAAATATATACACTGATATGTATAAAATGGATAACTAATAAGTACCTACTGTACAAGAAAATAAAATAATATTGAAAAATTCAAAAAACAATAAGATAAAAGGAAGAAGATATGTTCATTTGAACCGATCATTTCTTAAATAGACAACAAACTCTGAAGGTAGTTGGGGCTGTCAATAAAAAGGCAGAAAAAAAAGAAAGAAAGAACTGAAATAGCAACAAAGAAAACAATAGCAAGGATCAGTAAAAGTAAAAGCTGGTTCTTTGAGAAGGTAAACAATATTGATATACCTTTAGCCAGACTCACCGAGAAAAAGAGGGAGAGGACTGCAATCAATAAAATTAGAAATGAAAAAGAAGTTACCACAGACAACACAGAAATATAAAACTTCGTAAGAGATTACTATAAACAAATCTATGCAGATAAAATGGACAATCTGGAAGAAATGCACAAATTCTTAGACAGGTACAACCTTCCAAGACTGAAACAGGAAAAAATAGAAACTATGAACAGACCCAGGACGAGTAATGAACTTGCAACTGTGATTAACAATCGTCCAACAAACAAAAGTCCAGGACAGGTAGTTTCACAGGATAATTCTATCCAACATGGAGAAAAGACCTAACACCCATCCTTCTCCAACTCTTCCAAAAAATTGGCGAAGAAGGAACACTCCCAAACTCTTTCTATGAGGCCACCATCACCCTGATACCAAAACCAGACAAATACAGTACAAAGAACTAAAGTTACACACCGATATCACTGATGAACATAGATGCAAAGCTGCTCAACAAAATAGTAGCAAACAGAATCCAATACCACATTAAAAGTATCATACCTCATGATCAAGTGGGATTGATCCCAGGGATGCAAGGATTCTTCAATATACGCAAATCAATGTGATACACCCTATTAACAAAGTGAAGAGGAAAAAACGTATGATCATGTCAATCGATGCAGAAAAGCTTGTGACAAATTGCAACACACATTTCTGATAAAAAACCTCCAGAAAGTGGGCAGAGAGGGAACCTCACTCCACTTAATCAAGGCCATATACGACAAACCCACAGCAAACATTCTCAATGGTGAATAATTGAAAGCATGTCCTCTAATATCAGGAACAAACAAGGATGACCACTCTCACCACTATTATTCAACATAGTTTTGGAAGTTTTAGCCACAGCAGTCAGAGCAGCAAAAGAAATGAAAGGAACACAAGTTGGAAAAGAAGAAGTAACACTGTCACTCTGTGCAGATGACATGACACTATACTTAGAGAATCCTAAAGATGCCACCAGAAAACAACTAGAGCTACTCCATGGATTTGGTAATGTTGCATGATAGAAAATGAATGCACAGAAATCCCTTGCATTCCTATACATTAATGAAGAAAAATCTGACAGAGAAATGAAGGAAACACTCCCATTAACCATTGCAACAGAAAGAATAAATTACCTACGAATAAACTTACCTAGGGAGACAAAAGATCTGTATGCTGAAAACTATGACACGGAAGAAGGAAATTGAAGAAGATACAAACAGATGGAGAGTGATACGATGTTCTTGGATTGGAAGAATCAATGTTGTGAAAATGACTATACTACGAAAGCAATCTACATATTCAATGCAATCCCTCTCAAATTACCAATGGCATTTTTTCCAGAACTAGACCCAAAAAAATCTTAAAATTTGTATGGAGACACAAAAAACCTGGAAGAGCCGAAGCACTTTGAGAGCAAAAAACAGAGCTGGAGGAATCAGACTGCCCGACTTCAGACTGTACTACAAAGCTACAGGAATCAAGACATGATGGGACTGGCACAAAAACAGAAATATAGATCAATGCAACAGGATAGAAAGCCCAGAGATAAAGCCACGCACCTATGGTCAACTAATCTATGACAAAGTAGACATGAATCCACAACGGAGAAAAGACAGTCTCTACAATAAGTGGTGCTGGGAAAACTGGACAGACACATGTAAAAGAATGAAATTAGAACACTCCCAAACACCGTACACAGAAATCAACTCAAAATGGAACAGAGACCTAAACGTAAGACAGGATACTATAAAACTCTTAGAGGAAAACATAGCAATAACACGCTTTGACATAAATCACGGCAAGATCTTTTTTAATCCACCTCCTAGAGTAATGGAAATAAAAACAATAATAAACAAGTAGGACCTAATGAAACTTAAAAGCTTTTGCTACACACAGGAAACGACAAACAAGACTAAAGGACAACCCGCAGAATGGGAAAAATATTTGTGTACGAATCAACGGACTAAGGATTAACCTCCAAAATATATAAACAGCACATGCAGCTCGGTATTAAACGAACGAACAACCCAATCGAAAAAAGGGCAGAAGACCTAAATAGACAATTCTCGAAAGAAGACACACAGCTGGCCAACAAGCACATCAAAACCTGCTCAACGTCAGTAATTATTAGAGAGATGCACATCAAAACTACACTGAGGTATCACCTCACACCATTTAGAACGGGCATCATCAGAAAATCAACAAACAACAATTGCTGGACAGGGTGTGGAGCAAAGAGAATACACTTGCACTGCTGTTGGGAATATAAACTGATACAGCCACTATGGAGAACAGTAAAGAGGTTCCTTCAAAAACGAGAAACAAAATTGCCATACGACCCAGCGAACCCACTACAGGGCATATACCAAGAGAAAACCATAGTTCTAAAAGTCACATGCACCCCAATGTTCATTGAAGCAGTATTTACTATAGCCAGGTCATGGAAACAACCTAAATGCCCATCCACAGGCGAATGGATAAAGAAGATGAGGTACATATATACCATGGAATATTACTCAGCCATAAAAAGGAACTAAGTTGGTTCAGTGGTACAGGCGTGGATGGATCTAGAGACTGTCATACAGAGTGAAGTCAGTCAGAAAGAGAAAAACAGATACCGTATATAAACGCATATATATGCAACCTAGAAAGATGGTACAGATGAACCGGTTTGCAGGATTGAATTGATACACAGATGTGGAGAATCCACGTATGGCCACCAAAGGGGGAAAGTGGGGCTGTGGTAGTCGTTGTGTGATGAATTGGGAAATTGGGATTGACATATATACACTGATATGTATAAAATGGATAACTAATAAGTACATGCTGTATAAAAATATAAAATAATATTCAAAAATTCAAAAAACAATAAGAGAAAAGGAAGAAGATGTGTTCATTTGAACCGATCATTTCCTAAATAGACAACAAACTCTGAAGGTAGTTGGGGTTGTCAGTAAAAAGGTAGAGAAAAAAGAAAAAAAGAACTGAAACAGCAACAAAGAAAACAATAGCAAGGATCTATAAAAGTAAAAGCTGGTTCGTTGAGAAGGTAAACAATATTGATATACCTTTAGCCAGACTCACCGAGAAAAAGAGGGAGAGGACTGCAATCAATAAAATTAGAAATGAAAAAGAAGTTACCACGGACAACAGAGAACTATGAAACTTCGTAAGAGACTACTACAAGCAACTCTATGCTGATAAAATGGACAATCTGGAAGAAATGCACAAATTCTTAGACAGGTACAACCTTCCAAGACTGAACCAGGAAAAAATAGAAACTATGAACAGACCCAGTACGAGTAATGAACTTGCAACTCTGATTGAAAATCGTCCAACAAACAAAAGTCCAGGACTGGTGGTTTCACAGGTTAATTCTATCCAACATGGAGAAAAGACTTAACACCCATCCTTCTCAAACTCTTCCAAAAAATGGGAAAGGGAGGAACACTCCCAAACTCTTTCTATGAGGCTACCCTCACCCTGATACCAAAACGAGACAAAGGTAGTACAAAAAATTAAAGTTACACACTGATATCAGTGATGAACGTAGATGCAAAGTTGCTCAACAAAATAGTAGCAAACAGAATCCAATACCACATTAAAAGTATCATACCTCATGATCAAGTGGGATTAATTCCAGGGATGCAAGGATTCTTCAATATACGAAAATCAATGTGATACACCCTATTAACAAAGCGAAGAGGAAAAAACGTATGATCATGTAAATAGATGCAAAAAAGCTTGTAACAAATTTCAACATATATTTCTGATAAAATCACTCCAGAAAGTGGGCAGAGAGGGAACCTCACTCAAGTTAATCAAGGCCATATACGACAAACCCACAGCAAACATCCTCAATGGTGAAAAACTGAAAGCATGTCCTCTAATATGAGGAACAACAGAAGGATGACCACTCTCACCAATATTATTCCACATAGTTTTGGAAGTTCTAGCCACAGCAGTCAGAGCAGCAAAAGAAATAAACGGAACACAAGTTGGGAAAGAAGTAACACTGTCACTCTGTGCAGATGACATGACACTATACTTAGAGAATCCTAAAGATGCCACCAGAAAACTACTAGAGCTAATCCATGGATTTGGTAACGTTGCATGATAGAAAATGAATGCACAGAAATCCCTTGCATTCCAATACATTAATGAAGAAAATTCTGAAAGAGAAATGAAGGAAACACTCCCATTAACCATTACAACAGAAAGAATAAAATACCTAGGAATAAACCTACGTAGGGAGACAAAAGATCTGTATGCTGAAAACTATTACACTGAAGAACGAAATTGAAGATGATACAAACACATTGAGAGAGATACCATGTTCTTGGATTGGAAGAATCAATGTTGTGAAAATGACTATACTACGAAAGCAATCTACATATTCAATGCAATCCCTCTCAAATTACCAATGGCATTCTTTCCAGAACTAGAACTAAAAAATCTTAAAATTTGTATGGAGACACAAAAAACACTGAAGAGACGAAGCACTTTGAGGGAAAAAAACAGAGCTGGAGGAATCAGACTGCCCGACGTCAGACAGTACTACAAAGCTACAGGAATCAAGACATGATGGGACTGGCACAAAAACAGAAATATAGATCAATGCAACAGGATAGAAAGCCCAGAGATAAAGCCACGCACCTATGGTCAACTAATCTATGACAAAGTAGACATGAATCCACAATGGAGAAAAGACAGTCTCTACAATAAGTGGTGCTGGGAAAACTGGACAGACACATGTAAAAGAATGAAATTAGAACACTCCCAAACACCGTACACAGAAATCAACTCAAAATGGAACAGAGACCAAAACGTAAGACAGGATACTATAAAACTCTTAGAGGAAAACATAGCAATAACACGCTTTGACATAAATCACGGCAAGATCTTTTTTAATCCACCTCCTAGAGTAATGGAAATAAAAACAATAATAAACAAGTAGGACCTAATGAAACTTAAAAGCTTTTGCTACACACAGGAAACGACAAACAAGACTAAAGGACAACCCGCAGAATGGGAAAAATATTTGTGTACGAATCAACGGACTAAGGATTAACCTCCAAAATATATAAACAGCACATGCAGCTCGGTATTAAACAAACGAACAACCCAATCGAAAAAAGGGCAGAAGACCTAAATAGACAATTCTCGAAAGAAGACACACAGCTGGCCAACAAGCACATCAAAACCTGCTCAACGTCAGTAATTATTAGAGAGATGCACATCAAAACTACACTGAGGTATCACCTCACACCATTTAGAATGGGCATCATCAGAAAATCAACAAACAACAATTGCTGGACAGGGTGTGGAGCAAAGAGAATACTCTTGCACTGCTGTTGGGAATATAAACTGATACAGCCACTATGGAGAACAGTAAAGAGGTTCCTTCAAAAACGAAAAACAAAATTGCCATACGACCCAGCGAACCCACAACAGGGCATATACCAAGAGAAAACCATAGTTCTAAAAGTCACATGCACCCCAATGTTCATTGAAGCAGTATTTACTATAGCCAGGTCATGGAAACAACCTAAATGCCCATCCACAGGCGAATGGATAAAGAAGATGAGGTACATATATACCATGGAATATTACTCAGCCATAAAAAGGAACTAAGTTGGTTCAGTGGTACAGGCGTGGATGGATCTAGAGACTGTCATACAGAGTGAAGTCAGTCAGAAAGAGAAAAACAGATACCGTATATAAATGCGTATATATGCATCCTGGAAAGATGGTACAGATGAACCGGTTTGCAGGATTGAATTGATACACAGATGTGGAGAACCCACGTATGGCCACCAAAGGGGGAAAGTGCGGGTGTGGTAGTCATTGTGTGATGAATTCGGAAATTGGGATTCAAACATATACACTAATATGTATAAAATGGATAACTAATAAGAGCCTGCTATATAAAAAATAAAATAATATTCAAAAATTCACAAAACAATAAGATAAAAGGAAGAAGATGTGTTCATTTGAACCGATCATTTCCTAAATAGACAACAAACTCTGAAGGTAGTTGGGGCTGTCAATAAAAAGGTAGACAAAAAAGAAAGAAAGAACGGAAACAGCAACAAAGAAAACAATAGCAAGGATCAATAAAAGGAAAAGCTGGTTCTTTGAGAAGGTAAACAATATTGATATACCTTTAGCCAGACTCACCGAGAAAAAGAGGGAGAGGACTGCAATCAATAAAATTAGAAATGAAAAAGAACTTACCACGGACAACAGAGAACTATAAAACTTCGTAAGAGACTACTACAAGCAACTCTATGCTGATAAAATGGACAATCTGGAAGAAATGCACAAATTCTTAGACAGGTACAACCTTCCAAGAGTGAACCAGGAAAAAATAGAAACTATGAACAGACCCAGTACGAGCAATGAACTTGCAACTCTGATTGAAAATCGTCCAACAAACAAAGTCCAGGACAGGTGGTTTCACAGGATAATTCTATCCAACATGGAGAAAAGACTTACCACCCATCCTTCTCAAACTCTTCCAAAAAATGGGCAAGGAAGGAACACTCCCAAACTCTTTCTATGAGGCTACCCTCACCCTGATACCCAAACGAGACAAAGGTAGTACAAAAAACTAAAGTTACACACTGATATCAGTGATGAACATAGATGGAAAGTTGCTCAACAAAATAGTAGCAAACAGAATCCAATACCACATTAAAAGTATCATACCTCATGATCAAGTGGGATTAATTCCAGGGATGCAAGGATTCTTCAATATACGAAAATCAATGTGATACACCCTATTAACAAAGCGAAGAGGAAAAAACGTATGATCATGTCAATCGATGCAGAAAAGCTTGTAACAAAGTTCAACACACATTTCTGATAAAAACCCTCCAGAAAGTGGGCAGAGAGGGAACCTCACTCAAGGTAATCAAGGCCATATAGGACAAACCCACAGCAAACATCCTCAATGGTGAAAAACTGAAAGCATGTCCTCTAATATGAGGAAGAAGACAAGGATGACCACTCTCACCAATATTATTCCACATAGTTTTGGAAGTTCTAGCCACAGCAGTCAGAGCAGCAAAAGAAATAAAAGGAACACAAGTTGGAAAACAAGAAGTAACACTGTCACTCTGTGCAGATGACATGACACTATACTTAGAGAATCCTAAAGATGCCACCAGAAAACTACTAAAGCTAATCCATGGATTTGGTAACGTTGCATGATACAAAATGAATGCACAGAAATCCCTTGCATTCCTATACATTAATGAAGAAAATTCTGAAAGAGAAATGAAGGAAACACTCCCATTAACCATTACAACAGAAAGAATAAAAAACCTAGGAATAAACCTACGTAGGGAGACAAAAGATCTGTATGCTGAAAACTATGACACGGAAGAAGGAAATTGAAGATGATACAAACAGATGGAGAGAGATACCATGTTCTTGGATTGGAAGAATCAATGTTGTGAAAATGACTATACTACAAAAGCAATCTACATATTCAATGCAATCCCTCTCAAATTACCAATGGCATTCTTTCCAGAACTAGAACAAAAAAATCTTAAAACTTGTATGGAGACACAAAAAACCCGGAAGAGACGAAGCACTTTGAGGGAAAAAAACAGAGCTGGAGGAATCAGACTGCCAGACTTCAGACAGTACTACAAAGCTACAGGAATCAAGACATGATGGGACTGGCAGAAAAACAGAAATATAGATCAATCCAACAGGATAGAAGGCCCAGAGATAAAGCCACGCACCTATGGTCAACTAATCTATGACAAAGGAGGCAAGAATCCACAATGGAGAAAAGACAGTCTCTACAATAAGTGGTGCTGGGAAAACTGGACAGACACATGTAAAAGAATGAAGTTAGAACACTCCCAAACACCGTACACAGAAATAAACTCAAACTGCAACAGAGACCTAAACGTAAGACAGGATACTATAAAACTCTTAGAGGAAAACATAGCAATAACACGCTTTGACATAAATCACGGCAGTATCTTTTTTAATCCACCTCCTAGAGTAATGGAAATAAAAACAAAAATAAACAAGTGGGACCTAATGAAACTTAAAAGCTTTTGCTACACACAGGAAACGACAAACAAGACCAAAGAACAGCCCTCAGAATGGGAAAAATATTTGCGTACGGATCAACGGACTAAGGATTAATCTCCAAAATGTATAAAGAGCTCATGCAGCTCGGTATTAAACAAACGAACAACCGAATCGAAAAAAGGGCAGAAGACCTAAATAGACAATTCTCGAAAGAAGACACACAGCTGGCCAACAAGCACATCAAAACCTGCTCAACGTCAGTAATTATTAGAGAGATGCACATCAAAACTACACTGAGGTATCACCTCACACCATTTAGAACGGGCATCATCAGAAAATCAACAAACAACAATTGCTGGACAGGGTGTGGAGCAAAGAGAATACACTTGCACTGCTGTTGGGAATATAAACTGATACAGCCACTATGGAGAACAGTAAAGAGGTTCCTTCAAAAACGAAAAACAAAATTGCCATACGACCCAGCGAACCCACTACAGGGCATATACCAAGAGAAAACCATAGTTCTAAAAGTCACATGCACCCCAATGTTCATTGAAGCAGTATTTACTATAGCCAGGTCATGGAAACAACCTAAATGCCCATCCACAGGCGAATGGATAAAGAAGATGAGGTACATATATACCATGGAATATTACTCAGCCATAAAAAGGAACTAAGTTGGTTCAGTGGTACAGGCGTGGATGGATCTAGAGACTGTCATACAGAGTGAAGTCAGTCAGAAAGAGAAAAACAGATACCGTATATGAACGCATATATATGCAACCTAGAAAGATGGTACAGATGAACCGGTTTGCAGGATTGAATTGATACACAGATGTGGAGAATCCACGTATGGCCACCAAAGGGGGAAAGTGGGGCTGTGGTAGTCGTTGTGTGATGAATTGGGAAATTGGGATTGACATATATACACTGATATGTATAAAATGGATAACTAATAAGTACGTGCTGTATAAAAATATAAAATAATATTCAAAAATTCAAAAAAACAATAAGAGAAAAGGAAGAAGATGTGTTCATTTGAACCGATCATTTCCTAAATAGACAACAAACTCTGAAGGTAGTTGGGGTTGTCAGTAAAAAGGTAGAGAAAAAAGAAAGAAAGAACTGAAACAGCAACAAAGAAAACAATAGCAAGGATCAATAAAAGGAAAAGCTGGTTCTTTGAGAAGGTAAACAATATTGATATACCTTTAGCCAGACTCACCGAGAAAAAGAGGGAGAGGACTGCAATCAATAAAATTAGAAATGAAAAAGAACTTACCACGGACAACAGAGAACTATAAAACTTCGTAAGAGACTACTACAAGCAACTCTATGCTGATAAAATGGACAATCTGGAAGAAATGCACAAATTCTTAGACAGGTACAACCTTCCAAGAGTGAACCAGGAAAAAATAGAAACTATGAACAGACCCAGTACGAGCAATGAACTTGCAACTCTGATTGAAAATCGTCCAACAAACAAAGTCCAGGACAGGTGGTTTCACAGGATAATTCTATCCAACATGGAGAAAAGACTTACCACCCATCCTTCTCAAACTCTTCCAAAAAATGGGCAAGGAAGGAACACTCCCAAACTCTTTCTATGAGGCTACCCTCACCCTGATACCCAAACGAGACAAAGGTAGTACAAAAAACTAAAGTTACACACTGATATCAGTGATGAACATAGATGGAAAGTTGCTCAACAAAATAGTAGCAAACAGAATCCAATACCACATTAAAAGTATCATACCTCATGATCAAGTGGGATTAATTCCAGGGATGCAAGGATTCTTCAATATACGAAAATCAATGTGATACACCCTATTAACAAAGCGAAGAGGAAAAAACGTATGATCATGTCAATCGATGCAGAAAAGCTTGTAACAAAGTTCAACACACATTTCTGATAAAAACCCTCCAGAAAGTGGGCAGAGAGGGAACCTCACTCAAGGTAATCAAGGCCATATAGGACAAACCCACAGCAAACATCCTCAATGGTGAAAAACTGAAAGCATGTCCTCTAATATGAGGAAGAAGACAAGGATGACCACTCTCACCAATATTATTCCACATAGTTTTGGAAGTTCTAGCCACAGCAGTCAGAGCAGCAAAAGAAATAAAAGGAACACAAGTTGGAAAACAAGAAGTAACACTGTCACTCTGTGCAGATGACATGACACTATACTTAGAGAATCCTAAAGATGCCACCAGAAAACTACTAAAGCTAATCCATGGATTTGGTAACGTTGCATGATACAAAATGAATGCACAGAAATCCCTTGCATTCCTATACATTAATGAAGAAAATTCTGAAAGAGAAATGAAGGAAACACTCCCATTAACCATTACAACAGAAAGAATAAAAAACCTAGGAATAAACCTACGTAGGGAGACAAAAGATCTGTATGCTGAAAACTATGACACGGAAGAAGGAAATTGAAGATGATACAAACAGATGGAGAGAGATACCATGTTCTTGGATTGGAAGAATCAATGTTGTGAAAATGACTATACTACAAAAGCAATCTACATATTCAATGCAATCCCTCTCAAATTACCAATGGCATTCTTTCCAGAACTAGAACAAAAAAATCTTAAAACTTGTATGGAGACACAAAAAACCCGGAAGAGACGAAGCACTTTGAGGGAAAAAAACAGAGCTGGAGGAATCAGACTGCCAGACTTCAGACAGTACTACAAAGCTACAGGAATCAAGACATGATGGGACTGGCAGAAAAACAGAAATATAGATCAATCCAACAGGATAGAAGGCCCAGAGATAAAGCCACGCACCTATGGTCAACTAATCTATGACAAAGGAGGCAAGAATCCACAATGGAGAAAAGACAGTCTCTACAATAAGTGGTGCTGGGAAAACTGGACAGACACATGTAAAAGAATGAAGTTAGAACACTCCCAAACACCGTACACAGAAATAAACTCAAACTGCAACAGAGACCTAAACGTAAGACAGGATACTATAAAACTCTTAGAGGAAAACATAGCAATAACACGCTTTGACATAAATCACGGCAGTATCTTTTTTAATCCACCTCCTAGAGTAATGGAAATAAAAACAAAAATAAACAAGTGGGACCTAATGAAACTTAAAAGCTTTTGCTACACACAGGAAACGACAAACAAGACCAAAGAACAGCCCTCAGAATGGGAAAAATATTTGCGTACGGATCAACGGACTAAGGATTAATCTCCAAAATGTATAAAGAGCTCATGCAGCTCGGTATTAAACAAACGAACAACCCAATCGAAAAATGGGCAGAAGGCCTAAATAGACAATTCTCCAAAGAAAACATACAGCTGGCCAACAAACACATCAAAACCTGCTCAACGTCACTAATTATTAGAGAGATGCACATCAAAACTACACTGAGGTATCACCTCACACCATTTAGAACGGGCATCATCAGAAAATCAACAAACAACAATTGCTGGACAGGGTGTGGAGCAAAGAGAATACTCTTGCACTGCTGTTGGGAATATAAACTGATACAGCCACTATGGAGAACAGTAAAGAGGTTCCTTCAAAAACGAAAAACAAAATTGCCATACGACCCAGCGAACCCACTACAGGGCATATACCAAGAGAAAACCATAGTTCTAAAAGTCACATGCACCCCAATGTTCATTGAAGCAGTATTTACTATAGCCAGGTCATGGAAACAACCTAAATGCCCATCCACAGGCGAATGGATAAAGAAGATGAGGTACATATATACCATGGAATATTACTCAGCCATAAAAAGGAACTAAGTTGGTTCAGTGGTACAGGCGTGGATGGATCTAGAGACTGTCATACAGAGTGAAGTCAGTCAGAAAGAGAAAAACAGATACCGTATATAAATGCATATATATGCATCCTGGAAAGATGGTACAGATGAACCGGTTTGCAGGATTGAATTGATACACAGATGTGGAGAACCCACGTATGGCCACCAAAGGGGGAAAGTGCGGGTGTGGTAGTCATTGTGTGATGAATTCGGAAATTGGGATTCAAACATATACACTAATATGTATAAAATGGATAACTAATAAGAGCCTGCTATATAAAAAATAAAATAATATTCAAAAATTCACAAAACAATAAGATAAAAGGAAGAAGATGTGTTCATTTGAACCGATCATTTCCTAAATAGACAACAAACTCTGAAGGTAGTTGGGGCTGTCAATAAAAAGGTAGACAAAAAAGAAAGAAAGAACGGAAACAGCAACAAAGAAAACAATAGCAAGGACCAATAAAAGGAAAAGCTGGTTCTTTGAGAACGTAAACAATATTGATATACCTTTAGCCAGACTCACCGAGAAAAAGAGGGAGAGGACTGCAATCAATAAAATTAGAAATGAAAAAGAAGTTACCACGGACAACAGAGAAATATAAAACTTCGTAAGAGACTACTACAAGCAACTCTATGCTGATAAAATGGACAATCTGGAAGAAATGCACAAATTCTTAGACAGGTACAACCTTCCAAGACTGAAACAGGAAAAATAGAAACTATGAACAGACCCACTTGGAGTAATGAACTTGCAACTCTGATTGAAAATCGTCCAACAAACAAAAGTCCAGGACAGATGGTTTCACAGGATAATTCTATCCAACATGGAGAAAAGACATAACACAGATCCTTCTCAAAGTCTTCCAAAAAATGGGCAAGGGAGGAACACTCCCAAACTCTTTCTATGAGGCCCCCATCACCCTGATACCCAAACCAGACAAAGGTAGTACAAAAAACTAAAGTTACACACCGATATCACTGATGAACATAGATGCAAAGCTGCTCAACAAAATAGTAGCAAACAGAATCCAATACCACATTAAAAGTGGCATACCTCATGATCATGTGTGATTTATCCCAGGGATGCAGGGATTCTTCAATATACACAATTCAATGTGATACACCCTATGAACAAAGCGAAGAGGAAAATCCATATGATCATGTCAATCGATGCCGAAAAGCTTGTGACAAATTTCAACACACATTTATGATAAAATCCCTCCAGAAAGTGGGCAGAGAGGGAACCTCACTCAAGTTAATCAAGGCTATATACGACAAACCCACAGCAAGCATTCTCAATGGTGAATAATTGAAAGCATGTCCTCTAATATCAGGAACAAGACAAGGATGACCACTCTCACCACTATTATTCAACATAGTTCTGGAAGTTTTAGCCACAGCAGTCAGAGCAGCAAAAGAAATAAAAGGAACACAAGTTGGAAAAGAAGAAGTAACACTGTCACTCTTTGCAGATGACATGACACTATACTTAGAGAATCCTAAAGATGCCACCAGAAAACAACTAGAGCTAATCCATGGATTTGGTAACGTTGCATGATAGAAAATGAATGCACAGAAATCCCTTGCACTCCTATACATTAATGAAGAAAAATCTGACAGAGAAATGAAGGAAACACTCCCATTAACCATTGCAACAGAAAGAATAAATTACCTACGAATAAACTTACCTAGGGAGACAAAAGATCTGTATGCTGAAAACTATGACACGGAAGAAGGAAATTGAAGATGATACAAACAGATGGAGAGTGATACGATGTTCTTGGATTGGAAGAATCAATGTTGTGAAAATGACTATACTACGAAAGCAATCTACATATTCAATGCAATCCCTCTCAAATTACCAATGGCATTTTTTCCAGAACTAGACCCAAAAAAATCTTAAAATTTGTATGGAGACACAAAAAACCTGGAAGAGCCGAAGCACTTTGAGAGCAAAAAACAGAGCAGGAGGAATCAGACTGCCCGACTTCAGACTGTACTACAAAGCTACAGGAATCAAGACATGATGGGACTGGCACAAAAACAGAAATATAGATCAATGCAACAGGATAGAAAGCCCAGAGATAAAGCCATGCACCTATGGTCAACTAATCTATGACAAAGTAGACATGAATCCACAATGGAGAAAAGACAGTCTCTACAATAAGTGGTGCTGAGAAAACTGGACAGACACATGTAAAAGAATGAAATTAGAACACTCCCAAACACCGTACACAGAAATCAACTCAAAATGGAACAGAGACCTAAACGTAAGACAGGATACTATAAAACTCTTAGAGGAAAACATAGCAATAACACGCTTTGACATAAATCACGGCAAGATCTTTTTTAATCCACCTCCTAGAGTAATGGAAATAAAAACAATAATAAACAAGTAGGACCTAATGAAACTTAAAAGCTTTTGCTACACACAGGAAACGACAAACAAGACTAAAGGACAACCCGCAGAATGGGAAAAATATTTGTGTACGAATCAACGGACTAAGGATTAACCTCCAAAATATATAAACAGCACATGCAGCTCGGTATTAAACAAACGAACAACCCAATCGAAAAAAGGGCAGAAGACCTAAATAGACAATTCTCGAAAGAAGACACACAGCTGGCCAACAAGCACATCAAAACCTGCTCAACGTCAGTAATTATTAGAGAGATGCACATCAAAACTACACTGAGGTATCACCTCACACCATTTAGAACGGGCATCATCAGAAAATCAACAAACAACAATTGCTGGACAGGGTGTGGAGCAAAGAGAATACTCTTGCACTGCTGTTGGGAATATAAACTGATACAGCCACTATGGAGAACAGTAAAGAGGTTCCTTCAAAAACGAAAAACAAAATTGCCATACGACCCAGCGAACCCACTACAGGGCATATACCAAGAGAAAACCATAGTTCTAAAAGTCACATGCACCCCAATGTTCATTGAAGCAGTATTTACTATAGCCAGGTCATGGAAACAACCTAAATGCCCATCCACAGGCGAATGGATAAAGAAGATGAGGTACATATATACCATGGAATATTACTCAGCCATAAAAAGGAACTAAGTTGGTTCAGTGGTACAGGCGTGGATGGATCTAGAGACTGTCATACAGAGTGAAGTCAGTCAGAAAGTGAAAAACAGATACCGTATATAAATGCATATATATGCATCCTGGAAAGATGGTACAGATGAACCGGTTTGCAGGATTGAATTGATACACAGATGTGGAGAACCCACGTATGGCCACCAAAGGGGGAAAGTGCGGGTGTGGTAGTCATTGTGTGATGAATTCGGAAATTGGGATTCAAACATATACACTAATATGTATAAAATGGATAACTAATAAGAGCCTGCTATATAAAAAATAAAATAATATTCAAAAATTCAAAAAACAATAAGATAAAAGGAAGAAGATATGTTCATTTGAACCGATCATTTCCTAAATAGACAACAAACTCTGAAGGTAGTTGGGGCTGTCAATAAAAAGGTAGACAAAAAAGAAAGAAAGAACGGAAACAGCAACAAAGAAAACAATAGCAAGGATCAATAAAAGTAAAAGCTGGTTCTTTTACAAGGTAAACAGTATTGACATACCTTTAGCCAGACTCACCGAGAAAAAGAGGGAGAGGACTGCAATCAATAAAATTAGAAATGAAAAAGAACTTACCACGGACAACAGAGAACTATAAAACTTCGTAAGAGACTACTACAAGCAACTCTATGCTGATAAAATGGACAATCTGGAAGAAATGCACAAATTCTTAGACAGGTACAACCTTCCAAGAGTGAACCAGGAAAAAATAGAAACTATGAACAGACCCAGTACGAGCAATGAACTTGCAACTCTGATTGAAAATCGTCCAACAAACAAAGTCCAGGACAGGTGGTTTCACAGGTTAATTCTATCCAACATGGAGAAAAGACTTACCACCCATCCTTCTCAAACTCTTCCAAAAAATGGGCAAGGAAGGAACACTCCCAAACTCTTTCTATGAGGCTACCCTCACCCTGATACCCAAACGAGACAAAGGTAGTACAAAAAACTAAAGTTACACACTGATATCAGTGATGAACATAGATGGAAAGTTGCTCAACAAAATAGTAGCAAACAGAATCCAATACCACATTAAAAGTATCATACCTCATGATCAAGTGGGATTAATTCCAGGGATGCAAGGATTCTTCAATATACGAAAATCAATGTGATACACCCTATTAACAAAGCGAAGAGGAAAAAACGTATGATCATGTCAATCGATGCAGAAAGGCTTGTAACAAATGTCAACACACATTTCTGATAAAAACCCTCCAGAAAGTGGGCAGAGAGGGAACCTCACTCAAGGTAATCAAGGCCATATAGGACAAACCCACAGCAAACATCCTCAATGGTGAAAAACTGAAAGCATGTCCTCTAATATGAGGAAGAAGACAAGGATGACCACTCTCACCAATATTATTCCACATAGTTTTGGAAGTTCTAGCCACAGCAGTCAGAGCAGCAAAAGAAATAAAAGGAACACAAGTTGGAAAAGAAGAAGTAACACTGTCACTCTGTGCAGATGACATGACACTATACTTAGAGAATCCTAAAGATGCCACCAGAAAACTACTAAAGCTAATCCATGGATTTGGTAACGTTGCATGATACAAAATGAATGCACAGAAATCCCTTGCATTCCTATACATTAATGAAGAAAATTATGAAAGAGAAATGAAGGAAACACTCCCATTAACCATTACAACAGAAAGAATAAAAAACCTAGGAATAAACCTACGTAGGGAGACAAAAGATCTGTATGCTGAAAACTATGACACTGAAGAACGAAATTGAAGATGATACAAACAGATGGAGAGAGATACCATGTTCTTGGATTGGAAGAATCAATGTTGTGAAAATGACTATACTACAAAAGCAATCTACATATTCAATGCAATCCCTCTCAAATTACCAATGGCATTCTTTCCAGAACTAGAACAAAAAAATCTTAAAACTTGTATGGAGACACAAAAAACCCGGAAGAGACGAAGCACTTTGAGGGAAAAAAACAGAGCTGGAGGAATCAGACTGCCAGACTTCAGACAGTACTACAAAGCTACAGGAATCAAGACAGGATGGGACTGGCAGAAAAACAGAAATATAGATCAATCCAACAGGATAGAAGGCCCAGAGATAAAGCCACGCACCTATGGTCAACTAATCTAAGACAAAGGAGGCAAGAATCCACAATGGAGAAAAGACAGTCTCTACAATAAGTGGTGCTGGGAAAACTGGACAGACACATGTAAAAGAATGAAGTTAGAACACTCCCAAACACCGTACACAGAAATAAACTCAAACTGCAACAGAGACCTAAACGTAAGACAGGATACTATAAAACTCTTAGAGGAAAACATAGCAATAACACGCTTTGACATAAATCACGGCAGTATCTTTTTTAATCCACCTCCTAGAGTAATGGAAATAAAAAGAAACAAGTGGGACCTAATGAAACTTAAAAGCTTTTGCTACACACAGGAAACGACAAACAAGACTAAAGGACAACCCGCAGAATGGGAAAAATATTTGTGTACGAATCAACGGACTAAGGATTAACCTCCAAAATATATAAACAGCACATGCAGCTCGGTATTAAACAAACGAACAACCCAATCGAAAAAAGGGCAGAAGACCTAAATAGACAATTCTCGAAAGAAGACACACAGCTGGCCAACAAGCACATCAAAACCTGCTCAACGTCAGTAATTATTAGAGAGATGCACATCAAAACTACACTGAGGTATCACCTCACACCATTTAGAACGGGCATCATCAGAAAATCAACAAACAACAATTGCTGGACAGGGTGTGGAGCAAAGAGAATACTCTTGCACTGCTGTTGGGAATATAAACTGATACAGCCACTATGGAGAACAGTAAAGAGGTTCCTTCAAAAACGAAAAACAAAATTGCCATACGACCCAGCGAACCCACTACAGGGCATATACCAAGAGAAAACCATAGTTCTAAAAGTCACATGCACCCCAATGTTCATTGAAGCAGTATTTACTATAGCCAGGTCATGGAAACAACCTAAATGCCCATCCACAGGCGAATGGATAAAGAAGATGAGGTACATATATACCATGGAATATTACTCATCCATAAAAAGGAACTAAGTTGGTTCAGTGGTACAGGCGTGGATGGATCTAGAGACTGTCATACAGAGTGAAGTCAGTCAGAAAGAGAAAAACAGATACCGTATATGAACGCATATATATGCAACCTAGAAAGATGGTACAGATGAACCGGTTTGCAGGATTGAATTGATACACAGATGTGGAGAATCCACGTATGGCCACCAAAGGGGGAAAGTGGGGCTGTGGTAGTCGTTGTGTGATGAATTGGGAAATTGGGATTGACATATATACACTGATATGTATAAAATGGATAACTAATAAGTACGTGCTGTATAAAAATATAAAATAATATTCAAAAATTCAAAAAAACAATAAGAGAAAAGGAAGAAGATGTGTTCATTTGAACCGATCATTTCCTAAATAGACAACAAACTCTGAAGGTAGTTGGGGTTGTCAGTAAAAAGGTAGAGAAAAAAGAAAGAAAGAACTGAAACAGCAACAAAGAAAACAATAGCAAGGATCAATAAAAGGAAAAGCTGGTTCTTTGAGAAGGTAAACAATATTGATATACCTTTAGCCAGACTCACCGAGAAAAAGAGGGAGAGGACTGCAATCAATAAAATTAGAAATGAAAAAGAACTTACCACGGACAACAGAGAACTATAAAACTTCGTAAGAGACTACTACAAGCAACTCTATGCTGATAAAATGGACAATCTGGAAGAAATGCACAAATTCTTAGACAGGTACAACCTTCCAAGAGTGAACCAGGAAAAAATAGAAACTATGAACAGACCCAGTACGAGCAATGAACTTGCAACTCTGATTGAAAATCGTCCAACAAACAAAGTCCAGGACAGGTGGTTTCACAGGATAATTCTATCCAACATGGAGAAAAGACTTACCACCCATCCTTCTCAAACTCTTCCAAAAAATGGGCAAGGAAGGAACACTCCCAAACTCTTTCTATGAGGCTACCCTCACCCTGATACCCAAACGAGACAAAGGTAGTACAAAAAACTAAAGTTACACACTGATATCAGTGATGAACATAGATGGAAAGTTGCTCAACAAAATAGTAGCAAACAGAATCCAATACCACATTAAAAGTATCATACCTCATGATCAAGTGGGATTAATTCCAGGGATGCAAGGATTCTTCAATATACGAAAATCAATGTGATACACCCTATTAACAAAGCGAAGAGGAAAAAACGTATGATCATGTCAATCGATGCAGAAAAGCTTGTAACAAAGTTCAACACACATTTCTGATAAAAACCCTCCAGAAAGTGGGCAGAGAGGGAACCTCACTCAAGGTAATCAAGGCCATATAGGACAAACCCACAGCAAACATCCTCAATGGTGAAAAACTGAAAGCATGTCCTCTAATATGAGGAAGAAGACAAGGATGACCACTCTCACCAATATTATTCCACATAGTTTTGGAAGTTCTAGCCACAGCAGTCAGAGCAGCAAAAGAAATAAAAGGAACACAAGTTGGAAAACAAGAAGTAACACTGTCACTCTGTGCAGATGACATGACACTATACTTAGAGAATCCTAAAGATGCCACCAGAAAACTACTAAAGCTAATCCATGGATTTGGTAACGTTGCATGATACAAAATGAATGCACAGAAATCCCTTGCATTCCTATACATTAATGAAGAAAATTCTGAAAGAGAAATGAAGGAAACACTCCCATTAACCATTACAACAGAAAGAATAAAAAACCTAGGAATAAACCTACGTAGGGAGACAAAAGATCTGTATGCTGAAAACTATGACACGGAAGAAGGAAATTGAAGATGATACAAACAGATGGAGAGAGATACCATGTTCTTGGATTGGAAGAATCAATGTTGTGAAAATGACTATACTACAAAAGCAATCTACATATTCAATGCAATCCCTCTCAAATTACCAATGGCATTTTTTCCAGAACTAGACCCAAAAAAATTTAAAATTTGTATGGAGACACAAAAAACCTGGAAGAGCCGAAGCACTTTGAGAGCAAAAAACAGAGCTAGAGGAATCAGACTGCCCGACTTCAGACTGTACTATAAAGCTACAGTAATCAAGACATGATGGAACTGGCACAAAAACAGAAATATAGATCAATGCAACAGGATAGAAAGCCCAGAGATAAAGCCACGCACCTATGGTCAACTAATCTATGACAAAGTAGACAAGAATCCACAATGGAGAAAAGACAGTCTCTACAATAAGTGGTGCTGGGAAAACTGGACAGACACATGTAAAAGAATGAAATTAGAACACTCCCAAGCACCGTACACAGAAATCAACTCAAAATGGAACAGAGACCTAAACGTAAGACAGGATACTATAAAACTCTTAGAGGAAAACATAGCAATAACACGCTTTGACATAAATCACGGCAAGATCTTTTTTAATCCACCTCCTAGAGTAATGGAAATAAAAACAAAAATAAACAAGTGGGACCTAATGAAACTTAAAAGCTTTTGCTACACACAGGAAACGACAAGCAAGACCAAAGGACAGCCCTCAGAATGGGAAAAATATTTGCGTACGGATCAACGGACTAAGGATTAATCGCCAAAATATATAAAGAGCCCATGCAGCTTGGTATTAAACAAACGAACAACCCAATCGAAAAATGGGCAGAAGATCTAAATAGACAATTCTCCAAAGAAAACATACAGCTGGCCGACAAACACATCAAAACCTGCTCAACGTCACTAATTATTAGAGAGATGCACATCAAAACTACACTGAGGTATCACCTCACACCATTTAGAACGGGCATCATCAGAAAAATCAACAAACAACAACTGCTGCACAGGGTGTGGAGCAAAGAGAATACTCTTGCACTGTTGTTGGGAAAGTAAACTGATACAGCCAATATGGAGAACAGTAAAGAGGATCCTTAAAAAACGAAAAACAGAATTGCCATATGACCCAGCGAACCCACTACAGGGCATACACCAAGAGAAAACCATAGTTCTAAAAGTCACATGCACCCCAATGTTCATTGTAGTAGTATTTACTATAGCCAGGTCATGGAAACAACCTAAATGCCCATCCACAGGCGAATGGATAAGGAAGATGAGGTACGTATATACCATGGAATATTACTCAGCCATAAAAAGGAACTAAGTTGGTTCAGTGGTAAAGGCGTGGATGGATCTAGAGACTGTCATACAGAGTGAAGTCAGTCAGAAAGAGAAAAACAGATACCATATATAAATGCATATATATGCATCCTAGAAAGATGGTACAGATGAATCGGTTTGCAGAATTGAATTGATACACAGATGTGGAGAACCCACATACGGCCACCAAAGGGGGAAGTGGTGGTGTGGTAGTCGTTGTGTGATGAATTCGGAAATTGGGATTCAAATATTTACACTGATATGTATAAAATGGATAACTAATAAGAACCTGCTATATAAAAATATAAAATAGTATTCAAAAATTCACAAAACAATAAGATAAAAGGAAGAAGATGTGTTCATTTGAACCGATCATTTCCTAAATAGACAACAAACTCTGAAGGTAGTTGGGGCTGTCAATAAAAAGGTAGAGAAAAGAGAAAGAAAGAACTGAAACAGCAACAAAGAAAACAATAGCAAGGATCAATAAAAGTAAAAGCTGGTTCTTTTACAAGGTAAACAGTATTGACATACCTTTAGCCAGACTCACCAAGAAAAAGAGGGAGAGGAGTGCAATCAATAAGATTAGAAATGAAAAAGAAGTTACCACGGACAACACAGAAATATAAAACTTAGTAAGAGACTACTAGAAGCAACTCTATGCTGATAAAATGGACAATCTGGAAGAAATGCACAAATTCTTAGAAAGGTACAACCTTCCAAGACTGAAACAGGAAAAAATAGAAACTATGAACAGACCCAGTTCGAGTAATGAACTTGCAACTCTGATTGAAAATCGTCCAACAAACAAAAGTCCAGGACAGATGGTTTCACAGGATAATTCTATCCAACATGGAGAAAAGACTTAACACCCATCCTTCTCAAACTCTTCCAAAAAATGGGCAAGGGAGGAACACTCCCAAACTCTTTCTATGAGGCCACCATCAACCTGATACTCAAAGCAGACAAAGGTAGTACAAAAAACTAAAGTTACACACCGATATCACTGATGAACATAGATGCGCAGCTGCTCAACAAAATAGTAGCAAACAGAATCCAATACCACATTAAAAGTGGCATACCTCATGATCAAGTGGGATTGATCCCAGGGATGCAAGGATTGTTCAATACACACAATTCAATGTGATACACCCTATGAAGAAAGCGAAGAGGAAAATCCATATGATCATGTCAATCGATGCAGAAAAGCTTGTGACAAATTTCAACACACATTTATGATAAAAACCCTCCAGTAAGTGGGCAGAGAGGGAACCTCACTCAAGTTAATCAAGGCCATATACGACAAACCCACAGCAAACATTCTCAATGGTGAATAATTGAAAGCATGTCCTCTAATATCAGGAACAAGACAAGGATGACCACTCTCACCACTATTATTCCACATAGTTTTGGAAGTTTTAGCCACAGCAGTCAGAGCAGCAAAAGAAATAAAAAGAACACAAGTTGGAAAAGAAGAAGTAACACTGTCACTCTTTGCAGATGACATGACACTATACTTAGAGAATCCTAAAGATGCCACCAGAAAACAACTAGAGCTACTCCATGGATTTGCTAACGTTGCATGATAGAAAATGAATGCACAGAAAGCCCTTGCATTCCTATACATTAATGAAGAAAAATCTGAAAGAGAAATGAAGGAAACACTCCCATTAACCATTGCAACAGAAACAATAAATTACCTATGAATAAACTTACCTCGGGAGACAAAAGATCTGTATGCTGAAAACTATGACACGGAAGAAGGAAATTGAAGATGATACAAACAGATGGAGAGTGATACGATGTTCTTGGATTGGAAGAATCAATGTTGTGAAAATGACTATACTACGAAAGCAATCTACATATTCAATGCAATCCCTCTCAAATTACCAATGGCATTTTTTCCAGAACTAGACCCAAAAAAATCTTAAAATTTGTATGGAGACACAAGAAACCTGGAAGAGCCGAAGGACTTTGAGAGCAAAAAACAGAGCTGGAGGAATCAGACTGCCCGACTTCAGACTGTACTACAAAGCTACAGGAATCAAGACATGATGGAACTGGCAGAAAAACAGAAATATAGATCAATGCAACAGGATAGAAAGCTCAGAGATAAAGCCACGCACCTATGGTCAACTAATCTATGACAAAGTAGACAAGAATCCACAATGGAGAAAAGACAGTCTCTACAATAAGTGGTTCTGGGAAAACAGGACAGACACATGTAAAAGAATGAAATTAGAACACTCCCAAACACCGTACACAGAAATCAACTCAAAATGCAACAGAGACCTAAACGTAAGACAGGATACTATAAAACTCTTAGAGGAAAACACAGGAATAACACGCTTTGGCATAAATCACGGCAGTATATTTTTTAATCCACCTCCTAGAGTAATGGAAATAAAAACAAAAAGAAACAAGTGGGACCTAATGAAACTTACAAGCTTTTGCTACACACAGGAAACGACAAACAAGAGCAAAGGACAGCCCGCAGAATGGGAGAAATATTTGCATACGGATCAACGGACTAAGGATTAATCTCAAATATATAAAGAGCTCATGCAGCTCGGTATTAAACAAACGAACAACCCAATCGAAAAATGGGCAGAAGACCTAAATAGACAATTCTACAAAGAAGACACACAGCTGGCCAACAAGCACATCAAAACCTGCTCAACGTCACTAATTATTAGAGAGATGCACATCAAAACTACACTGAGGTATCACCTCACACCATTTAGAACGGGCATCATCAGAAAATCAACAAACAACAATTGCTGGACAGGGTGTGGAGCAAAGAGAATACTCTTGCACTGTTGTTGGGAATGTAAATTGATACAGCCACTATGGAGAACAGTAAAGAGGTTCCTTTAAAAAACGAAAAACAGAATTGCCATACGACCCAGAGAACCCACTACAGGGCATACACCAAGAGAAAACCATAGTTCTAAAAGTCACATGCACCCCAATGTTCATTGTAGCAGTATTTACAATAGCCAGGTCATGAAAACAACCTAAATGCCCATGCACAAGCTAATGGATAAAGAAGATGAGGTACATATATACCATGGAATATTACTCAGCCATAAAAAGGAACTAAGTTGGTTCATTGGTACAGGTGTGGATGGATCTATAGACTGTCATACAGAGTGAAGTCAGTCAGAAGGAGAAAAACAGATATCGTATATAAACGCATATATATGCAACCTAGAAAAATGGAACAGATGAACCGGTTTGCAGGATTGAATTGATACACAGATGTGGAAAACCCACGTATGGCCACCAAAGGGGGAAAGTGGGGGTGTGGTAGTTATTGTGTGATGAATTCGGAAATTGGGATTCAAATATATACACTGATATGTATAAAATGGATAACTAATAAGTACCTACTGTACAAGAAAATAAAATAATATTGAAAAATTCAAAAAACAATAAGATAAAAGGAAGAAGATATGTTCATTTGAACCGATCATTTCTTAAATAGACAACAAACTCTGAAGGTAGTTGGGGCTGTCAATAAAAAGGCAGAAAAAAAAGAAAGAAAGAACTGAAATAGCAACAAAGAAAACAATAGCAAGGATCAGTAAAAGTAAAAGCTGGTTCTTTGAGAAGGTAAACAATATTGATATACCTTTAGCCAGACTCACCGAGAAAAAGAGGGAGAGGACTGCAATCAATAAAATTAGAAATGAAAAAGAAGTTACCATGGACAACACAGAAATATAAAACTTCGTAAGAGATTACTATAAACAAATCTATGCAGATAAAATGGACAATCTGGAAGAAATGCACAAATTCTTAGACAGGTACAACCTTCCAAGACTGAAACAGGAAAAAATAGAAACTATGAACAGACCCAGGACGAGTAATAAACTTGCAACTGTGATTAACAATCGTCCAACAAACAAAAGTCCAGGACAGGTAGTTTCACAGGATAATTCTATCCAACATGGAGAAAAGACCTAACACCCATCCTTCTCCAACTCTTCCAAAAAATTGGCGAAGAAGGAACACTCCCAAACTCTTTCTATGAGGCCACCATCACCCTGATACCAAAACCAGACAAATACAGTACAAAGAACTAAAGTTACACACCGATATCACTGATGAACATAGATGCAAAGCTGCTCAACAAAATAGTAGCAAACAGAATCCAATACCACATTAAAAGTATCATACCTCATGATCAAGTGGGATTGATCCCAGGGATGCAAGGATTCTTCAATATACGCAAATCAATGTGATACACCCTATTAACAAAGTGAAGAGGAAAAAACGTATGATCATGTCAATCGATGCAGAAAAGCTTGTGACAAATTGCAACACACATTTCTGATAAAAAACCTCCAGAAAGTGGGCAGAGAGGGAACCTCACTCCACTTAATCAAGGCCATATACGACAAACCCACAGCAAACATTCTCAATGGTGAATAATTGAAAGCATGTCCTCTAATATCAGGAACAAACAAGGATGACCACTCTCACCACTATTATTCAACATAGTTTTGGAAGTTTTAGCCACAGCAGTCAGAGCAGCAAAAGAAATGAAAGGAACACAAGTTGGAAAAGAAGAAGTAACACTGTCACTCTGTGCAGATGCCATGACACTATACTTAGAGAATCCTAAAGATGCCACCAGAAAACAACTAGAGCTACTCCATGGATTTGGTAACGTTGCATGATAGAAAATGAATGCACAGAAATCCCTTGCATTCCTATACATTAATGAAGAAAAATCTGAAAGAGAAATGAAGGAAACACTCCCATTAACCATTGCAACAGAAAGAATAAATTACCTACGAATAAACTTACCTAGGGAGACAAAAGATCTGTATGCTGAAAACTATGACACGGAAGAAGGAAATTGAAGATGATACAAACAGATGGAGAGTGATACGATGTTCTTGGATTGGAAGAATCAATGTTGTGAAAATGACTATACTACGAAAGCAATCTACATATTCAATGCAATCCCTCTCAAATTACCAATGGCATTTTTTCCAGAACTAGACCCAAAAAAATTTAAAATTTGTATGGAGACACAAAAAACCTGGAAGAGCCGAAGCACTTTGAGAGCAAAAAACAGAGCTAGAGGAATCAGACTGCCCGACTTCAGACTGTACTATAAAGCTACAGTAATCAAGACATGATGGAACTGGCACAAAAACAGAAATATAGATCAATGCAACAGGATAGAAAGCCCAGAGATAAAGCCACGCACCTATGGTCAACTAATCTATGACAAAGTAGACAAGAATCCACAATGGAGAAAAGACAGTCTCTACAATAAGTGGTGCTGGGAAAACTGGACAGACACATGTAAAAGAATGAAATTAGAACACTCCCAAGCACCGTACACAGAAATCAACTCAAAATGGAACAGAGACCTAAACGTAAGACAGGATACTATAAAACTCTTAGAGGAAAACATAGCAATAACACGCTTTGACATAAATCACGGCAAGATCTTTTTTAATCCACCTCCTAGAGTAATGGAAATAAAAACAAAAATAAACAAGTGGGACCTAATGAAACTTAAAAGCTTTTGCTACACACAGGAAACGACAAGCAAGACCAAAGGACAGCCCTCAGAATGGGAAAAATATTTGCGTACGGATCAACGGACTAAGGATTAATCGCCAAAATATATAAAGAGCCCATGCAGCTTGGTATTAAACAAACGAACAACCCAATCGAAAAATGGGCAGAAGACCTAAATAGACAATTCTCCAAAGAAAACATACAGCTGGCCGACAAACACATCAAAACCTGCTCAACGTCACTAATTATTAGAGAGATGCACATCAAAACTACACTGAGGTATCACCTCACACCATTTAGAACGGGCATCATCAGAAAAATCAACAAACAACAACTGCTGCACAGGGTGTGGAGCAAAGAGAATACTCTTGCACTGTTGTTGGGAAAGTAAACTGATACAGCCAATATGGAGAACAGTAAAGAGGATCCTTAAAAAACGAAAAACAGAATTGCCATATGACCCAGCGAACCCACTACAGGGCATACACCAAGAGAAAACCATAGTTCTAAAAGTCACATGCACCCCAATGTTCACTGTAGTAGTATTTACTATAGCCAGGTCATGGAAACAACCTAAATGCCCATCCACAGGCGAATGGATAAGGAAGATGAGGTACGTATATACCATGGAATATTACTCAGCCATAAAAAGGAACTAAGTTGGTTCAGTGGTAAAGGCGTGGATGGATCTAGAGACTGTCATACAGAGTGAAGTCAGTCAGAAAGAGAAAAACAGATACCATATATAAATGCATATATATGCATCCTAGAAAGATGGTACAGATGAATCGGTTTGCAGAATTGAATTGATACACAGATGTGGAGAACCCACATACGGCCACCAAAGGGGGAAGTGGTGGTGTGGTAGTCGTTGTGTGATGAATTCGGAAATTGGGATTCAAATATTTACACTGATATGTATAAAATGGATAACTAATAAGAACCTGCTATATAAAAATATAAAATAGTATTCAAAAATTCACAAAACAATAAGATAAAAGGAAGAAGATGTGTTCATTTGAACCGATCATTTCCTAAATAGACAACAAACTCTGAAGGTAGTTGGGGCTGTCAATAAAAAGGTAGAGAAAAGAGAAAGAAAGAACTGAAACAGCAACAAAGAAAACAATAGCAAGGATCAATAAAAGTAAAAGCTGGTTCTTTTACAAGGTAAACAGTATTGACATACCTTTAGCCAGACTCACCAAGAAAAAGAGGGAGAGGAGTGCAATCAATAAGATTAGAAATGAAAAAGAAGTTACCACGGACAACACAGAAATATAAAACTTAGTAAGAGACTACTAGAAGCAACTCTATGCTGATAAAATGGACAATCTGGAAGAAATGCACAAATTCTTAGAAAGGTACAACCTTCCAAGACTGAAACAGGAAAAAATAGAAACTATGAACAGACCCAGTTCGAGTAATGAACTTGCAACTCTGATTGAAAATCGTCCAACAAACAAAAGTCCAGGACAGATGGTTTCACAGGATAATTCTATCCAACATGGAGAAAAGACTTAACACCCATCCTTCTCAAACTCTTCCAAAAAATGGGCAAGGGAGGAACACTCCCAAACTCTTTCTATGAGGCCACCATCAACCTGATACTCAAAGCAGACAAAGGTAGTACAAAAAACTAAAGTTACACACCGATATCACTGATGAACATAGATGCGCAGCTGCTCAACAAAATAGTAGCAAACAGAATCCAATACCACATTAAAAGTGGCATACCTCATGATCAAGTGGGATTGATCCCAGGGATGCAAGGATTGTTCAATACACACAATTCAATGTGATACACCCTATGAAGAAAGCGAAGAGGAAAATCCATATGATCATGTCAATCGATGCAGAAAAGCTTGTGACAAATTTCAACACACATTTATGATAAAAACCCTCCAGTAAGTGGGCAGAGAGGGAACCTCACTCAAGTTAATCAAGGCCATATACGACAAACCCACAGCAAACATTCTCAATGGTGAATAATTGAAAGCATGTCCTCTAATATCAGGAACAAGACAAGGATGACCACTCTCACCACTATTATTCCACATAGTTTTGGAAGTTTTAGCCACAGCAGTCAGAGCAGCAAAAGAAATAAAAAGAACACAAGTTGGAAAAGAAGAAGTAACACTGTCACTCTTTGCAGATGACATGACACTATACTTAGAGAATCCTAAAGATGCCACCAGAAAACAACTAGAGCTACTCCATGGATTTGCTAACGTTGCATGATAGAAAATGAATGCACAGAAAGCCCTTGCATTCCTATACATTAATGAAGAAAAATCTGAAAGAGAAATGAAGGAAACACTCCCATTAACCATTGCAACAGAAAGAATAAATTACCTATGAATAAACTTACCTCGGGAGACAAAAGATCTGTATGCTGAAAACTATGACACGGAAGAAGGAAATTGAAGATGATACAAACAGATGGAGAGTGATACGATGTTCTTGGATTGGAAGAATCAATGTTGTGAAAATGACTATACTACGAAAGCAATCTACATATTCAATGCAATCCCTCTCAAATTACCAATGGCATTTTTTCCAGAACTAGACCCAAAAAAATCTTAAAATTTGTATGGAGACACAAGAAACCTGGAAGAGCCGAAGGACTTTGAGAGCAAAAAACAGAGCTGGAGGAATCAGACTGCCCGACTTCAGACTGTACTACAAAGCTACAGGAATCAAGACATGATGGAACTGGCAGAAAAACAGAAATATAGATCAATGCAACAGGATAGAAAGCTCAGAGATAAAGCCACGCACCTATGGTCAACTAATCTATGACAAAGTAGACAAGAATCCACAATGGAGAAAAGACAGTCTCTACAATAAGTGGTTCTGGGAAAACAGGACAGACACATGTAAAAGAATGAAATTAGAACACTCCCAAACACCGTACACAGAAATCAACTCAAAATGCAACAGAGACCTAAACGTAAGACAGGATACTATAAAACTCTTAGAGGAAAACACAGGAATAACACGCTTTGGCATAAATCACGGCAGTATATTTTTTAATCCACCTCCTAGAGTAATGGAAATAAAAACAAAAAGAAACAAGTGGGACCTAATGAAACTTACAAGCTTTTGCTACACACAGGAAACGACAAACAAGAGCAAAGGACAGCCCGCAGAATGGGAGAAATATTTGCATACGGATCAACGGACTAAGGATTAATCTCAAATATATAAAGAGCTCATGCAGCTCGGTATTAAACAAACGAACAACCCAATCGAAAAATGGGCAGAAGACCTAAATAGACAATTCTACAAAGAAGACACACAGCTGGCCAACAAGCACATCAAAACCTGCTCAACGTCACTAATTATTAGAGAGATGCACATCAAAACTACACTGAGGTATCACCTCACACCATTTAGAACGGGCATCATCAGAAAATCAACAAACAACAATTGCTGGACAGGGTGTGGAGCAAAGAGAATACTCTTGCACTGTTGTTGGGAATGTAAATTGATACAGCCACTATGGAGAACAGTAAAGAGGTTCCTTTAAAAAACGAAAAACAGAATTGCCATACGACCCAGAGAACCCACTACAGGGCATACACCAAGAGAAAACCATAGTTCTAAAAGTCACATGCACCCCAATGTTCATTGTAGCAGTATTTACAATAGCCAGGTCATGAAAACAACCTAAATGCCCATGCACAAGCTAATGGATAAAGAAGATGAGGTACATATATACCATGGAATATTACTCAGCCATAAAAAGGAACTAAGTTGGTTCATTGGTACAGGTGTGGATGGATCTATAGACTGTCATACAGAGTGAAGTCAGTCAGAAGGAGAAAAACAGATATCGTATATAAACGCATATATATGCAACCTAGAAAAATGGAACAGATGAACCGGTTTGCAGGATTGAATTGATACACAGATGTGGAAAACCCACGTATGGCCACCAAAGGGGGAAAGTGGGGGTGTGGTAGTTATTGTGTGATGAATTCGGAAATTGGGATTCAAATATATACACTGATATGTATAAAATGGATAACTAATAAGTACCTACTGTACAAGAAAATAAAATAATATTGAAAAATTCAAAAAACAATAAGATAAAAGGAAGAAGATATGTTCATTTGAACCGATCATTTCTTAAATAGACAACAAACTCTGAAGGTAGTTGGGGCTGTCAATAAAAAGGCAGAAAAAAAAGAAAGAAAGAACTGAAATAGCAACAAAGAAAACAATAGCAAGGATCAGTAAAAGTAAAAGCTGGTTCTTTGAGAAGGTAAACAATATTGATATACCTTTAGCCAGACTCACCGAGAAAAAGAGGGAGAGGACTGCAATCAATAAAATTAGAAATGAAAAAGAAGTTACCATGGACAACACAGAAATATAAAACTTCGTAAGAGATTACTATAAACAAATCTATGCAGATAAAATGGACAATCTGGAAGAAATGCACAAATTCTTAGACAGGTACAACCTTCCAAGACTGAAACAGGAAAAAATAGAAACTATGAACAGACCCAGGACGAGTAATGAACTTGCAACTGTGATTAACAATCGTCCAACAAACAAAAGTCCAGGACAGGTAGTTTCACAGGATAATTCTATCCAACATGGAGAAAAGACCTAACACCCATCCTTCTCCAACTCTTCCAAAAAATTGGCGAAGAAGGAACACTCCCAAACTCTTTCTATGAGGCCACCATCACCCTGATACCAAAACCAGACAAATACAGTACAAAGAACTAAAGTTACACACCGATATCACTGATGAACATAGATGCAAAGCTGCTCAACAAAATAGTAGCAAACAGAATCCAATACCACATTAAAAGTATCATACCTCATGATCAAGTGGGATTGATCCCAGGGATGCAAGGATTCTTCAATATACGCAAATCAATGTGATACACCCTATTAACAAAGTGAAGAGGAAAAAACGTATGATCATGTCAATCGATGCAGAAAAGCTTGTGACAAATTGCAACACACATTTCTGATAAAAAACCTCCAGAAAGTGGGCAGAGAGGGAACCTCACTCCACTTAATCAAGGCCATATACGACAAACCCACAGCAAACATTCTCAATGGTGAATAATTGAAAGCATGTCCTCTAATATCAGGAACAAACAAGGATGACCACTCTCACCACTATTATTCAACATAGTTTTGGAAGTTTTAGCCACAGCAGTCAGAGCAGCAAAAGAAATGAAAGGAACACAAGTTGGAAAAGAAGAAGTAACACTGTCACTCTGTGCAGATGACATGACACTATACTTAGAGAATCCTAAAGATGCCACCAGAAAACAACTAGAGCTACTCCATGGATTTGGTAACGTTGCATGATAGAAAATGAATGCACAGAAATCCCTTGCATTCCTATACATTAATGAAGAAAAATCTGAAAGAGAAATGAAGGAAACACTCCCATTAACCATTGCAACAGAAAGAATAAATTACCTACGAATAAACTTACCTAGGGAGACAAAAGATCTGTATGCTGAAAACTATGACACGGAAGAAGGAAATTGAAGATGATACAAACAGATGGAGAGTGATACGATGTTCTTGGATTGGAAGAATCAATGTTGTGAAAATGACTATACTACGAAAGCAATCTACATATTCAATGCAATCCCTCTCAAATTACCAATGGCATTTTTTCCAGAACTAGACCCAAAAAAATTTAAAATTTGTATGGAGACACAAAAAACCTGGAAGAGCCGAAGCACTTTGAGAGCAAAAAACAGAGCTAGAGGAATCAGACTGCCCGACTTCAGACTGTACTATAAAGCTACAGTAATCAAGACATGATGGAACTGGCACAAAAACAGAAATATAGATCAATGCAACAGGATAGAAAGCCCAGAGATAAAGCCACGCACCTATGGTCAACTAATCTATGACAAAGTAGACAAGAATCCACAATGGAGAAAAGACAGTCTCTACAATAAGTGGTGCTGGGAAAACTGGACAGACACATGTAAAAGAATGAAATTAGAACACTCCCAAGCACCGTACACAGAAATCAACTCAAAATGGAACAGAGACCTAAACGTAAGACAGGATACTATAAAACTCTTAGAGGAAAACATAGCAATAACACGCTTTGACATAAATCACGGCAAGATCTTTTTTAATCCACCTCCTAGAGTAATGGAAATAAAAACAAAAATAAACAAGTGGGACCTAATGAAACTTAAAAGCTTTTGCTACACACAGGAAACGACAAGCAAGACCAAAGGACAGCCCTCAGAATGGGAAAAATATTTGCGTACGGATCAACGGACTAAGGATTAATCGCCAAAATATATAAAGAGCCCATGCAGCTTGGTATTAAACAAACGAACAACCCAATCGAAAAATGGGCAGAAGATCTAAATAGACAATTCTCCAAAGAAAACATACAGCTGGCCGACAAACACATCAAAACCTGCTCAACGTCACTAATTATTAGAGAGATGCACATCAAAACTACACTGAGGTATCACCTCACACCATTTAGAACGGGCATCATCAGAAAAATCAACAAACAACAACTGCTGCACAGGGTGTGGAGCAAAGAGAATACTCTTGCACTGTTGTTGGGAAAGTAAACTGATACAGCCAATATGGAGAACAGTAAAGAGGATCCTTAAAAAACGAAAAACAGAATTGCCATATGACCCAGCGAACCCACTACAGGGCATACACCAAGAGAAAACCATAGTTCTAAAAGTCACATGCACCCCAATGTTCATTGTAGTAGTATTTACTATAGCCAGGTCATGGAAACAACCTAAATGCCCATCCACAGGCGAATGGATAAGGAAGATGAGGTACGTATATACCATGGAATATTACTCAGCCATAAAAAGGAACTAAGTTGGTTCAGTGGTAAAGGCGTGGATGGATCTAGAGACTGTCATACAGAGTGAAGTCAGTCAGAAAGAGAAAAACAGATACCATATATAAATGCATATATATGCATCCTAGAAAGATGGTACAGATGAATCGGTTTGCAGAATTGAATTGATACACAGATGTGGAGAACCCACATACGGCCACCAAAGGGGGAAGTGGTGGTGTGGTAGTCGTTGTGTGATGAATTCGGAAATTGGGATTCAAATATTTACACTGATATGTATAAAATGGATAACTAATAAGAACCTGCTATATAAAAATATAAAATAGTATTCAAAAATTCACAAAACAATAAGATAAAAGGAAGAAGATGTGTTCATTTGAACCGATCATTTCCTAAATAGACAACAAACTCTGAAGGTAGTTGGGGCTGTCAATAAAAAGGTAGAGAAAAGAGAAAGAAAGAACTGAAACAGCAACAAAGAAAACAATAGCAAGGATCAATAAAAGTAAAAGCTGGTTCTTTTACAAGGTAAACAGTATTGACATACCTTTAGCCAGACTCACCAAGAAAAAGAGGGAGAGGAGTGCAATCAATAAGATTAGAAATGAAAAAGAAGTTACCACGGACAACACAGAAATATAAAACTTAGTAAGAGACTACTAGAAGCAACTCTATGCTGATAAAATGGACAATCTGGAAGAAATGCACAAATTCTTAGAAAGGTACAACCTTCCAAGACTGAAACAGGAAAAAATAGAAACTATGAACAGACCCAGTTCGAGTAATGAACTTGCAACTCTGATTGAAAATCGTCCAACAAACAAAAGTCCAGGACAGATGGTTTCACAGGATAATTCTATCCAACATGGAGAAAAGACTTAACACCCATCCTTCTCAAACTCTTCCAAAAAATGGGCAAGGGAGGAACACTCCCAAACTCTTTCTATGAGGCCACCATCAACCTGATACTCAAAGCAGACAAAGGTAGTACAAAAAACTAAAGTTACACACCGATATCACTGATGAACATAGATGCGCAGCTGCTCAACAAAATAGTAGCAAACAGAATCCAATACCACATTAAAAGTGGCATACCTCATGATCAAGTGGGATTGATCCCAGGGATGCAAGGATTGTTCAATACACACAATTCAATGTGATACACCCTATGAAGAAAGCGAAGAGGAAAATCCATATGATCATGTCAATCGATGCAGAAAAGCTTGTGACAAATTTCAACACACATTTATGATAAAAACCCTCCAGTAAGTGGGCAGAGAGGGAACCTCACTCAAGTTAATCAAGGCCATATACGACAAACCCACAGCAAACATTCTCAATGGTGAATAATTGAAAGCATGTCCTCTAATATCAGGAACAAGACAAGGATGACCACTCTCACCACTATTATTCCACATAGTTTTGGAAGTTTTAGCCACAGCAGTCAGAGCAGCAAAAGAAATAAAAAGAACACAAGTTGGAAAAGAAGAAGTAACACTGTCACTCTTTGCAGATGACATGACACTATACTTAGAGAATCCTAAAGATGCCACCAGAAAACAACTAGAGCTACTCCATGGATTTGCTAACGTTGCATGATAGAAAATGAATGCACAGAAAGCCCTTGCATTCCTATACATTAATGAAGAAAAATCTGAAAGAGAAATGAAGGAAACACTCCCATTAACCATTGCAACAGAAAGAATAAATTACCTATGAATAAACTTACCTCGGGAGACAAAAGATCTGTATGCTGAAAACTATGACACGGAAGAAGGAAATTGAAGATGATACAAACAGATGGAGAGTGATACGATGTTCTTGGATTGGAAGAATCAATGTTGTGAAAATGACTATACTACGAAAGCAATCTACATATTCAATGCAATACCTCTCAAATTACCAATGGCATTTTTTCCAGAACTAGACCCAAAAAAATCTTAAAATTTGTATGGAGACACAAGAAACCTGTAAGAGCCGAAGGACTTTGAGAGCAAAAAACAGAGCTGGAGGAATCAGACTGCCCGACTTCAGACTGTACTACAAAGCTACAGGAATCAAGACATGATGGAACTGGCAGAAAAACAGAAATATAGATCAATGCAACAGGATAGAAAGCTCAGAGATAAAGCCACGCACCTATGGTCAACTAATCTATGACAAAGTAGACAAGAATCCACAATGGAGAAAAGACAGTCTCTACAATAAGTGGTTCTGGGAAAACAGGACAGACACATGTAAAAGAATGAAATTAGAACACTCCCAAACACCGTACACAGAAATCAACTCAAAATGCAACAGAGACCTAAACGTAAGACAGGATACTATAAAACTCTTAGAGGAAAACACAGGAATAACACGCTTTGGCATAAATCACGGCAGTATATTTTTTAATCCACCTCCTAGAGTAATGGAAATAAAAACAAAAAGAAACAAGTGGGACCTAATGAAACTTACAAGCTTTTGCTACACACAGGAAACGACAAACAAGAGCAAAGGACAGCCCGCAGAATGGGAGAAATATTTGCATACGGATCAACGGACTAAGGATTAATCTCAAATATATAAAGAGCTCATGCAGCTCGGTATTAAACAAACGAACAACCCAATCGAAAAATGGGCAGAAGACCTAAATAGACAATTCTACAAAGAAGACACACAGCTGGCCAACAAGCACATCAAAACCTGCTCAACGTCACTAATTATTAGAGAGATGCACATCAAAACTACACTGAGGTATCACCTCACACCATTTAGAACGGGCATCATCAGAAAATCAACAAACAACAATTGCTGCACAGGGTGTGGAGCAAAGAGAATACTCTTGCACTGTTGTTGGGAAAGTAAACTGATACAGCCAATATGGAGAACAGTAAAGAGGATCCTTAAAAAACGAAAAACAGAATTGCCATATGACCCAGCGAACCCACTACAGGGCATACACCAAGAGAAAACCATAGTTCTAAAAGTCACATGCACCCCAATGTTCATTGTAGTAGTATTTACTATAGCCAGGTCATGGAAACAACCTAAATGCCCATCCACAGGCGAATGGATAAGGAAGATGAGGTACGTATATACCATGGAATATTACTCAGCCATAAAAAGGAACTAAGTTGGTTCAGTGGTAAAGGCGTGGATGGATCTAGAGACTGTCATACAGAGTGAAGTCAGTCAGAAAGAGAAAAACAGATACCATATATAAATGCATATATATGCATCCTAGAAAGATGGTACAGATGAATCGGTTTGCAGAATTGAATTGATACACAGATGTGGAGAACCCACATACGGCCACCAAAGGGGGAAGTGGTGGTGTGGTAGTCGTTGTGTGATGAATTCGGAAATTGGGATTCAAATATTTACACTGATATGTATAAAATGGATAACTAATAAGAACCTGCTATATAAAAATATAAAATAGTATTCAAAAATTCACAAAACAATAAGATAAAAGGAAGAAGATGTGTTCATTTGAACCGATCATTTCCTAAATAGACAACAAACTCTGAAGGTAGTTGGGGCTGTCAATAAAAAGGTAGAGAAAAGAGAAAGAAAGAACTGAAACAGCAACAAAGAAAACAATAGCAAGGATCAATAAAAGTAAAAGCTGGTTCTTTTACAAGGTAAACAGTATTGACATACCTTTAGCCAGACTCACCAAGAAAAAGAGGGAGAGGAGTGCAATCAATAAGATTAGAAATGAAAAAGAAGTTACCACGGACAACACAGAAATATAAAACTTAGTAAGAGACTACTAGAAGCAACTCTATGCTGATAAAATGGACAATCTGGAAGAAATGCACAAATTCTTAGAAAGGTACAACCTTCCAAGACTGAAACAGGAAAAAATAGAAACTATGAACAGACCCAGTTCGAGTAATGAACTTGCAACTCTGATTGAAAATCGTCCAACAAACAAAAGTCCAGGACAGATGGTTTCACAGGATAATTCTATCCAACATGGAGAAAAGACTTAACACCCATCCTTCTCAAACTCTTCCAAAAAATGGGCAAGGGAGGAACACTCCCAAACTCTTTCTATGAGGCCACCATCAACCTGATACTCAAAGCAGACAAAGGTAGTACAAAAAACTAAAGTTACACACCGATATCACTGATGAACATAGATGCGCAGCTGCTCAACAAAATAGTAGCAAACAGAATCCAATACCACATTAAAAGTGGCATACCTCATGATCAAGTGGGATTGATCCCAGGGATGCAAGGATTGTTCAATACACACAATTCAATGTGATACACCCTATGAAGAAAGCGAAGAGGAAAATCCATATGATCATGTCAATCGATGCAGAAAAGCTTGTGACAAATTTCAACACACATTTATGATAAAAACCCTCCAGTAAGTGGGCAGAGAGGGAACCTCACTCAAGTTAATCAAGGCCATATACGACAAACCCACAGCAAACATTCTCAATGGTGAATAATTGAAAGCATGTCCTCTAATATCAGGAACAAGACAAGGATGACCACTCTCACCACTATTATTCCACATAGTTTTGGAAGTTTTAGCCACAGCAGTCAGAGCAGCAAAAGAAATAAAAAGAACACAAGTTGGAAAAGAAGAAGTAACACTGTCACTCTTTGCAGATGACATGACACTATACTTAGAGAATCCTAAAGATGCCACCAGAAAACAACTAGAGCTACTCCATGGATTTGCTAACGTTGCATGATAGAAAATGAATGCACAGAAAGCCCTTGCATTCCTATACATTAATGAAGAAAAATCTGAAAGAGAAATGAAGGAAACACTCCCATTAACCATTGCAACAGAAAGAATAAATTACCTATGAATAAACTTACCTCGGGAGACAAAAGATCTGTATGCTGAAAACTATGACACGGAAGAAGGAAATTGAAGATGATACAAACAGATGGAGAGTGATACGATGTTCTTGGATTGGAAGAATCAATGTTGTGAAAATGACTATACTACGAAAGCAATCTACATATTCAATGCAATACCTCTCAAATTACCAATGGCATTTTTTCCAGAACTAGACCCAAAAAAATCTTAAAATTTGTATGGAGACACAAGAAACCTGTAAGAGCCGAAGGACTTTGAGAGCAAAAAACAGAGCTGGAGGAATCAGACTGCCCGACTTCAGACTGTACTACAAAGCTACAGGAATCAAGACATGATGGAACTGGCAGAAAAACAGAAATATAGATCAATGCAACAGGATAGAAAGCTCAGAGATAAAGCCACGCACCTATGGTCAACTAATCTATGACAAAGTAGACAAGAATCCACAATGGAGAAAAGACAGTCTCTACAATAAGTGGTTCTGGGAAAACAGGACAGACACATGTAAAAGAATGAAATTAGAACACTCCCAAACACCGTACACAGAAATCAACTCAAAATGCAACAGAGACCTAAACGTAAGACAGGATACTATAAAACTCTTAGAGGAAAACACAGGAATAACACGCTTTGGCATAAATCACGGCAGTATATTTTTTAATCCACCTCCTAGAGTAATGGAAATAAAAACAAAAAGAAACAAGTGGGACCTAATGAAACTTACAAGCTTTTGCTACACACAGGAAACGACAAACAAGAGCAAAGGACAGCCCGCAGAATGGGAGAAATATTTGCATACGGATCAACGGACTAAGGATTAATCTCAAATATATAAAGAGCTCATGCAGCTCGGTATTAAACAAACGAACAACCCAATCGAAAAATGGGCAGAAGACCTAAATAGACAATTCTACAAAGAAGACACACAGCTGGCCAACAAGCACATCAAAACCTGCTCAACGTCACTAATTATTAGAGAGATGCACATCAAAACTACACTGAGGTATCACCTCACACCATTTAGAACGGGCATCATCAGAAAATCAACAAACAACAATTGCTGGACAGGGTGTGGAGCAAAGAGAATACTCTTGCACTGTTGTTGGGAATGTAAATTGATACAGCCACTATGGAGAACAGTAAAGAGGTTCCTTTAAAAAACGAAAAACAGAATTGCCATACGACCCAGAGAACCCACTACAGGGCATACACCAAGAGAAAACCATAGTTCTAAAAGTCACATGCACCCCAATGTTCATTGTAGCAGTATTTACAATAGCCAGGTCATGAAAACAACCTAAATGCCCATGCACAAGCTAATGGATAAAGAAGATGAGGTACATATATACCATGGAATATTACTCAGCCATAAAAAGGAACTAAGTTGGTTCATTGGTACAGGTGTGGATGGATCTATAGACTGTCATACAGAGTGAAGTCAGTCAGAAGGAGAAAAACAGATATCGTATATAAACGCATATATATGCAACCTAGAAAAATGGAACAGATGAACCGGTTTGCAGGATTGAATTGATACACAGATGTGGAAAACCCACGTATGGCCACCAAAGGGGGAAAGTGGGGGTGTGGTAGTTATTGTGTGATGAATTCGGAAATTGGGATTCAAATATATACACTGATATGTATAAAATGGATAACTAATAAGTACCTACTGTACAAGAAAATAAAATAATATTGAAAAATTCAAAAAACAATAAGATAAAAGGAAGAAGATATGTTCATTTGAACCGATCATTTCTTAAATAGACAACAAACTCTGAAGGTAGTTGGGGCTGTCAATAAAAAGGCAGAAAAAAAAGAAAGAAAGAACTGAAATAGCAACAAAGAAAACAATAGCAAGGATCAGTAAAAGTAAAAGCTGGTTCTTTGAGAAGGTAAACAATATTGATATACCTTTAGCCAGACTCACCGAGAAAAAGAGGGAGAGGACTGCAATCAATAAAATTAGAAATGAAAAAGAAGTTACCATGGACAACACAGAAATATAAAACTTCGTAAGAGATTACTATAAACAAATCTATGCAGATAAAATGGACAATCTGGAAGAAATGCACAAATTCTTAGACAGGTACAACCTTCCAAGACTGAAACAGGAAAAAATAGAAACTATGAACAGACCCAGGACGAGTAATGAACTTGCAACTGTGATTAACAATCGTCCAACAAACAAAAGTTCAGGACAGGTAGTTTCACAGGATAATTCTATCCAACATGGAGAAAAGACCTAACACCCATCCTTCTCCAACTCTTCCAAAAAATTGGCGAAGAAGGAACACTCCCAAACTCTTTCTATGAGGCCACCATCACCCTGATACCAAAACCAGACAAATACAGTACAAAGAACTAAAGTTACACACCGATATCACTGATGAACATAGATGCAAAGCTGCTCAACAAAATAGTAGCAAACAGAATCCAATACCACATTAAAAGTATCATACCTCATGATCAAGTGGGATTGATCCCAGGGATGCAAGGATTCTTCAATATACGCAAATCAATGTGATACACCCTATTAACAAAGTGAAGAGGAAAAAACGTATGATCATGTCAATCGATGCAGAAAAGCTTGTGACAAATTGCAACACACATTTCTGATAAAAAACCTCCAGAAAGTGGGCAGAGAGGGAACCTCACTCCACTTAATCAAGGCCATATACGACAAACCCACAGCAAACATTCTCAATGGTGAATAATTGAAAGCATGTCCTCTAATATCAGGAACAAACAAGGATGACCACTCTCACCACTATTATTCAACATAGTTTTGGAAGTTTTAGCCACAGCAGTCAGAGCAGCAAAAGAAATGAAAGGAACACAAGTTGGAAAAGAAGAAGTAACACTGTCACTCTGTGCAGATGCCATGACACTATACTTAGAGAATCCTAAAGATGCCACCAGAAAACAACTAGAGCTACTCCATGGATTTGGTAACGTTGCATGATAGAAAATGAATGCACAGAAATCCCTTGCATTCCTATACATTAATGAAGAAAAATCTGAAAGAGAAATGAAGGAAACACTCCCATTAACCATTGCAACAGAAAGAATAAATTACCTACGAATAAACTTACGTAGGGAGACAAAAGATCTGTATGCTGAAAACTATGACACGGAAGAAGGAAATTGAAGATGATACAAACAGATGGAGAGTGATACGATGTTCTTGGATTGGAAGAATCAATGTTGTGAAAATGACTATACTACGAAAGCAATCTACATATTCAATGCAATCCCTCTCAAATTACCAATGGCATTTTTTCCAGAACTAGACCCAAAAAAATTTAAAATTTGTATGGAGACACAAAAAACCTGGAAGAGCCGAAGCACTTTGAGAGCAAAAAACAGAGCTAGAGGAATCAGACTGCCCGACTTCAGACTGTACTATAAAGCTACAGTAATCAAGACATGATGGAACTGGCACAAAAACAGAAATATAGATCAATGCAACAGGATAGAAAGCCCAGAGATAAAGCCACGCACCTATGGTCAACTAATCTATGACAAAGTAGACAAGAATCCACAATGGAGAAAAGACAGTCTCTACAATAAGTGGTGCTGGGAAAACTGGACAGACACATGTAAAAGAATGAAATTAGAACACTCCCAAGCACCGTACACAGAAATCAACTCAAAATGGAACAGAGACCTAAACGTAAGACAGGATACTATAAAACTCTTAGAGGAAAACATAGCAATAACACGCTTTGACATAAATCACGGCAAGATCTTTTTTAATCCACCTCCTAGAGTAATGGAAATAAAAACAAAAATAAACAAGTGGGACCTAATGAAACTTAAAAGCTTTTGCTACACACAGGAAACGACAAGCAAGACCAAAGGACAGCCCTCAGAATGGGAAAAATATTTGCGTACGGATCAACGGACTAAGGATTAATCGCCAAAATATATAAAGAGCCCATGCAGCTTGGTATTAAACAAACGAACAACCCAATCGAAAAATGGGCAGAAGATCTAAATAGACAATTCTCCAAAGAAAACATACAGCTGGCCGACAAACACATCAAAACCTGCTCAACGTCACTAATTATTAGAGAGATGCACATCAAAACTACACTGAGGTATCACCTCACACCATTTAGAACGGGCATCATCAGAAAAATCAACAAACAACAACTGCTGCACAGGGTGTGGAGCAAAGAGAATACTCTTGCACTGTTGTTGGGAAAGTAAACTGATACAGCCAATATGGAGAACAGTAAAGAGGATCCTTAAAAAACGAAAAACAGAATTGCCATATGACCCAGCGAACCCACTACAGGGCATACACCAAGAGAAAACCATAGTTCTAAAAGTCACATGCACCCCAATGTTCATTGTAGTAGTATTTACTATAGCCAGGTCATGGAAACAACCTAAATGCCCATCCACAGGCGAATGGATAAGGAAGATGAGGTACGTATATACCATGGAATATTACTCAGCCATAAAAAGGAACTAAGTTGGTTCAGTGGTAAAGGCGTGGATGGATCTAGAGACTGTCATACAGAGTGAAGTCAGTCAGAAAGAGAAAAACAGATACCATATATAAATGCATATATATGCATCCTAGAAAGATGGTACAGATGAATCGGTTTGCAGAATTGAATTGATACACAGATGTGGAGAACCCACATACGGCCACCAAAGGGGGAAGTGGTGGTGTGGTAGTCGTTGTGTGATGAATTCGGAAATTGGGATTCAAATATTTACACTGATATGTATAAAATGGATAACTAATAAGAACCTGCTATATAAAAATATAAAATAGTATTCAAAAATTCACAAAACAATAAGATAAAAGGAAGAAGATGTGTTCATTTGAACCGATCATTTCCTAAATAGACAACAAACTCTGAAGGTAGTTGGGGCTGTCAATAAAAAGGTAGAGAAAAGAGAAAGAAAGAACTGAAACAGCAACAAAGAAAACAATAGCAAGGATCAATAAAAGTAAAAGCTGGTTCTTTTACAAGGTAAACAGTATTGACATACCTTTAGCCAGACTCACCAAGAAAAAGAGGGAGAGGAGTGCAATCAATAAGATTAGAAATGAAAAAGAAGTTACCACGGACAACACAGAAATATAAAACTTAGTAAGAGACTACTAGAAGCAACTCTATGCTGATAAAATGGACAATCTGGAAGAAATGCACAAATTCTTAGAAAGGTACAACCTTCCAAGACTGAAACAGGAAAAAATAGAAACTATGAACAGACCCAGTTCGAGTAATGAACTTGCAACTCTGATTGAAAATCGTCCAACAAACAAAAGTCCAGGACAGATGGTTTCACAGGATAATTCTATCCAACATGGAGAAAAGACTTAACACCCATCCTTCTCAAACTCTTCCAAAAAATGGGCAAGGGAGGAACACTCCCAAACTCTTTCTATGAGGCCACCATCAACCTGATACTCAAAGCAGACAAAGGTAGTACAAAAAACTAAAGTTACACACCGATATCACTGATGAACATAGATGCGCAGCTGCTCAACAAAATAGTAGCAAACAGAATCCAATACCACATTAAAAGTGGCATACCTCATGATCAAGTGGGATTGATCCCAGGGATGCAAGGATTGTTCAATACACACAATTCAATGTGATACACCCTATGAAGAAAGCGAAGAGGAAAATCCATATGATCATGTCAATCGATGCAGAAAAGCTTGTGACAAATTTCAACACACATTTATGATAAAAACCCTCCAGTAAGTGGGCAGAGAGGGAACCTCACTCAAGTTAATCAAGGCCATATACGACAAACCCACAGCAAACATTCTCAATGGTGAATAATTGAAAGCATGTCCTCTAATATCAGGAACAAGACAAGGATGACCACTCTCACCACTATTATTCCACATAGTTTTGGAAGTTTTAGCCACAGCAGTCAGAGCAGCAAAAGAAATAAAAAGAACACAAGTTGGAAAAGAAGAAGTAACACTGTCACTCTTTGCAGATGACATGACACTATACTTAGAGAATCCTAAAGATGCCACCAGAAAACAACTAGAGCTACTCCATGGATTTGCTAACGTTGCATGATAGAAAATGAATGCACAGAAAGCCCTTGCATTCCTATACATTAATGAAGAAAAATCTGAAAGAGAAATGAAGGAAACACTCCCATTAACCATTGCAACAGAAAGAATAAATTACCTATGAATAAACTTACCTCGGGAGACAAAAGATCTGTATGCTGAAAACTATGACACGGAAGAAGGAAATTGAAGATGATACAAACAGATGGAGAGTGATACGATGTTCTTGGATTGGAAGAATCAATGTTGTGAAAATGACTATACTACGAAAGCAATCTACATATTCAATGCAATCCCTCTCAAATTACCAATGGCATTTTTTCCAGAACTAGACCCAAAAAAATCTTAAAATTTGTATGGAGACACAAGAAACCTGGAAGAGCCGAAGGACTTTGAGAGCAAAAAACAGAGCTGGAGGAATCAGACTGCCCGACTTCAGACTGTACTACAAAGCTACAGGAATCAAGACATGATGGAACTGGCAGAAAAACAGAAATATAGATCAATGCAACAGGATAGAAAGCCCAGAGATAAAGCCACGCACCTATGGTCAACTAATCTATGACAAAGTAGACAAGAATCCACAATGGAGAAAAGACAGTCTCTACAATAAGTGGTTCTGGGAAAACAGGACAGACACATGTAAAAGAATGAAATTAGAACACTCCCAAACACCGTACACAGAAATCAACTCAAAATGCAACAGAGACCTAAACGTAAGACAGGATACTATAAAACTCTTAGAGGAAAACACAGGAATAACACGCTTTGACATAAATCACGGCAGTATATTTTTTAATCCACCTCCTAGAGTAATGGAAATAAAAACAAAAAGAAACAAGTGGGACCTAATGAAACTTACAAGCTTTTGCTACACACAGGAAACGACAAACAAGAGCAAAGGACAACCCGCAGAATGGGAGAAATATTTGCATACGGATCAACGGACTAAGGATTAATCTCAAATATATAAAGAGCTCATGCAGCTCGGTATTAAACAAACGAACAACCCAATCGAAAAATGGGCAGAAGACCTAAATAGACAATTCTACAAAGAAGACACACAGCTGGCCAACAAGCACATCAAAACCTGCTCAACGTCACTAATTATTAGAGAGATGCACATCAAAACTACACTGAGGTATCACCTCACACCATTTAGAACGGGCATCATCAGAAAATCAACAAACAACAATTGCTGGACAGGGTGTGGAGCAAAGAGAATACTCTTGCACTGTTGTTGGGAATGTAAATTGATACAGCCACTATGGAGAACAGTAAAGAGGTTCCTTTAAAAAACGAAAAACAGAATTGCCATACGACCCAGAGAACCCACTACAGGGCATACACCAAGAGAAAACCATAGTTCTAAAAGTCACATGCACCCCAATGTTCATTGTAGCAGTATTTACAATAGCCAGGTCATGAAAACAACCTAAATGCCCATGCACAAGCTAATGGATAAAGAAGATGAGGTACATATATACCATGGAATATTACTCAGCCATAAAAAGGAACTAAGTTGGTTCATTGGTACAGGTGTGGATGGATCTATAGACTGTCATACAGAGTGAAGTCAGTCAGAAGGAGAAAAACAGATATCGTATATAAACGCATATATATGCAACCTAGAAAAATGGAACAGATGAACCGGTTTGCAGGATTGAATTGATACACAGATGTGGAAAACCCACGTATGGCCACCAAAGGGGGAAAGTGGGGGTGTGGTAGTTATTGTGTGATGAATTCGGAAATTGGGATTCAAATATATACACTGATATGTATAAAATGGATAACTAATAAGTACCTCCTGTACAAGAAAATAAAATAATATTGAAAAATTCAAAAAACAATAAGATAAAAGGAAGAAGATATGTTCATTTGAACCGATCATTTCTTAAATAGACAACAAACTCTGAAGGTAGTTGGGGCTGTCAATAAAAAGGCAGAAAAAAAAGAAAGAAAGAACTGAAATAGCAACAAAGAAAACAATAGCAAGGATCAGTAAAAGTAAAAGCTGGTTCTTTGAGAAGGTAAACAATATTGATATACCTTTAGCCAGACTCACCGAGAAAAAGAGGGAGAGGACTGCAATCAATAAAATTAGAAATGAAAAAGAAGTTACCATGGACAACACAGAAATATAAAACTTCGTAAGAGATTACTATAAACAAATCTATGCAGATAAAATGGACAATCTGGAAGAAATGCACAAATTCTTAGACAGGTACAACCTTCCAAGACTGAAACAGGAAAAAATAGAAACTATGAACAGACCCAGGACGAGTAATGAACTTGCAACTGTGATTAACAATCGTCCAACAAACAAAAGTCCAGGACAGGTAGTTTCACAGGATAATTCTATCCAACATGGAGAAAAGACCTAACACCCATCCTTCTCCAACTCTTCCAAAAAATTGGCGAAGAAGGAACACTCCCAAACTCTTTCTATGAGGCCACCATCACCCTGATACCAAAACCAGACAAATACAGTACAAAGAACTAAAGTTACACACCGATATCACTGATGAACATAGATGCAAAGCTGCTCAACAAAATAGTAGCAAACAGAATCCAATACCACATTAAAAGTATCATACCTCATGATCAAGTGGGATTGATCCCAGGGATGCAAGGATTCTTCAATATACGCAAATCAATGTGATACACCCTATTAACAAAGTGAAGAGGAAAAAACGTATGATCATGTCAATCGATGCAGAAAAGCTTGTGACAAATTGCAACACACATTTCTGATAAAAAACCTCCAGAAAGTGGGCAGAGAGGGAACCTCACTCCACTTAATCAAGGCCATATACGACAAACCCACAGCAAACATTCTCAATGGTGAATAATTGAAAGCATGTCCTCTAATATCAGGAACAAACAAGGATGACCACTCTCACCACTATTATTCAACATAGTTTTGGAAGTTTTAGCCACAGCAGTCAGAGCAGCAAAAGAAATGAAAGGAACACAAGTTGGAAAAGAAGAAGTAACACTGTCACTCTGTGCAGATGCCATGACACTATACTTAGAGAATCCTAAAGATGCCACCAGAAAACAACTAGAGCTACTCCATGGATTTGGTAACGTTGCATGATAGAAAATGAATGCACAGAAATCCCTTGCATTCCTATACATTAATGAAGAAAAATCTGAAAGAGAAATGAAGGAAACACTCCCATTAACCATTGCAACAGAAAGAATAAATTACCTACGAATAAACTTACGTAGGGAGACAAAAGATCTGTATGCTGAAAACTATGACACGGAAGAAGGAAATTGAAGATGATACAAACAGATGGAGAGTGATACGATGTTCTTGGATTGGAAGAATCAATGTTGTGAAAATGACTATACTACGAAAGCAATCTACATATTCAATGCAATCCCTCTCAAATTACCAATGGCATTTTTTCCAGAACTAGACCCAAAAAAATTTAAAATTTGTATGGAGACACAAAAAACCTGGAAGAGCCGAAGCACTTTGAGAGCAAAAAACAGAGCTAGAGGAATCAGACTGCCCGACTTCAGACTGTACTATAAAGCTACAGTAATCAAGACATGATGGAACTGGCACAAAAACAGAAATATAGATCAATGCAACAGGATAGAAAGCCCAGAGATAAAGCCACGCACCTATGGTCAACTAATCTATGACAAAGTAGACAAGAATCCACAATGGAGAAAAGACAGTCTCTACAATAAGTGGTGCTGGGAAAACTGGACAGACACATGTAAAAGAATGAAATTAGAACACTCCCAAGCACCGTACACAGAAATCAACTCAAAATGGAACAGAGACCTAAACGTAAGACAGGATACTATAAAACTCTTAGAGGAAAACATAGCAATAACACGCTTTGACATAAATCACGGCAAGATCTTTTTTAATCCACCTCCTAGAGTAATGGAAATAAAAACAAAAATAAACAAGTGGGACCTAATGAAACTTAAAAGCTTTTGCTACACACAGGAAACGACAAGCAAGACCAAAGGACAGCCCTCAGAATGGGAAAAATATTTGCGTACGGATCAACGGACTAAGGATTAATCGCCAAAATATATAAAGAGCCCATGCAGCTTGGTATTAAACAAACGAACAACCCAATCGAAAAATGGGCAGAAGATCTAAATAGACAATTCTCCAAAGAAAACATACAGCTGGCCGACAAACACATCAAAACCTGCTCAACGTCACTAATTATTAGAGAGATGCACATCAAAACTACACTGAGGTATCACCTCACACCATTTAGAACGGGCATCATCAGAAAAATCAACAAACAACAACTGCTGCACAGGGTGTGGAGCAAAGAGAATACTCTTGCACTGTTGTTGGGAAAGTAAACTGATACAGCCAATATGGAGAACAGTAAAGAGGATCCTTAAAAAACGAAAAACAGAATTGCCATATGACCCAGCGAACCCACTACAGGGCATACACCAAGAGAAAACCATAGTTCTAAAAGTCACATGCACCCCAATGTTCACTGTAGTAGTATTTACTATAGCCAGGTCATGGAAACAACCTAAATGCCCATCCACAGGCGAATGGATAAGGAAGATGAGGTACGTATATACCATGGAATATTACTCAGCCATAAAAAGGAACTAAGTTGGTTCAGTGGTAAAGGCGTGGATGGATCTAGAGACTGTCATACAGAGTGAAGTCAGTCAGAAAGAGAAAAACAGATACCATATATAAATGCATATATATGCATCCTAGAAAGATGGTACAGATGAATCGGTTTGCAGAATTGAATTGATACACAGATGTGGAGAACCCACATACGGCCACCAAAGGGGGAAGTGGTGGTGTGGTAGTCGTTGTGTGATGAATTCGGAAATTGGGATTCAAATATTTACACTGATATGTATAAAATGGATAACTAATAAGAACCTGCTATATAAAAATATAAAATAGTATTCAAAAATTCACAAAACAATAAGATAAAAGGAAGAAGATGTGTTCATTTGAACCGATCATTTCCTAAATAGACAACAAACTCTGAAGGTAGTTGGGGCTGTCAATAAAAAGGTAGAGAAAAGAGAAAGAAAGAACTGAAACAGCAACAAAGAAAACAATAGCAAGGATCAATAAAAGTAAAAGCTGGTTCTTTTACAAGGTAAACAGTATTGACATACCTTTAGCCAGACTCACCAAGAAAAAGAGGGAGAGGAGTGCAATCAATAAGATTAGAAATGAAAAAGAAGTTACCACGGACAACACAGAAATATAAAACTTAGTAAGAGACTACTAGAAGCAACTCTATGCTGATAAAATGGACAATCTGGAAGAAATGCACAAATTCTTAGAAAGGTACAACCTTCCAAGACTGAAACAGGAAAAAATAGAAACTATGAACAGACCCAGTTCGAGTAATGAACTTGCAACTCTGATTGAAAATCGTCCAACAAACAAAAGTCCAGGACAGATGGTTTCACAGGATAATTCTATCCAACATGGAGAAAAGACTTAACACCCATCCTTCTCAAACTCTTCCAAAAAATGGGCAAGGGAGGAACACTCCCAAACTCTTTCTATGAGGCCACCATCAACCTGATACTCAAAGCAGACAAAGGTAGTACAAAAAACTAAAGTTACACACCGATATCACTGATGAACATAGATGCGCAGCTGCTCAACAAAATAGTAGCAAACAGAATCCAATACCACATTAAAAGTGGCATACCTCATGATCAAGTGGGATTGATCCCAGGGATGCAAGGATTGTTCAATACACACAATTCAATGTGATACACCCTATGAAGAAAGCGAAGAGGAAAATCCATATGATCATGTCAATCGATGCAGAAAAGCTTGTGACAAATTTCAACACACATTTATGATAAAAACCCTCCAGTAAGTGGGCAGAGAGGGAACCTCACTCAAGTTAATCAAGGCCATATACGACAAACCCACAGCAAACATTCTCAATGGTGAATAATTGAAAGCATGTCCTCTAATATCAGGAACAAGACAAGGATGACCACTCTCACCACTATTATTCCACATAGTTTTGGAAGTTTTAGCCACAGCAGTCAGAGCAGCAAAAGAAATAAAAAGAACACAAGTTGGAAAAGAAGAAGTAACACTGTCACTCTTTGCAGATGACATGACACTATACTTAGAGAATCCTAAAGATGCCACCAGAAAACAACTAGAGCTACTCCATGGATTTGCTAACGTTGCATGATAGAAAATGAATGCACAGAAAGCCGTTGCATTCCTATACATTAATGAAGAAAAATCTGAAAGAGAAATGAAGGAAACACTCCCATTAACCATTGCAACAGAAAGAATAAATTACCTATGAATAAACTTACCTCGGGAGACAAAAGATCTGTATGCTGAAAACTATGACACGGAAGAAGGAAATTGAAGATGATACAAACAGATGGAGAGTGATACGATGTTCTTGGATTGGAAGAATCAATGTTGTGAAAATGACTATACTACGAAAGCAATCTACATATTCAATGCAATCCCTCTCAAATTACCAATGGCATTTTTTCCAGAACTAGACCCAAAAAAATCTTAAAATTTGTATGGAGACACAAGAAACCTGGAAGAGCCGAAGGACTTTGAGAGCAAAAAACAGAGCTGGAGGAATCAGACTGCCCGACTTCAGACTGTACTACAAAGCTACAGGAATCAAGACATGATGGAACTGGCAGAAAAACAGAAATATAGATCAATGCAACAGGATAGAAAGCCCAGAGATAAAGCCACGCACCTATGGTCAACTAATCTATGACAAAGTAGACAAGAATCCACAATGGAGAAAAGACAGTCTCTACAATAAGTGGTTCTGGGAAAACAGGACAGACACATGTAAAAGAATGAAATTAGAACACTCCCAAACACCGTACACAGAAATCAACTCAAAATGCAACAGAGACCTAAACGTAAGACAGGATACTATAAAACTCTTAGAGGAAAACACAGGAATAACACGCTTTGACATAAATCACGGCAGTATATTTTTTAATCCACCTCCTAGAGTAATGGAAATAAAAACAAAAAGAAACAAGTGGGACCTAATGAAACTTACAAGCTTTTGCTACACACAGGAAACGACAAACAAGAGCAAAGGACAACCCGCAGAATGGGAGAAATATTTGCATACGGATCAACGGACTAAGGATTAATCTCAAATATATAAAGAGCTCATGCAGCTCGGTATTAAACAAACGAACAACCCAATCGAAAAATGGGCAGAAGACCTAAATAGACAATTCTACAAAGAAGACACACAGCTGGCCAACAAGCACATCAAAACCTGCTCAACGTCACTAATTATTAGAGAGATGCACATCAAAACTACACTGAGGTATCACCTCACACCATTTAGAACGGGCATCATCAGAAAATCAACAAACAACAATTGCTGGACAGGGTGTGGAGCAAAGAGAATACTCTTGCACTGTTGTTGGGAATGTAAATTGATACAGCCACTATGGAGAACAGTAAAGAGGTTCCTTTAAAAAACGAAAAACAGAATTGCCATACGACCCAGAGAACCCACTACAGGGCATACACCAAGAGAAAACCATAGTTCTAAAAGTCACATGCACCCCAATGTTCATTGTAGCAGTATTTACAATAGCCAGGTCATGAAAACAACCTAAATGCCCATGCACAAGCTAATGGATAAAGAAGATGAGGTACATATATACCATGGAATATTACTCAGCCATAAAAAGGAACTAAGTTGGTTCATTGGTACAGGTGTGGATGGATCTATAGACTGTCATACAGAGTGAAGTCAGTCAGAAGGAGAAAAACAGATATCGTATATAAACGCATATATATGCAACCTAGAAAAATGGAACAGATGAACCGGTTTGCAGGATTGAATTGATACACAGATGTGGAGAACCCACGTATGGCCACCAAAGGGGGAAAGTGGGGGTGTGGTAGTTATTGTGTGATGAATTCGGAAATTGGGATTCAAATATATACACTGATATGTATAAAATGGATAACTAATAAGTACCTACTGTACAAGAAAATAAAATAATATTGAAAAATTCAAAAAACAATAAGATAAAAGGAAGAAGATATGTTCATTTGAACCGATCATTTCTTAAATAGACAACAAACTCTGAAGGTAGTTGGGGCTGTCAATAAAAAGGCAGAAAAAAAAGAAAGAAAGAACTGAAATAGCAACAAAGAAAACAATAGCAAGGATCAGTAAAAGTAAAAGCTGGTTCTTTGAGAAGGTAAACAATATTGATATACCTTTAGCCAGACTCACCGAGAAAAAGAGGGAGAGGACTGCAATCAATAAAATTAGAAATGAAAAAGAAGTTACCATGGACAACACAGAAATATAAAACTTCGTAAGAGATTACTATAAACAAATCTATGCAGATAAAATGGACAATCTGGAAGAAATGCACAAATTCTTAGACAGGTACAACCTTCCAAGACTGAAACAGGAAAAAATAGAAACTATGAACAGACCCAGGACGAGTAATGAACTTGCAACTGTGATTAACAATCGTCCAACAAACAAAAGTCCAGGACAGGTAGTTTCACAGGATAATTCTATCCAACATGGAGAAAAGACCTAACACCCATCCTTCTCCAACTCTTCCAAAAAATTGGCGAAGAAGGAACACTCCCAAACTCTTTCTATGAGGCCACCATCACCCTGATACCAAAACCAGACAAATACAGTACAAAGAACTAAAGTTACACACCGATATCACTGATGAACATAGATGCAAAGCTGCTCAACAAAATAGTAGCAAACAGAATCCAATACCACATTAAAAGTATCATACCTCATGATCAAGTGGGATTGATCCCAGGGATGCAAGGATTCTTCAATATACGCAAATCAATGTGATACACCCTATTAACAAAGTGAAGAGGAAAAAACGTATGATCATGTCAATCGATGCAGAAAAGCTTGTGACAAATTGCAACACACATTTCTGATAAAAAACCTCCAGAAAGTGGGCAGAGAGGGAACCTCACTCCACTTAATCAAGGCCATATACGACAAACCCACAGCAAACATTCTCAATGGTGAATAATTGAAAGCATGTCCTCTAATATCAGGAACAAACAAGGATGACCACTCTCACCACTATTATTCAACATAGTTTTGGAAGTTTTAGCCACAGCAGTCAGAGCAGCAAAAGAAATGAAAGGAACACAAGTTGGAAAAGAAGAAGTAACACTGTCACTCTGTGCAGATGACATGACACTATACTTAGAGAATCCTAAAGATGCCACCAGAAAACAACTAGAGCTACTCCATGGATTTGGTAACGTTGCATGATAGAAAATGAATGCACAGAAATCCCTTGCATTCCTATACATTAATGAAGAAAAATCTGACAGAGAAATGAAGGAAACACTCCCATTAACCATTGCAACAGAAAGAATAAATTACCTACGAATAAACTTACCTAGGGAGACAAAAGATCTGTATGCTGAAAACTATGACACGGAAGAAGGAAATTGAAGAAGATACAAACAGATGGAGAGTGATACGATGTTCTTGGATTGGAAGAATCAATGTTGTGAAAATGACTATACTACGAAAGCAATCTACATATTCAATGCAATCCCTCTCAAATTACCAATGGCATTTTTTCCAGAACTAGACCCAAAAAAATCTTAAAATTTGTATGGAGACACAAAAAACCTGGAAGAGCCGAAGCACTTTGAGAGCAAAAAACAGAGCTGGAGGAATCAGACTGCCCGACTTCAGACTGTACTACAAAGCTACAGGAATCAAGACATGATGGGACTGGCACAAAAACAGAAATATAGATCAATGCAACAGGATAGAAAGCCCAGAGATAAAGCCACGCACCTATGGTCAACTAATCTATGACAAAGTAGACATGAATCCACAACGGAGAAAAGACAGTCTCTACAATAAGTGGTGCTGGGAAAACTGGACAGACACATGTAAAAGAATGAAATTAGAACACTCCCAAACACCGTACACAGAAATCAACTCAAAATGGAACAGAGACCTAAACGTAAGACAGGATACTATAAAACTCTTAGAGGAAAACATAGCAATAACACGCTTTGACATAAATCACGGCAAGATCTTTTTTAATCCACCTCCTAGAGTAATGGAAATAAAAACAATAATAAACAAGTAGGACCTAATGAAACTTAAAAGCTTTTGCTACACACAGGAAACGACAAACAAGACTAAAGGACAACCCGCAGAATGGGAAAAATATTTGTGTACGAATCAACGGACTAAGGATTAACCTCCAAAATATATAAACAGCACATGCAGCTCGGTATTAAACGAACGAACAACCCAATCGAAAAAAGGGCAGAAGACCTAAATAGACAATTCTCGAAAGAAGACACACAGCTGGCCAACAAGCACATCAAAACCTGCTCAACGTCAGTAATTATTAGAGAGATGCACATCAAAACTACACTGAGGTATCACCTCACACCATTTAGAACGGGCATCATCAGAAAATCAACAAACAACAATTGCTGGACAGGGTGTGGAGCAAAGAGAATACACTTGCACTGCTGTTGGGAATATAAACTGATACAGCCACTATGGAGAACAGTAAAGAGGTTCCTTCAAAAACGAGAAACAAAATTGCCATACGACCCAGCGAACCCACTACAGGGCATATACCAAGAGAAAACCATAGTTCTAAAAGTCACATGCACCCCAATGTTCATTGAAGCAGTATTTACTATAGCCAGGTCATGGAAACAACCTAAATGCCCATCCACAGGCGAATGGATAAAGAAGATGAGGTACATATATACCATGGAATATTACTCAGCCATAAAAAGGAACTAAGTTGGTTCAGTGGTACAGGCGTGGATGGATCTAGAGACTGTCATACAGAGTGAAGTCAGTCAGAAAGAGAAAAACAGATACCGTATATAAACGCATATATATGCAACCTAGAAAGATGGTACAGATGAACCGGTTTGCAGGATTGAATTGATACACAGATGTGGAGAATCCACGTATGGCCACCAAAGGGGGAAAGTGGGGCTGTGGTAGTCGTTGTGTGATGAATTGGGAAATTGGGATTGACATATATACACTGATATGTATAAAATGGATAACTAATAAGTACATGCTGTATAAAAATATAAAATAATATTCAAAAATTCAAAAAACAATAAGAGAAAAGGAAGAAGATGTGTTCATTTGAACCGATCATTTCCTAAATAGACAACAAACTCTGAAGGTAGTTGGGGTTGTCAGTAAAAAGGTAGAGAAAAAAGAAAAAAAGAACTGAAACAGCAACAAAGAAAACAATAGCAAGGATCTATAAAAGTAAAAGCTGGTTCGTTGAGAAGGTAAACAATATTGATATACCTTTAGCCAGACTCACCGAGAAAAAGAGGGAGAGGACTGCAATCAATAAAATTAGAAATGAAAAAGAAGTTACCACGGACAACAGAGAACTATGAAACTTCGTAAGAGACTACTACAAGCAACTCTATGCTGATAAAATGGACAATCTGGAAGAAATGCACAAATTCTTAGACAGGTACAACCTTCCAAGACTGAACCAGGAAAAAATAGAAACTATGAACAGACCCAGTACGAGTAATGAACTTGCAACTCTGATTGAAAATCGTCCAACAAACAAAAGTCCAGGACTGGTGGTTTCACAGGTTAATTCTATCCAACATGGAGAAAAGACTTAACACCCATCCTTCTCAAACTCTTCCAAAAAATGGGAAAGGGAGGAACACTCCCAAACTCTTTCTATGAGGCTACCCTCACCCTGATACCAAAACGAGACAAAGGTAGTACAAAAAATTAAAGTTACACACTGATATCAGTGATGAACGTAGATGCAAAGTTGCTCAACAAAATAGTAGCAAACAGAATCCAATACCACATTAAAAGTATCATACCTCATGATCAAGTGGGATTAATTCCAGGGATGCAAGGATTCTTCAATATACGAAAATCAATGTGATACACCCTATTAACAAAGCGAAGAGGAAAAAACGTATGATCATGTAAATAGATGCAGAAAAGCTTGTAACAAATTTCAACACATATTTCTGATAAAATCACTCCAGAAAGTGGGCAGAGAGGGAACCTCACTCAAGTTAATCAAGGCCATATACGACAAACCCACAGCAAACATCCTCAATGGTGAAAAACTGAAAGCATGTCCTCTAATATGAGGAACAACACAAGGATGACCACTCTCACCAATATTATTCCACATAGTTTTGGAAGTTCTAGCCACAGCAGTCAGAGCAGCAAAAGAAATAAACGGAACACAAGTTGGGAAAGAAGTAACACTGTCACTCTGTGCAGATGACATGACACTATACTTAGAGAATCCTAAAGATGCCACCAGAAAACTACTAGAGCTAATCCATGGATTTGGTAACGTTGCATGATAGAAAATGAATGCACAGAAATCCCTTGCATTCCAATACATTAATGAAGAAAATTCTGAAAGAGAAATGAAGGAAACACTCCCATTAACCATTACAACAGAAAGAATAAAATACCTAGGAATAAACCTACGTAGGGAGACAAAAGATCTGTATGCTGAAAACTATTACACTGAAGAACGAAATTGAAGATGATACAAACACATTGAGAGAGATACCATGTTCTTGGATTGGAAGAATCAATGTTGTGAAAATGACTATACTACGAAAGCAATCTACATATTCAATGCAATCCCTCTCAAATTACCAATGGCATTCTTTCCAGAACTAGAACTAAAAAATCTTAAAATTTGTATGGAGACACAAAAAACACTGAAGAGACGAAGCACTTTGAGGGAAAAAAACAGAGCTGGAGGAATCAGACTGCCCGACGTCAGACAGTACTACAAAGCTACAGGAATCAAGACATGATGGGACTGGCACAAAAACAGAAATATAGATCAATGCAACAGGATAGAAAGCCCAGAGATAAAGCCACGCACCTATGGTCAACTAATCTATGACAAAGTAGACAAGAATCCACAATGGAGAAAAGACAGTCTCTACAATAAGTGGTTCTGGGAAAACAGGACAGACACATGTAAAAGAATGAAATTAGAACACTCCCAAACACCGTACACAGAAATCAACTCAAAATGCAACAGAGACCTAAACGTAAGACAGGATACTATAAAACTCTTAGAGGAAAACACAGGAATAACACGCTTTGACATAAATCACGGCAGTATATTTTTTAATCCACCTCCTAGAGTAATGGAAATAAAAACAAAAAGAAACAAGTGGGACCTAATGAAACTTACAAGCTTTTGCTACACACAGGAAACGACAAACAAGAGCAAAGGACAACCCGCAGAATGGGAGAAATATTTGCATACGGATCAACGGACTAAGGATTAATCTCAAATATATAAAGAGCTCATGCAGCTCGGTATTAAACAAACGAACAACCCAATCGAAAAATGGGCAGAAGACCTAAATAGACAATTCTACAAAGAAGACACACAGCTGGCCAACAAGCACATCAAAACCTGCTCAACGTCACTAATTATTAGAGAGATGCACATCAAAACTACACTGAGGTATCACCTCACACCATTTAGAACGGGCATCATCAGAAAATCAACAAACAACAATTGCTGGACAGGGTGTGGAGCAAAGAGAATACTCTTGCACTGTTGTTGGGAATGTAAATTGATACAGCCACTATGGAGAACAGTAAAGAGGTTCCTTTAAAAAACGAAAAACAGAATTGCCATACGACCCAGAGAACCCACTACAGGGCATACACCAAGAGAAAACCATAGTTCTAAAAGTCACATGCACCCCAATGTTCATTGTAGCAGTATTTACAATAGCCAGGTCATGAAAACAACCTAAATGCCCATGCACAAGCTAATGGATAAAGAAGATGAGGTACATATATACCATGGAATATTACTCAGCCATAAAAAGGAACTAAGTTGGTTCATTGGTACAGGTGTGGATGGATCTATAGACTGTCATACAGAGTGAAGTCAGTCAGAAGGAGAAAAACAGATATCGTATATAAACGCATATATATGCAACCTAGAAAAATGGAACAGATGAACCGGTTTGCAGGATTGAATTGATACACAGATGTGGAGAACCCACGTATGGCCACCAAAGGGGGAAAGTGGGGGTGTGGTAGTTATTGTGTGATGAATTCGGAAATTGGGATTCAAATATATACACTGATATGTATAAAATGGATAACTAATAAGTACCTACTGTACAAGAAAATAAAATAATATTGAAAAATTCAAAAAACAATAAGATAAAAGGAAGAAGATATGTTCATTTGAACCGATCATTTCTTAAATAGACAACAAACTCTGAAGGTAGTTGGGGCTGTCAATAAAAAGGCAGAAAAAAAAGAAAGAAAGAACTGAAATAGCAACAAAGAAAACAATAGCAAGGATCAGTAAAAGTAAAAGCTGGTTCTTTGAGAAGGTAAACAATATTGATATACCTTTAGCCAGACTCACCGAGAAAAAGAGGGAGAGGACTGCAATCAATAAAATTAGAAATGAAAAAGAAGTTACCACAGACAACACAGAAATATAAAACTTCGTAAGAGATTACTATAAACAAATCTATGCAGATAAAATGGACAATCTGGAAGAAATGCACAAATTCTTAGACAGGTACAACCTTCCAAGACTGAAACAGGAAAAAATAGAAACTATGAACAGACCCAGTACGAGTAATGAACTTGCAACTGTGATTAACAATCGTCCAACAAACAAAAGTCCAGGACAGGTAGTTTCACAGGATAATTCTATCCAACATGGAGAAAAGACCTAACACCCATCCTTCTCCAACTCTTCCAAAAAATTGGCGAAGAAGGAACACTCCCAAACTCTTTCTATGAGGCCACCATCACCCTGATACCAAAACCAGACAAATACAGTACAAAGAACTAAAGTTACACACCGATATCACTGATGAACATAGATGCAAAGCTGCTCAACAAAATAGTAGCAAACAGAATCCAATACCACATTAAAAGTATCATACCTCATGATCAAGTGGGATTAATTCCAGGGATGCAAGGATTCTTCAATATACGAAAATCAATGTGATACACCCTATTAACAAAGCGAAGAGGAAAAAACGTATGATCATGTAAATAGATGCAGAAAAGCTTGTAACAAATTTCAACACATATTTCTGATAAAATCACTCCAGAAAGTGGGCAGAGAGGGAACCTCACTCAAGTTAATCAAGGCCATATACGACAAACCCACAGCAAACATCCTCAATGGTGAAAAACTGAAAGCATGTCCTCTAATATGAGGAACAACACAAGGATGACCACTCTCACCAATATTATTCCACATAGTTTTGGAAGTTCTAGCCACAGCAGTCAGAGCAGCAAAAGAAATAAACGGAACACAAGTTGGGAAAGAAGTAACACTGTCACTCTGTGCAGATGACATGACACTATACTTAGAGAATCCTAAAGATGCCACCAGAAAACTACTAGAGCTAATCCATGGATTTGGTAACGTTGCATGATAGAAAATGAATGCACAGAAATCCCTTGCATTCCAATACATTAATGAAGAAAATTCTGAAAGAGAAATGAAGGAAACACTCCCATTAACCATTACAACAGAAAGAATAAAATACCTAGGAATAAACCTACGTAGGGAGACAAAAGATCTGTATGCTGAAAACTATTACACTGAAGAACGAAATTGAAGATGATACAAACACATTGAGAGAGATACCATGTTCTTGGATTGGAAGAATCAATGTTGTGAAAATGACTATACTACGAAAGCAATCTACATATTCAATGCAATCCCTCTCAAATTACCAATGGCATTCTTTCCAGAACTAGAACTAAAAAATCTTAAAATTTGTATGGAGACACAAAAAACACTGAAGAGACGAAGCACTTTGAGGGAAAAAAACAGAGCTGGAGGAATCAGACTGCCCGACGTCAGACAGTACTACAAAGCTACAGGAATCAAGACATGATGGGACTGGCAGAAAAACAGAAATATAGATCAATGCAACAGGATAGAAAGCCCAGAGATAAAGCCACGCACCTATGGTCAACTAATCTATGACAAAGTAGACAAGAATCCACAATGGAGAAAAGACAGTCTCTACAATAAGTGGTTCTGGGAAAACAGGACAGACACATGTAAAAGAATGAAATTAGAACACTCCCAAACACCGTACACAGAAATCAACTCAAAATGCAACAGAGACCTAAACGTAAGACAGGATACTATAAAACTCTTAGAGGAAAACACAGGAATAACACGCTTTGACATAAATCACGGCAGTATATTTTTTAATCCACCTCCTAGAGTAATGGAAATAAAAACAAAAAGAAACAAGTGGGACCTAATGAAACTTACAAGCTTTTGCTACACACAGGAAACGACAAACAAGAGCAAAGGACAACCCGCAGAATGGGAGAAATATTTGCATACGGATCAACGGACTAAGGATTAATCTCAAATATATAAAGAGCTCATGCAGCTCGGTATTAAACAAACGAACAACCCAATCGAAAAATGGGCAGAAGACCTAAATAGACAATTCTACAAAGAAGACACACAGCTGGCCAACAAGCACATCAAAACCTGCTCAACGTCACTAATTATTAGAGAGATGCACATCAAAACTACACTGAGGTATCACCTCACACCATTTAGAACGGGCATCATCAGAAAATCAACAAACAACAATTGCTGGACAGGGTGTGGAGCAAAGAGAATACTCTTGCACTGTTGTTGGGAATGTAAATTGATACAGCCACTATGGAGAACAGTAAAGAGGTTCCTTTAAAAAACGAAAAACAGAATTGCCATACGACCCAGAGAACCCACTACAGGGCATACACCAAGAGAAAACCATAGTTCTAAAAGTCACATGCACCCCAATGTTCATTGTAGCAGTATTTACAATAGCCAGGTCATGAAAACAACCTAAATGCCCATGCACAAGCTAATGGATAAAGAAGATGAGGTACATATATACCATGGAATATTACTCAGCCATAAAAAGGAACTAAGTTGGTTCATTGGTACAGGTGTGGATGGATCTATAGACTGTCATACAGAGTGAAGTCAGTCAGAAGGAGAAAAACAGATATCGTATATAAACGCATATATATGCAACCTAGAAAAATGGAACAGATGAACCGGTTTGCAGGATTGAATTGATACACAGATGTGGAGAACCCACGTATGGCCACCAAAGGGGGAAAGTGGGGGTGTGGTAGTTATTGTGTGATGAATTCGGAAATTGGGATTCAAATATATACACTGATATGTATAAAATGGATAACTAATAAGTACCTACTGTACAAGAAAATAAAATAATATTGAAAAATTCAAAAAACAATAAGATAAAAGGAAGAAGATATGTTCATTTGAACCGATCATTTCTTAAATAGACAACAAACTCTGAAGGTAGTTGGGGCTGTCAATAAAAAGGCAGAAAAAAAAGAAAGAAAGAACTGAAATAGCAACAAAGAAAACAATAGCAAGGATCAGTAAAAGTAAAAGCTGGTTCTTTGAGAAGGTAAACAATATTGATATACCTTTAGCCAGACTCACCGAGAAAAAGAGGGAGAGGACTGCAATCAATAAAATTAGAAATGAAAAAGAAGTTACCACGGACAACACAGAAATATAAAACTTCGTAAGAGATTACTATAAACAAATCTATGCAGATAAAATGGACAATCTGGAAGAAATGCACAAATTCTTAGACAGGTACAACCTTCCAAGACTGAAACAGGAAAAACTAGAAACTATGAACAGACCCAGTACGAGTAATGAACTTGCAACTGTGATTAACAATCGTCCAACAAACAAAAGTCCAGGACAGGTAGTTTCACAGGATAATTCTATCCAACATGGAGAAAAGACCTAACACCCATCCTTCTCCAACTCTTCCAAAAAATTGGCGAAGAAGGAACACTCCCAAACTCTTTCTATGAGGCCACCATCACCCTGATACCAAAACCAGACAAATACAGTACAAAGAACTAAAGTTACACACCGATATCACTGATGAACATAGATGCAAAGCTGCTCAACAAAATAGTAGCAAACAGAATCCAATACCACATTAAAAGTATCATACCTCATGATCAAGTGGGATTGATCCCAGGGATGCAAGGATTCTTCAATATACGCAAATCAATGTGATACACCCTATTAACAAAGTGAAGAGGAAAAAACGTATGATCATGTCAATCGATGCAGAAAAGCTTGTGACAAATTGCAACACACATTTCTGATAAAAAACCTCCAGAAAGTGGGCAGAGAGGGAACCTCACTCCACTTAATCAAGGCCATATACGACAAACCCACAGCAAACATTCTCAATGGTGAATAATTGAAAGCATGTCCTCTAATATCAGGAACAAACAAGGATGACCACTCTCACCACTATTATTCAACATAGTTTTGGAAGTTTTAGCCACAGCAGTCAGAGCAGCAAAAGAAATGAAAGGAACACAAGTTGGAAAAGAAGAAGTAACACTGTCACTCTGTGCAGATGACATGACACTATACTTAGAGAATCCTAAAGATGCCACCAGAAAACAACTAGAGCTACTCCATGGATTTGGTAACGTTGCATGATAGAAAATGAATGCACAGAAATCCCTTGCATTCCTATACATTAATGAAGAAAAATCTGACAGAGAAATGAAGGAAACACTCCCATTAACCATTGCAACAGAAAGAATAAATTACCTACGAATAAACTTACCTAGGGAGACAAAAGATCTGTATGCTGAAAACTATGACACGGAAGAAGGAAATTGAAGAAGATACAAACAGATGGAGAGTGATACGATGTTCTTGGATTGGAAGAATCAATGTTGTGAAAATGACTATACTACGAAAGCAATCTACATATTCAATGCAATCCCTCTCAAATTACCAATGGCATTTTTTCCAGAACTAGACCCAAAAAAATCTTAAAATTTGTATGGAGACACAAAAAACCTGGAAGAGCCGAAGCACTTTGAGAGCAAAAAACAGAGCTGGAGGAATCAGACTGCCCGACTTCAGACTGTACTACAAAGCTACAGGAATCAAGACATGATGGGACTGGCACAAAAACAGAAATATAGATCAATGCAACAGGATAGAAAGCCCAGAGATAAAGCCACGCACCTATGGTCAACTAATCTATGACAAAGTAGACATGAATCCACAACGGAGAAAAGACAGTCTCTACAATAAGTGGTGCTGGGAAAACTGGACAGACACATGTAAAAGAATGAAATTAGAACACTCCCAAACACCGTACACAGAAATCAACTCAAAATGGAACAGAGACCTAAACGTAAGACAGGATACTATAAAACTCTTAGAGGAAAACATAGCAATAACACGCTTTGACATAAATCACGGCAAGATCTTTTTTAATCCACCTCCTAGAGTAATGGAAATAAAAACAATAATAAACAAGTAGGACCTAATGAAACTTAAAAGCTTTTGCTACACACAGGAAACGAGAAACAAGACTAAAGGACAACCCGCAGAATGGGAAAAATATTTGTGTACGAATCAACGGACTAAGGATTAACCTCCAAAATATATAAACAGCACATGCAGCTCGGTATTAAACGAACGAACAACCCAATCGAAAAAAGGGCAGAAGACCTAAATAGACAATTCTCGAAAGAAGACACACAGCTGGCCAACAAGCACATCAAAACCTGCTCAACGTCAGTAATTATTAGAGAGATGCACATCAAAACTACACTGAGGTATCACCTCACACCATTTAGAACGGGCATCATCAGAAAATCAACAAACAACAATTGCTGGACAGGGTGTGGAGCAAAGAGAATACACTTGCACTGCTGTTGGGAATATAAACTGATACAGCCACTATGGAGAACAGTAAAGAGGTTCCTTCAAAAACGAGAAACAAAATTGCCATACGACCCAGCGAACCCACTACAGGGCATATACCAAGAGAAAACCATAGTTCTAAAAGTCACATGCACCCCAATGTTCATTGAAGCAGTATTTACTATAGCCAGGTCATGGAAACAACCTAAATGCCCATCCACAGGCGAATGGATAAAGAAGATGAGGTACATATATACCATGGAATATTACTCAGCCATAAAAAGGAACTAAGTTGGTTCAGTGGTACAGGCGTGGATGGATCTAGAGACTGTCATACAGAGTGAAGTCAGTCAGAAAGAGAAAAACAGATACCGTATATAAACGCATATATATGCAACCTAGAAAGATGGTACAGATGAACCGGTTTGCAGGATTGAATTGATACACAGATGTGGAGAATCCACGTATGGCCACCAAAGGGGGAAAGTGGGGCTGTGGTAGTCGTTGTGTGATGAATTGGGAAATTGGGATTGACATATATACACTGATATGTATAAAATGGATAACTAATAAGTACATGCTGTATAAAAATATAAAATAATATTCAAAAATTCAAAAAACAATAAGAGAAAAGGAAGAAGATGTGTTCATTTGAACCGATCATTTCCTAAATAGACAACAAACTCTGAAGGTAGTTGGGGTTGTCACTAAAAAGGTAGAGAAAAAAGAAAAAAAGAACTGAAACAGCAACAAAGAAAACAATAGCAAGGATCTATAAAAGTAAAAGCTGGTTCGTTGAGAAGGTAAACAATATTGATATACCTTTAGCCAGACTCACCGAGAAAAAGAGGGAGAGGACTGCAATCAATAAAATTAGAAATGAAAAAGAAGTTACCACGGACAACAGAGAACTATGAAACTTCGTAAGAGACTACTACAAGCAACTCTATGCTGATAAAATGGACAATCTGGAAGAAATGCACAAATTCTTAGACAGGTACAACCTTCCAAGACTGAACCAGGAAAAAATAGAAACTATGAACAGACCCAGTACGAGTAATGAACTTGCAACTCTGATTGAAAATCGTCCAACAAACAAAAGTCCAGGACTGGTGGTTTCACAGGTTAATTCTATCCAACATGGAGAAAAGACTTAACACCCATCCTTCTCAAACTCTTCCAAAAAATGGGAAAGGGAGGAACACTCCCAAACTCTTTCTATGAGGCTACCCTCACCCTGATACCAAAACGAGACAAAGGTAGTACAAAAAATTAAAGTTACACACTGATATCAGTGATGAACGTAGATGCAAAGTTGCTCAACAAAATAGTAGCAAACAGAATCCAATACCACATTAAAAGTATCATACCTCATGATCAAGTGGGATTAATTCCAGGGATGCAAGGATTCTTCAATATACGAAAATCAATGTGATACACCCTATTAACAAAGCGAAGAGGAAAAAACGTATGATCATGTAAATAGATGCAGAAAAGCTTGTAACAAATTTCAACACATATTTCTGATAAAATCACTCCAGAAAGTGGGCAGAGAGGGAACCTCACTCAAGTTAATCAAGGCCATATACGACAAACCCACAGCAAACATCCTCAATGGTGAAAAACTGAAAGCATGTCCTCTAATATGAGGAACAACACAAGGATGACCACTCTCACCAATATTATTCCACATAGTTTTGGAAGTTCTAGCCACAGCAGTCAGAGCAGCAAAAGAAATAAACGGAACACAAGTTGGGAAAGAAGTAACACTGTCACTCTGTGCAGATGACATGACACTATACTTAGAGAATCCTAAAGATGCCACCAGAAAACTACTAGAGCTAATCCATGGATTTGGTAACGTTGCATGATAGAAAATGAATGCACAGAAATCCCTTGCATTCCAATACATTAATGAAGAAAATTCTGAAAGAGAAATGAAGGAAACACTCCCATTAACCATTACAACAGAAAGAATAAAATACCTAGGAATAAACCTACGTAGGGAGACAAAAGATCTGTATGCTGAAAACTATTACACTGAAGAACGAAATTGAAGATGATACAAACACATTGAGAGAGATACCATGTTCTTGGATTGGAAGAATCAATGTTGTGAAAATGACTATACTACGAAAGCAATCTACATATTCAATGCAATCCCTCTCAAATTACCAATGGCATTCTTTCCAGAACTAGAACTAAAAAATCTTAAAATTTGTATGGAGACACAAAAAACACTGAAGAGACGAAGCACTTTGAGGGAAAAAAACAGAGCTGGAGGAATCAGACTGCCCGACGTCAGACAGTACTACAAAGCTACAGGAATCAAGACATGATGGGACTGGCACAAAAACAGAAATATAGATCAATGCAACAGGATAGAAAGCCCAGAGATAAAGCCACGCACCTATGGTCAACTAATCTATGACAAAGTAGACATGAATCCACAATGGAGAAAAGACAGTCTCTACAATAAGTGGTGCTGGGAAAACTGGACAGACACATGTAAAAGAATGAAATTAGAACACTCCCAAACACCGTACACAGAAATCAACTCAAAATGGAACAGAGACCAAAACGTAAGACAGGATACTATAAAACTCTTAGAGGAAAACATAGCAATAACACGCTTTGACATAAATCACGGCAAGATCTTTTTTAATCCACCTCCTAGAGTAATGGAAATAAAAACAATAATAAACAAGTAGGACCTAATGAAACTTAAAAGCTTTTGCTACACACAGGAAACGACAAACAAGACTAAAGGACAACCCGCAGAATGGGAAAAATATTTGTGTACGAATCAACGGACTAAGGATTAACCTCCAAAATATATAAACAGCACATGCAGCTCGGTATTAAACAAACGAACAACCCAATCGAAAAAAGGGCAGAAGACCTAAATAGACAATTCTCGAAAGAAGACACACAGCTGGCCAACAAGCACATCAAAACCTGCTCAACGTCAGTAATTATTAGAGAGATGCACATCAAAACTACACTGAGGTATCACCTCACACCATTTAGAATGGGCATCATCAGAAAATCAACAAACAACAATTGCTGGACAGGGTGTGGAGCAAAGAGAATACTCTTGCACTGCTGTTGGGAATATAAACTGATACAGCCACTATGGAGAACAGTAAAGAGGTTCCTTCAAAAACGAAAAACAAAATTGCCATACGACCCAGCGAACCCACAACAGGGCATATACCAAGAGAAAACCATAGTTCTAAAAGTCACATGCACCCCAATGTTCATTGAAGCAGTATTTACTATAGCCAGGTCATGGAAACAACCTAAATGCCCATCCACAGGCGAATGGATAAAGAAGATGAGGTACATATATACCATGGAATATTACTCAGCCATAAAAAGGAACTAAGTTGGTTCAGTGGTACAGGCGTGGATGGATCTAGAGACTGTCATACAGAGTGAAGTCAGTCAGAAAGAGAAAAACAGATACCGTATATAAATGCGTATATATGCATCCTGGAAAGATGGTACAGATGAACCGGTTTGCAGGATTGAATTGATACACAGATGTGGAGAACCCACGTATGGCCACCAAAGGGGGAAAGTGCGGGTGTGGTAGTCATTGTGTGATGAATTCGGAAATTGGGATTCAAACATATACACTAATATGTATAAAATGGATAACTAATAAGAGCCTGCTATATAAAAAATAAAATAATATTCAAAAATTCACAAAACAATAAGATAAAAGGAAGAAGATGTGTTCATTTGAACCGATCATTTCCTAAATAGACAACAAACTCTGAAGGTAGTTGGGGCTGTCAATAAAAAGGTAGACAAAAAAGAAAGAAAGAACGGAAACAGCAACAAAGAAAACAATAGCAAGGATCAATAAAAGTAAAAGCTGGTTGTTTTACAAGGTAAACAGTATTGACATACCTTTAGCCAGACTCACCGAGAAAAAGAGGGAGAGGACTGCAATCAATAAAATTAGAAATGAAAAAGAACTTACCACGGACAACAGAGAACTATAAAACTTCGTAAGAGACTACTACAAGCAACTCTATGCTGATAAAATGGACAATCTGGAAGAAATGCACAAATTCTTAGACAGGTACAACCTTCCAAGAGTGAACCAGGAAAAAATAGAAACTATGAACAGACCCAGTACGAGCAATGAACTTGCAACTCTGATTGAAAATCGTCCAACAAACAAAGTCCAGGACAGGTGGTTTCACAGGTTAATTCTATCCAACATGGAGAAAAGACTTACCACCCATCCTTCTCAAACTCTTCCAAAAAATGGGCAAGGAAGGAACACTCCCAAACTCTTTCTATGAGGCTACCCTCACCCTGATACCCAAACGAGACAAAGGTAGTACAAAAAACTAAAGTTACACACTGATATCAGTGATGAACATAGATGGAAAGTTGCTCAACAAAATAGTAGCAAACAGAATCCAATACCACATTAAAAGTATCATACCTCATGATCAAGTGGGATTAATTCCAGGGATGCAAGGATTCTTCAATATACGAAAATCAATGTGATACACCCTATTAACAAAGCGAAGAGGAAAAAACGTATGATCATGTCAATCGATGCAGAAAAGCTTGTAACAAATGTCAACACACATTTCTGATAAAAACCCTCCAGAAAGTGGGCAGAGAGGGAACCTCACTCAAGGTAATCAAGGCCATATAGGACAAACCCACAGCAAACATCCTCAATGGTGAAAAACTGAAAGCATGTCCTCTAATATGAGGAAGAAGACAAGGATGACCACTCTCACCAATATTATTCCACATAGTTTTGGAAGTTCTAGCCACAGCAGTCAGAGCAGCAAAAGAAATAAAAGGAACACAAGTTGGAAAACAAGAAGTAACACTGTCACTCTGTGCAGATGACATGACACTATACTTAGAGAATCCTAAAGATGCCACCAGAAAACTACTAAAGCTAATCCATGGATTTGGTAACGTTGCATGATACAAAATGAATGCACAGAAATCCCTTGCATTCCTATACATTAATGAAGAAAATTATGAAAGAGAAATGAAGGAAACACTCCCATTAACCATTACAACAGAAAGAATAAAAAACCTAGGAATAAACCTACGTAGGGAGACAAAAGATCTGTATGCTGAAAACTATGACACTGAAGAACGAAATTGAAGATGATACAAACAGATGGAGAGAGATACCATGTTCTTGGATTGGAAGAATCAATGTTGTGAAAATGACTATACTACAAAAGCAATCTACATATTCAATGCAATCCCTCTCAAATTACCAATGGCATTCTTTCCAGAACTAGAACAAAAAAATCTTAAAACTTGTATGGAGACACAAAAAACCCGGAAGAGACGAAGCACTTTGAGGGAAAAAAACAGAGCTGGAGGAATCAGACTGCCAGACTTCAGACAGTACTACAAAGCTACAGGAATCAAGACAGGATGGGACTGGCAGAAAAACAGAAATATAGATCAATCCAACAGGATAGAAGGCCCAGAGATAAAGCCACGCACCTATGGTCAACTAATCTAAGACAAAGGAGGCAAGAATCCACAATGGAGAAAAGACAGTCTCTACAATAAGTGGTGCTGGGAAAACTGGACAGACACATGTAAAAGAATGAAGTTAGAACACTCCCAAACACCGTACACAGAAATAAACTCAAACTGCAACAGAGACCTAAACGTAAGACAGGATACTATAAAACTCTTAGAGGAAAACATAGCAATAACACGCTTTGACATAAATCACGGCAGTATCTTTTTTAATCCACCTCCTAGAGTAATGGAAATAAAAAGAAACAAGTGGGACCTAATGAAACTTAAAAGCTTTTGCTACACACAGGAAACGACAAACAAGACTAAAGGACAACCCGCAGAATGGGAAAAATATTTGTGTACGAATCAACGGACTAAGGATTAACCTCCAAAATATATAAACAGCACATGCAGCTCGGTATTAAACAAACGAACAACCCAATCGAAAAAAGGGCAGAAGACCTAAATAGACAATTCTCGAAAGAAGACACACAGCTGGCCAACAAGCACATCAAAACCTGCTCAACGTCAGTAATTATTAGAGAGATGCACATCAAAACTACACTGAGGTATCACCTCACACAATTTAGAACGGGCATCATCAGAAAATCAACAAACAACAATTGCTGGACAGGGTGTGGAGCAAAGAGAATACTCTTGCACTGCTGTTGGGAATATAAACTGATACAGCCACTATGGAGAACAGTAAAGAGGTTCCTTCAAAAACGAAAAACAAAATTGCCATACGACCCAGCGAACCCACTACAGGGCATATACCAAGAGGAAACCATAGTTCTAAAAGTCACATGCACCCCAATGTTCATTGAAGCAGTATTTACTATAGCCAGGTCATGGAAACAACCTAAATGCCCATCCACAGGCGAATGGATAAAGAAGATGAGGTACATATATACCATGGAATATTACTCAGCCATAAAAAGGAACTAAGTTGGTTCAGTGGTACAGGCGTGGATGGATCTAGAGACTGTCATACAGAGTGAAGTCAGTCAGAAAGAGAAAAACAGATACCGTATATGAACGCATATATATGCAACCTAGAAAGATGGTACAGATGAACCGGTTTGCAGGATTGAATTGATACACAGATGTGGAGAATCCACGTATGGCCACCAAAGGGGGAAAGTGGGGCTGTGGTAGTCGTTGTGTGATGAATTGGGAAATTGGGATTGACATATATACACTGATATGTATAAAATGGATAACTAATAAGTACGTGCTGTATAAAAATATAAAATAATATTCAAAAATTCAAAAAAACAATAAGAGAAAAGGAAGAAGATGTGTTCATTTGAACCGATCATTTCCTAAATAGACAACAAACTCTGAAGGTAGTTGGGGCTGTCAATAAAAAGGTAGACAAAAAAGAAAGAAAGAACGGAAACAGCAACAAAGAAAACAATAGCAAGGATCAATAAAAGGAAAAGCTGGTTCTTTGAGAAGGTAAACAATATTGATATACCTTTAGCCAGACTCACCGAGAAAAAGAGGGAGAGGACTGCAATCAATAAAATTAGAAATGAAAAAGAACTTACCACGGACAACAGAGAACTATAAAACTTCGTAAGAGACTACTACAAGCAACTCTATGCTGATAAAATGGACAATCTGGAAGAAATGCACAAATTCTTAGACAGGTACAACCTTCCAAGAGTGAACCAGGAAAAAATAGAAACTATGAACAGACCCAGTACGAGCAATGAACTTGCAACTCTGATTGAAAATCGTCCAACAAACAAAGTCCAGGACAGGTGGTTTCACAGGATAATTCTATCCAACATGGAGAAAAGACTTACCACCCATCCTTCTCAAACTCTTCCAAAAAATGGGCAAGGAAGGAACACTCCCAAACTCTTTCTATGAGGCTACCCTCACCCTGATACCCAAACGAGACAAAGGTAGTACAAAAAACTAAAGTTACACACTGATATCAGTGATGAACATAGATGGAAAGTTGCTCAACAAAATAGTAGCAAACAGAATCCAATACCACATTAAAAGTATCATACCTCATGATCAAGTGGGATTAATTCCAGGGATGCAAGGATTCTTCAATATACGAAAATCAATGTGATACACCCTATTAACAAAGCGAAGAGGAAAAAACGTATGATCATGTCAATCGATGCAGAAAAGCTTGTAACAAAGTTCAACACACATTTCTGATAAAAACCCTCCAGAAAGTGGGCAGAGAGGGAACCTCACTCAAGGTAATCAAGGCCATATAGGACAAACCCACAGCAAACATCCTCAATGGTGAAAAACTGAAAGCATGTCCTCTAATATGAGGAAGAAGACAAGGATGACCACTCTCACCAATATTATTCCACATAGTTTTGGAAGTTCTAGCCACAGCAGTCAGAGCAGCAAAAGAAATAAAAGGAACACAAGTTGGAAAACAAGAAGTAACACTGTCACTCTGTGCAGATGACATGACACTATACTTAGAGAATCCTAAAGATGCCACCAGAAAACTACTAAAGCTAATCCATGGATTTGGTAACGTTGCATGATACAAAATGAATGCACAGAAATCCCTTGCATTCCTATACATTAATGAAGAAAATTCTGAAAGAGAAATGAAGGAAACACTCCCATTAACCATTACAACAGAAAGAATAAAATACCTAGGAATAAACCTACGTAGGGAGACAAAAGATCTGTATGCTGAAAACTATGACACGGAAGAAGGAAATTGAAGATGATACAAACAGATGGAGAGAGATACCATGTTCTTGGATTGGAAGAATCAATGTTGTGAAAATGACTATACTACAAAAGCAATCTACATATTCAATGCAATCCCTCTCAAATTACCAATGGCATTCTTTCCAGAACTAGAACAAAAAAATCTTAAAACTTGTATGGAGACACAAAAAACCCGGAAGAGACGAAGCACTTTGAGGGAAAAAAACAGAGCTGGAGGAATCAGACTGCCCGACTTCAGACAGTACTACAAAGCTACAGGAATCAAGACATGATGGGACTGGCAGAAAAACAGAAATATAGATCAATCCAACAGGATAGAAGGCCCAGAGATAAAGCCACGCACCTATGGTCAACTAATCTATGACAAAGGAGGCAAGAATCCACAATGGAGAAAAGACAGTCTCTACAATAAGTGGTGCTGGGAAAACTGGACAGACACATGTAAAAGAATGAAGTTAGAACACTCCCAAACACCGTACACAGAAATAAACTCAAACTGCAACAGAGACCTAAACGTAAGACAGGATACTATAAAACTCTTAGAGGAAAACATAGCAATAATACGCTTTGACATAAATCACGGCAGTATCTTTTTTAATCCACCTCCTAGAGTAATGGAAATAAAAACAAAAATAAACAAGTGGGACCTAATGAAACTTAAAAGCTTTTGCTACACACAGGAAACGACAAACAAGACCAAAGAACAGCCCTCAGAATGGGAAAAATATTTGCGTACGGATCAACGGACTAAGGATTAATCTCCAAAATGTATAAAGAGCTCATGCAGCTCGGTATTAAACAAACGAACAACCCAATCGAAAAATGGGCAGAAGGCCTAAATAGACAATTCTCCAAAGAAAACATACAGCTGGCCAACAAACACATCAAAACCTGCTCAACGTCACTAATTATTAGAGAGATGCACATCAAAACTACACTGAGGTATCACCTCACACCATTTAGAACGGGCATCATCAGAAAATCAACAAACAACAATTGCTGGACAGGGTGTGGAGCAAAGAGAATACACTTGCACTGCTGTTGGGAATATAAACTGATACAGCCACTATGGAGAACAGTAAAGAGGTTCCTTCAAAAACGAAAAACAAAATTGCCATACGACCCAGCGAACCCACTACAGGGCATATACCAAGAGAAAACCATAGTTCTAAAAGTCACATGCACCCCAATGTTCATTGAAGCAGTATTTACTATAGCCAGGTCATGGAAACAACCTAAATGCCCATCCACAGGCGAATGGATAAAGAAGATGAGGTACATATATACCATGGAATATTACTCAGCCATAAAAAGGAACTAAGTTGGTTCAGTGGTACAGGCGTGGATGGATCTAGAGACTGTCATACAGAGTGAAGTCAGTCAGAAAGAGAAAAACAGATACCGTATATGAACGCATATATATGCAACCTAGAAAGATGGTACAGATGAACCGGTTTGCAGGATTGAATTGATACACAGATGTGGAGAATCCACGTATGGCCACCAAAGGGGGAAAGTGGGGCTGTGGTAGTCGTTGTGTGATGAATTGGGAAATTGGGATTGACATATATACACTGATATGTATAAAATGGATAACTAATAAGTACGTGCTGTATAAAAATATAAAATAATATTCAAAAATTCAAAAAAACAATAAGAGAAAAGGAAGAAGATGTGTTCATTTGAACCGATCATTTCCTAAATAGACAACAAACTCTGAAGGTAGTTGGGGTTGTCAGTAAAAAGGTAGAGAAAAAAGAAAGAAAGAACTGAAACAGCAACAAAGAAAACAATAGCAAGGATCAATAAAAGGAAAAGCTGGTTCTTTGAGAAGGTAAACAATATTGATATACCTTTAGCCAGACTCACCGAGAAAAAGAGGGAGAGGACTGCAATCAATAAAATTAGAAATGAAAAAGAACTTACCACGGACAACAGAGAACTATAAAACTTCGTAAGAGACTACTACAAGCAACTCTATGCTGATAAAATGGACAATCTGGAAGAAATGCACAAATTCTTAGACAGGTACAACCTTCCAAGAGTGAACCAGGAAAAAATAGAAACTATGAACAGACCCAGTACGAGCAATGAACTTGCAACTCTGATTGAAAATCGTCCAACAAACAAAGTCCAGGACAGGTGGTTTCACAGGATAATTCTATCCAACATGGAGAAAAGACTTACCACCCATCCTTCTCAAACTCTTCCAAAAAATGGGCAAGGAAGGAACACTCCCAAACTCTTTCTATGAGGCTACCCTCACCCTGATACCCAAACGAGACAAAGGTAGTACAAAAAACTAAAGTTACACACTGATATCAGTGATGAACATAGATGGAAAGTTGCTCAACAAAATAGTAGCAAACAGAATCCAATACCACATTAAAAGTATCATACCTCATGATCAAGTGGGATTAATTCCAGGGATGCAAGGATTCTTCAATATACGAAAATCAATGTGATACACCCTATTAACAAAGCGAAGAGGAAAAAACGTATGATCATGTCAATCGATGCAGAAAAGCTTGTAACAAAGTTCAACACACATTTCTGATAAAAACCCTCCAGAAAGTGGGCAGAGAGGGAACCTCACTCAAGGTAATCAAGGCCATATAGGACAAACCCACAGCAAACATCCTCAATGGTGAAAAACTGAAAGCATGTCCTCTAATATGAGGAAGAAGACAAGGATGACCACTCTCACCAATATTATTCCACATAGTTTTGGAAGTTCTAGCCACAGCAGTCAGAGCAGCAAAAGAAATAAAAGGAACACAAGTTGGAAAACAAGAAGTAACACTGTCACTCTGTGCAGATGACATGACACTATACTTAGAGAATCCTAAAGATGCCACCAGAAAACTACTAAAGCTAATCCATGGATTTGGTAACGTTGCATGATACAAAATGAATGCACAGAAATCCCTTGCATTCCTATACATTAATGAAGAAAATTCTGAAAGAGAAATGAAGGAAACACTCCCATTAACCATTACAACAGAAAGAATAAAAAACCTAGGAATAAACCTACGTAGGGAGACAAAAGATCTGTATGCTGAAAACTATGACACGGAAGAAGGAAATTGAAGATGATACAAACAGATGGAGAGAGATACCATGTTCTTGGATTGGAAGAATCAATGTTGTGAAAATGACTATACTACAAAAGCAATCTACATATTCAATGCAATCCCTCTCAAATTACCAATGGCATTCTTTCCAGAACTAGAACAAAAAAATCTTAAAACTTGTATGGAGACACAAAAAACCCGGAAGAGACGAAGCACTTTGAGGGAAAAAAACAGAGCTGGAGGAATCAGACTGCCAGACTTCAGACAGTACTACAAAGCTACAGGAATCAAGACATGATGGGACTGGCAGAAAAACAGAAATATAGATCAATCCAACAGGATAGAAGGCCCAGAGATAAAGCCACGCACCTATGGTCAACTAATCTATGACAAAGGAGGCAAGAATCCACAATGGAGAAAAGACAGTCTCTACAATAAGTGGTGCTGGGAAAACTGGACAGACACATGTAAAAGAATGAAGTTAGAACACTCCCAAACACCGTACACAGAAATAAACTCAAACTGCAACAGAGACCTAAACGTAAGACAGGATACTATAAAACTCTTAGAGGAAAACATAGCAATAACACGCTTTGACATAAATCACGGCAGTATCTTTTTTAATCCACCTCCTAGAGTAATGGAAATAAAAACAAAAATAAACAAGTGGGACCTAATGAAACTTAAAAGCTTTTGCTACACACAGGAAACGACAAACAAGACCAAAGAACAGCCCTCAGAATGGGAAAAATATTTGCGTACGGATCAACGGACTAAGGATTAATCTCCAAAATGTATAAAGAGCTCATGCAGCTCGGTATTAAACAAACGAACAACCCAATCGAAAAATGGGCAGAAGGCCTAAATAGACAATTCTCCAAAGAAAACATACAGCTGGCCAACAAACACATCAAAACCCGCTCAACGTCACTAATTATTAGAGAGATGCACATCAAAACTACACTGAGGTATCACCTCACACCATTTAGAACGGGCATCATCAGAAAATCAACAAACAACAATTGCTGGACAGGGTGTGGAGCAAAGAGAATACTCTTGCACTGCTGTTGGGAATATAAACTGATACAGCCACTATGGAGAACAGTAAAGAGGTTCCTTCAAAAACGAAAAACAAAATTGCCATACGACCCAGCGAACCCACTACAGGGCATATACCAAGAGAAAACCATAGTTCTAAAAGTCACATGCACCCCAATGTTCATTGAAGCAGTATTTACTATAGCCAGGTCATGGAAACAACCTAAATGCCCATCCACAGGCGAATGGATAAAGAAGATGAGGTACATATATACCATGGAATATTACTCAGCCATAAAAAGGAACTAAGTTGGTTCAGTGGTACAGGCGTGGATGGATCTAGAGACTGTCATACAGAGTGAAGTCAGTCAGAAAGAGAAAAACAGATACCGTATATAAATGCGTATATATGCATCCTGGAAAGATGGTACAGATGAACCGGTTTGCAGGATTGAATTGATACACAGATGTGGAGAACCCACGTATGGCCACCAAAGGGGGAAAGTGCGGGTGTGGTAGTCATTGTGTGATGAATTCGGAAATTGGGATTCAAACATATACACTAATATGTATAAAATGGATAACTAATAAGAGCCTGCTATATAAAAAATAAAATAATATTCAAAAATTCACAAAACAATAAGATAAAAGGAAGAAGATGTGTTCATTTGAACCGATCATTTCCTAAATAGACAACAAACTCTGAAGGTAGTTGGGGCTGTCAATAAAAAGGTAGACAAAAAAGAAAGAAAGAACGGAAACAGCAACAAAGAAAACAATAGCAAGGACCAATAAAAGGAAAAGCTGGTTCTTTGAGAACGTAAACAATATTGATATACCTTTAGCCAGACTCACCGAGAAAAAGAGGGAGAGGACTGCAATCAATAAAATTAGAAATGAAAAAGAAGTTACCACGGACAACAGAGAAATATAAAACTTCGTAAGAGACTACTACAAGCAACTCTATGCTGATAAAATGGACAATCTGGAAGAAATGCACAAATTCTTAGACAGGTACAACCTTCCAAGACTGAAACAGGAAAAATAGAAACTATGAACAGACCCACTTGGAGTAATGAACTTGCAACTCTGATTGAAAATCGTCCAACAAACAAAAGTCCAGGACAGATGGTTTCACAGGATAATTCTATCCAACATGGAGAAAAGACATAACACAGATCCTTCTCAAAGTCTTCCAAAAAATGGGCAAGGGAGGAACACTCCCAAACTCTTTCTATGAGGCCCCCATCACCCTGATACCCAAACCAGACAAAGGTAGTACAAAAAACTAAAGTTACACACCGATATCACTGATGAACATAGATGCAAAGCTGCTCAACAAAATAGTAGCAAACAGAATCCAATACCACATTAAAAGTGGCATACCTCATGATCATGTGTGATTTATCCCAGGGATGCAGGGATTCTTCAATATACACAATTCAATGTGATACACCCTATGAACAAAGCGAAGAGGAAAATCCATATGATCATGTCAATCGATGCCGAAAAGCTTGTGACAAATTTCAACACACATTTATGATAAAATCCCTCCAGAAAGTGGGCAGAGAGGGAACCTCACTCAAGTTAATCAAGGCTATATACGACAAACCCACAGCAAGCATTCTCAATGGTGAATAATTGAAAGCATGTCCTCTAATATCAGGAACAAGACAAGGATGACCACTCTCACCACTATTATTCAACATAGTTCTGGAAGTTTTAGCCACAGCAGTCAGAGCAGCAAAAGAAATAAAAGGAACACAAGTTGGAAAAGAAGAAGTAACACTGTCACTCTTTGCAGATGACATGACACTATACTTAGAGAATCCTAAAGATGCCACCAGAAAACAACTAGAGCTAATCCATGGATTTGGTAACGTTGCATGATAGAAAATGAATGCACAGAAATCCCTTGCACTCCTATACATTAATGAAGAAAAATCTGACAGAGAAATGAAGGAAACACTCCCATTAACCATTGCAACAGAAAGAATAAATTACCTACGAATAAACTTACCTAGGGAGACAAAAGATCTGTATGCTGAAAACTATGACACGGAAGAAGGAAATTGAAGATGATACAAACAGATGGAGAGTGATACGATGTTCTTGGATTGGAAGAATCAATGTTGTGAAAATGACTATACTACGAAAGCAATCTACATATTCAATGCAATCCCTCTCAAATTACCAATGGCATTTTTTCCAGAACTAGACCCAAAAAAATCTTAAAATTTGTATGGAGACACAAAAAACCTGGAAGAGCCGAAGCACTTTGAGAGCAAAAAACAGAGCAGGAGGAATCAGACTGCCCGACTTCAGACTGTACTACAAAGCTACAGGAATCAAGACATGATGGGACTGGCACAAAAACAGAAATATAGATCAATGCAACAGGATAGAAAGCCCAGAGATAAAGCCATGCACCTATGGTCAACTAATCTATGACAAAGTAGACATGAATCCACAATGGAGAAAAGACAGTCTCTACAATAAGTGGTGCTGAGAAAACTGGACAGACACATGTAAAAGAATGAAATTAGAACACTCCCAAACACCGTACACAGAAATCAACTCAAAATGGAACAGAGACCTAAACGTAAGACAGGATACTATAAAACTCTTAGAGGAAAACATAGCAATAACACGCTTTGACATAAATCACGGCAAGATCTTTTTTAATCCACCTCCTAGAGTAATGGAAATAAAAACAATAATAAACAAGTAGGACCTAATGAAACTTAAAAGCTTTTGCTACACACAGGAAACGACAAACAAGACTAAAGGACAACCCGCAGAATGGGAAAAATATTTGTGTACGAATCAACGGACTAAGGATTAACCTCCAAAATATATAAACAGCACATGCAGCTCGGTATTAAACAAACGAACAACCCAATCGAAAAAAGGGCAGAAGACCTAAATAGACAATTCTCGAAAGAAGACACACAGCTGGCCAACAAGCACATCAAAACCTGCTCAACGTCAGTAATTATTAGAGAGATGCACATCAAAACTACACTGAGGTATCACCTCACACCATTTAGAATGGGCATCATCAGAAAATCAACAAACAACAATTGCTGGACAGGGTGTGGAGCAAAGAGAATACTCTTGCACTGCTGTTGGGAATATAAACTGATACAGCCACTATGGAGAACAGTAAAGAGGTTCCTTCAAAAACGAAAAACAAAATTGCCATACGACCCAGCGAACCCACAACAGGGCATATACCAAGAGAAAACCATAGTTCTAAAAGTCACATGCACCCCAATGTTCATTGAAGCAGTATTTACTATAGCCAGGTCATGGAAACAACCTAAATGCCCATCCACAGGCGAATGGATAAAGAAGATGAGGTACATATATACCATGGAATATTACTCAGCCATAAAAAGGAACTAAGTTGGTTCAGTGGTACAGGCGTGGATGGATCTAGAGACTGTCATACAGAGTGAAGTCAGTCAGAAAGAGAAAAACAGATACCGTATATAAATGCGTATATATGCATCCTGGAAAGATGGTACAGATGAACCGGTTTGCAGGATTGAATTGATACACAGATGTGGAGAACCCACGTATGGCCACCAAAGGGGGAAAGTGCGGGTGTGGTAGTCATTGTGTGATGAATTCGGAAATTGGGATTCAAACATATACACTAATATGTATAAAATGGATAACTAATAAGAGCCTGCTATATAAAAAATAAAATAATATTCAAAAATTCACAAAACAATAAGATAAAAGGAAGAAGATGTGTTCATTTGAACCGATCATTTCCTAAATAGACAACAAACTCTGAAGGTAGTTGGGGCTGTCAATAAAAAGGTAGACAAAAAAGAAAGAAAGAACGGAAACAGCAACAAAGAAAACAATAGCAAGGATCAATAAAAGTAAAAGCTGGTTGTTTTACAAGGTAAACAGTATTGACATACCTTTAGCCAGACTCACCGAGAAAAAGAGGGAGAGGACTGCAATCAATAAAATTAGAAATGAAAAAGAACTTACCACGGACAACAGAGAACTATAAAACTTCGTAAGAGACTACTACAAGCAACTCTATGCTGATAAAATGGACAATCTGGAAGAAATGCACAAATTCTTAGACAGGTACAACCTTCCAAGAGTGAACCAGGAAAAAATAGAAACTATGAACAGACCCAGTACGAGCAATGAACTTGCAACTCTGATTGAAAATCGTCCAACAAACAAAGTCCAGGACAGGTGGTTTCACAGGTTAATTCTATCCAACATGGAGAAAAGACTTACCACCCATCCTTCTCAAACTCTTCCAAAAAATGGGCAAGGAAGGAACACTCCCAAACTCTTTCTATGAGGCTACCCTCACCCTGATACCCAAACGAGACAAAGGTAGTACAAAAAACTAAAGTTACACACTGATATCAGTGATGAACATAGATGGAAAGTTGCTCAACAAAATAGTAGCAAACAGAATCCAATACCACATTAAAAGTATCATACCTCATGATCAAGTGGGATTAATTCCAGGGATGCAAGGATTCTTCAATATACGAAAATCAATGTGATACACCCTATTAACAAAGCGAAGAGGAAAAAACGTATGATCATGTCAATCGATGCAGAAAAGCTTGTAACAAATGTCAACACACATTTCTGATAAAAACCCTCCAGAAAGTGGGCAGAGAGGGAACCTCACTCAAGGTAATCAAGGCCATATAGGACAAACCCACAGCAAACATCCTCAATGGTGAAAAACTGAAAGCATGTCCTCTAATATGAGGAAGAAGACAAGGATGACCACTCTCACCAATATTATTCCACATAGTTTTGGAAGTTCTAGCCACAGCAGTCAGAGCAGCAAAAGAAATAAAAGGAACACAAGTTGGAAAACAAGAAGTAACACTGTCACTCTGTGCAGATGACATGACACTATACTTAGAGAATCCTAAAGATGCCACCAGAAAACTACTAAAGCTAATCCATGGATTTGGTAACGTTGCATGATACAAAATGAATGCACAGAAATCCCTTGCATTCCTATACATTAATGAAGAAAATTATGAAAGAGAAATGAAGGAAACACTCCCATTAACCATTACAACAGAAAGAATAAAAAACCTAGGAATAAACCTACGTAGGGAGACAAAAGATCTGTATGCTGAAAACTATGACACTGAAGAACGAAATTGAAGATGATACAAACAGATGGAGAGAGATACCATGTTCTTGGATTGGAAGAATCAATGTTGTGAAAATGACTATACTACAAAAGCAATCTACATATTCAATGCAATCCCTCTCAAATTACCAATGGCATTCTTTCCAGAACTAGAACAAAAAAATCTTAAAACTTGTATGGAGACACAAAAAACCCGGAAGAGACGAAGCACTTTGAGGGAAAAAAACAGAGCTGGAGGAATCAGACTGCCAGACTTCAGACAGTACTACAAAGCTACAGGAATCAAGACAGGATGGGACTGGCAGAAAAACAGAAATATAGATCAATCCAACAGGATAGAAGGCCCAGAGATAAAGCCACGCACCTATGGTCAACTAATCTAAGACAAAGGAGGCAAGAATCCACAATGGAGAAAAGACAGTCTCTACAATAAGTGGTGCTGGGAAAACTGGACAGACACATGTAAAAGAATGAAGTTAGAACACTCCCAAACACCGTACACAGAAATAAACTCAAACTGCAACAGAGACCTAAACGTAAGACAGGATACTATAAAACTCTTAGAGGAAAACATAGCAATAACACGCTTTGACATAAATCACGGCAGTATCTTTTTTAATCCACCTCCTAGAGTAATGGAAATAAAAAGAAACAAGTGGGACCTAATGAAACTTAAAAGCTTTTGCTACACACAGGAAACGACAAACAAGACTAAAGGACAACCCGCAGAATGGGAAAAATATTTGTGTACGAATCAACGGACTAAGGATTAACCTCCAAAATATATAAACAGCACATGCAGCTCGGTATTAAACAAACGAACAACCCAATCGAAAAAAGGGCAGAAGACCTAAATAGACAATTCTCGAAAGAAGACACACAGCTGGCCAACAAGCACATCAAAACCTGCTCAACGTCAGTAATTATTAGAGAGATGCACATCAAAACTACACTGAGGTATCACCTCACACCATTTAGAATGGGCATCATCAGAAAATCAACAAACAACAATTGCTGGACAGGGTGTGGAGCAAAGAGAATACTCTTGCACTGCTGTTGGGAATATAAACTGATACAGCCACTATGGAGAACAGTAAAGAGGTTCCTTCAAAAACGAAAAACAAAATTGCCATACGACCCAGCGAACCCACAACAGGGCATATACCAAGAGAAAACCATAGTTCTAAAAGTCACATGCACCCCAATGTTCATTGAAGCAGTATTTACTATAGCCAGGTCATGGAAACAACCTAAATGCCCATCCACAGGCGAATGGATAAAGAAGATGAGGTACATATATACCATGGAATATTACTCAGCCATAAAAAGGAACTAAGTTGGTTCAGTGGTACAGGCGTGGATGGATCTAGAGACTGTCATACAGAGTGAAGTCAGTCAGAAAGAGAAAAACAGATACCGTATATAAATGCGTATATATGCATCCTGGAAAGATGGTACAGATGAACCGGTTTGCAGGATTGAATTGATACACAGATGTGGAGAACCCACGTATGGCCACCAAAGGGGGAAAGTGCGGGTGTGGTAGTCATTGTGTGATGAATTCGGAAATTGGGATTCAAACATATACACTAATATGTATAAAATGGATAACTAATAAGAGCCTGCTATATAAAAAATAAAATAATATTCAAAAATTCACAAAACAATAAGATAAAAGGAAGAAGATGTGTTCATTTGAACCGATCATTTCCTAAATAGACAACAAACTCTGAAGGTAGTTGGGGCTGTCAATAAAAAGGTAGACAAAAAAGAAAGAAAGAACGGAAACAGCAACAAAGAAAACAATAGCAAGGATCAATAAAAGTAAAAGCTGGTTGTTTTACAAGGTAAACAGTATTGACATACCTTTAGCCAGACTCACCGAGAAAAAGAGGGAGAGGACTGCAATCAATAAAATTAGAAATGAAAAAGAACTTACCACGGACAACAGAGAACTATAAAACTTCGTAAGAGACTACTACAAGCAACTCTATGCTGATAAAATGGACAATCTGGAAGAAATGCACAAATTCTTAGACAGGTACAACCTTCCAAGAGTGAACCAGGAAAAAATAGAAACTATGAACAGACCCAGTACGAGCAATGAACTTGCAACTCTGATTGAAAATCGTCCAACAAACAAAGTCCAGGACAGGTGGTTTCACAGGTTAATTCTATCCAACATGGAGAAAAGACTTACCACCCATCCTTCTCAAACTCTTCCAAAAAATGGGCAAGGAAGGAACACTCCCAAACTCTTTCTATGAGGCTACCCTCACCCTGATACCCAAACGAGACAAAGGTAGTACAAAAAACTAAAGTTACACACTGATATCAGTGATGAACATAGATGGAAAGTTGCTCAACAAAATAGTAGCAAACAGAATCCAATACCACATTAAAAGTATCATACCTCATGATCAAGTGGGATTAATTCCAGGGATGCAAGGATTCTTCAATATACGAAAATCAATGTGATACACCCTATTAACAAAGCGAAGAGGAAAAAACGTATGATCATGTCAATCGATGCAGAAAAGCTTGTAACAAATGTCAACACACATTTCTGATAAAAACCCTCCAGAAAGTGGGCAGAGAGGGAACCTCACTCAAGGTAATCAAGGCCATATAGGACAAACCCACAGCAAACATCCTCAATGGTGAAAAACTGAAAGCATGTCCTCTAATATGAGGAAGAAGACAAGGATGACCACTCTCACCAATATTATTCCACATAGTTTTGGAAGTTCTAGCCACAGCAGTCAGAGCAGCAAAAGAAATAAAAGGAACACAAGTTGGAAAACAAGAAGTAACACTGTCACTCTGTGCAGATGACATGACACTATACTTAGAGAATCCTAAAGATGCCACCAGAAAACTACTAAAGCTAATCCATGGATTTGGTAACGTTGCATGATACAAAATGAATGCACAGAAATCCCTTGCATTCCTATACATTAATGAAGAAAATTATGAAAGAGAAATGAAGGAAACACTCCCATTAACCATTACAACAGAAAGAATAAAAAACCTAGGAATAAACCTACGTAGGGAGACAAAAGATCTGTATGCTGAAAACTATGACACTGAAGAACGAAATTGAAGATGATACAAACAGATGGAGAGAGATACCATGTTCTTGGATTGGAAGAATCAATGTTGTGAAAATGACTATACTACAAAAGCAATCTACATATTCAATGCAATCCCTCTCAAATTACCAATGGCATTCTTTCCAGAACTAGAACAAAAAAATCTTAAAACTTGTATGGAGACACAAAAAACCCGGAAGAGACGAAGCACTTTGAGGGAAAAAAACAGAGCTGGAGGAATCAGACTGCCAGACTTCAGACAGTACTACAAAGCTACAGGAATCAAGACAGGATGGGACTGGCAGAAAAACAGAAATATAGATCAATCCAACAGGATAGAAGGCCCAGAGATAAAGCCACGCACCTATGGTCAACTAATCTAAGACAAAGGAGGCAAGAATCCACAATGGAGAAAAGACAGTCTCTACAATAAGTGGTGCTGGGAAAACTGGACAGACACATGTAAAAGAATGAAGTTAGAACACTCCCAAACACCGTACACAGAAATAAACTCAAACTGCAACAGAGACCTAAACGTAAGACAGGATACTATAAAACTCTTAGAGGAAAACATAGCAATAACACGCTTTGACATAAATCACGGCAGTATCTTTTTTAATCCACCTCCTAGAGTAATGGAAATAAAAAGAAACAAGTGGGACCTAATGAAACTTAAAAGCTTTTGCTACACACAGGAAACGACAAACAAGACTAAAGGACAACCCGCAGAATGGGAAAAATATTTGTGTACGAATCAACGGACTAAGGATTAACCTCCAAAATATATAAACAGCACATGCAGCTCGGTATTAAACAAACGAACAACCCAATCGAAAAAAGGGCAGAAGACCTAAATAGACAATTCTCGAAAGAAGACACACAGCTGGCCAACAAGCACATCAAAACCTGCTCAACGTCAGTAATTATTAGAGAGATGCACATCAAAACTACACTGAGGTATCACCTCACACAATTTAGAACGGGCATCATCAGAAAATCAACAAACAACAATTGCTGGACAGGGTGTGGAGCAAAGAGAATACTCTTGCACTGCTGTTGGGAATATAAACTGATACAGCCACTATGGAGAACAGTAAAGAGGTTCCTTCAAAAACGAAAAACAAAATTGCCATACGACCCAGCGAACCCACTACAGGGCATATACCAAGAGGAAACCATAGTTCTAAAAGTCACATGCACCCCAATGTTCATTGAAGCAGTATTTACTATAGCCAGGTCATGGAAACAACCTAAATGCCCATCCACAGGCGAATGGATAAAGAAGATGAGGTACATATATACCATGGAATATTACTCAGCCATAAAAAGGAACTAAGTTGGTTCAGTGGTACAGGCGTGGATGGATCTAGAGACTGTCATACAGAGTGAAGTCAGTCAGAAAGAGAAAAACAGATACCGTATATGAACGCATATATATGCAACCTAGAAAGATGGTACAGATGAACCGGTTTGCAGGATTGAATTGATACACAGATGTGGAGAATCCACGTATGGCCACCAAAGGGGGAAAGTGGGGCTGTGGTAGTCGTTGTGTGATGAATTGGGAAATTGGGATTGACATATATACACTGATATGTATAAAATGGATAACTAATAAGTACGTGCTGTATAAAAATATAAAATAATATTCAAAAATTCAAAAAAACAATAAGAGAAAAGGAAGAAGATGTGTTCATTTGAACCGATCATTTCCTAAATAGACAACAAACTCTGAAGGTAGTTGGGGCTGTCAATAAAAAGGTAGACAAAAAAGAAAGAAAGAACGGAAACAGCAACAAAGAAAACAATAGCAAGGATCAATAAAAGGAAAAGCTGGTTCTTTGAGAAGGTAAACAATATTGATATACCTTTAGCCAGACTCACCGAGAAAAAGAGGGAGAGGACTGCAATCAATAAAATTAGAAATGAAAAAGAACTTACCACGGACAACAGAGAACTATAAAACTTCGTAAGAGACTACTACAAGCAACTCTATGCTGATAAAATGGACAATCTGGAAGAAATGCACAAATTCTTAGACAGGTACAACCTTCCAAGAGTGAACCAGGAAA